>NC_043717.1:81775526-81855482 GCF_006229205.1 Suricata suricatta
ATTGCCACTTCAGATAGCTGTGAAATTAGGTGATTAACTAGTTGTTACTTAACCTTCTAATTTCTGTATAAGTCTAATTACATGAAACAGAAGTTGGTGTTTTTTTTACTTTGCTTTTCTGTTTGGAGTGTCATTGTAACTACTGTATTGTAAACGATGGAAAATAATTGCATATGTTAAAAAATATGAAACTTTATAAAGTAAATAAAATAAAATATCAAAAAAAATGCTCTATGATGAATCTAGTCAGGTAGATACACTGGAGATTTAAAGAAGGGAGAAGGACATAGAGGGCAAACAGCAATTCCAAGATTGAGGGACAATATTCTTTACCTCCGGAAAAAAGGGGTACTTCTTTTTTTTAAATATTTATTTTTGAGACAGAGAGCACAAGTAGGGGAACTATGAGATCATGACCTGAGCCAAAATTCAATTTAAAAAAAATTAAATTAAAAAAATAATAATATGCTAGTCACAGCTAATGAGATCTGTGAATTGTTGAATTTTTACAGTTAGTTGATAAATAATTTTGGTTTTTGTCATTTTGGTAAGGACTCAACTAAAGAAGTTCTTGGGAAAATCAGTAAAGAGAGCAAAGCACCTTGCAGAGGAATATGGTGAACGTGCTGTAAATAAAGTTAAAAGCGTTAGAGACGAAGGTAAGTGAATAGAACATTGTAGCTGAATATTTAAACGATTTGTAATTGTCCAAATTTAGCCTGTAGTTTATAAGAAGCATTCTATCTTGTTGAAAGTAATAAGCCTTTTTAGCTAACATCTTAGCATTTCAGTAAGTCATGTTACTTTAGATATCACTTAATTTTATGAATAGGAAGAAAAATAAATTTGTGCATCTTAAACATGAATTTATACATACTTTGTGACTGTGGCAGTCTGGAAAAGTTGCAGTAATCAGTTGTAAACCAGTTTTGTAAGGCTAATTTTTATAACTATTTTCAAAATTAGGTAAATTCTCTGAACTGTATAGATGTTAACTTCCTGTGTCTTTGTTGTAATTGTACTCATTTGTTTCATTTAATAAGCTCTAATATAGTGGTTATTCTGTGCCAGTGTTCTAAGCAGTTTCACTTATATTAACTCATTTAATTCTCATAAAAGTCCTAAGAGGTAAGTACTGTTATTATCCCCTTTTATAGGTGAGAAAACTGAGGCACAAAAAGGTCCCATCCTTTGGCTGTGGTCATACAGATGATAAATGACAGAGCTGGATTTGGACCCAGACAATCTGGCACCAGATTCCATGCTCTTAACTAATATGCTGTTTAGTAATAGGTTTTGCTTTCTCATTTAATGAATTTTCTTGGTAAACAGTGGATATGAAACTATGATAGTAGCTATGTATCTACATTAGCTAGTAATGATTTCTATATTGCTTTTCTGTTCAGTGTTTCACACTGATCAAGACGATCCTTCATCGAGTGACGATGAGGGAATGCCATACACGAGACCAGTCAAGTTCAAAGCAGCGCATGGTTTCAAAGGACCTTATGATTTTGATCAGATCAAAGTGGTGCAAGATCTTAGTGGTGAGCATATGGTAAGAAACCTGTATACTTTTCAGGATTCTGTTTTCATTGACAGGAATACTTTGGCTTCTATAAAGGCAGTCTCTTATATTTGTAATTTTCCTAAAGTGACTCAGGAAGAATAAATTGATATTAATGATTTAATGACTAGGTAATGCAGAGTCTCTCTCTGAATTATTGTTCAAGAAATGAAAGTTACTGAATAACTCTAAGCTCGTATCTTTAAGAAAGCTATGTCAAGGGGCGCCTGGGTAGCTCAGTCGGTTAAGCCTCCGGCTTCGGCTCAGGTCAGATCTCACGTTCGTGGGTTCAAGCCCCGTGTCAGGCTCTGTGCTGACTCTAGCTCAGAGCCTGGAGCCTGCTTCAGATTCTGTGTCTCCTTCTCTCTCTACCTCTCCCCCTCTCATGCTCTGTCTCTCTCTGTATCAAAAATAAATAAAATATTAAAAAAAAAGAAAGAAAAGAAAGCTATGTCAAGGTACCAAACTTGAAAGCAGTTAAATTTACAAGGTGGCCTGTCCCATTGGGAGACATTTATTTAAAATGTTCCCTGATTATATTTTCAGCAATTAACAAATATTTCAGTAGTCCAATGTACTTTGTAAAATGGCAGCTAAAACCAGGAGAGAGAGGTACAGGTTTTCTATCGGAGTTAAAATGTACCAAAGTAGGTATAAAATGTACAAATGATATTGCAATTACCCCTTAAAAATGCTAGGATCACAGGGAAGGTGGTAATGAACTCAGAATTGAACAAATGATGCTATGGCTCCTTGATCAGGGAATCTACCTGTTTAGATTTTAAATCTAAAATTTGGCTTAACTGGAAGGAAGCTACCAAAAACCTATCAGATGGCAACCAGATTGGAATTTAAACTTGGGTGCTTATAATCTACATATGAAATGTTTGACTTGATTATAGTAAAGTTCTTAAGCAAATGATTAATTTCCTTATACTATTTTGATTCACTTTCATTATTTCCAGCTTTCAGTAAAATCTCATTGTAGAGGGATACTTAATATACTTAATATACTTGAATTTTGTGGAAATCAGTATTATTCCAGTAAATGAGCTGTTGCCTCTAACTTGGAAAAAAAATCTTTTTAAGTTTATTTATTGTTAAGTGATCTTTATACCCAACAGAGGGCTTGAACTCACGATCCCGAGACCGAGAGTCATGTGCTCTCCCAGCTGAGCCAGCTAGGCACCCCATAACTTGGATAATCTTTTTGATCTGCATAGATATGTGTTGTAACAATAGTTATAGCAGTATTTCTTCCAATTTAAGAGTTTATATTCTTTAACCACCCCCCAACACACACACACACACACTCCACTATTGTTGGCAGTATCTGGGAATTCTAGCCATATACTCTGAAATCTTGTTTCTGGGAGGAACAAACAGGAACGAGACCACAACATTCCAATACTTGTAAATGCCCAGTGCCACGAGGGTCCCTTATATTCCCTTGGCCTTGAGCAGGAGTGTTAGTGCTCTCCTGAGGGCTCTGCCTCTTCCCATCCCACTCCCCCCTTATGTTCAGCTAGGAGACAGATCCCAAACTATCATTTGTGGGGTTTTTTAAATGTTTATTTATTTATTGAGAGAGAGAGAGAGAGAGAGAGAGAATCCCAAGTGGGGCCGCACTGAGAACACAGAGCCCAACACAGGGCTCTGTCTTATGAACCATGAGATCATGACCTGAGCCAAAATCAAGAGTCAGACTCTTAACCGACTGAACTATCCAGGTAACCAAGGATTTGTTTTTACACTGATTTCTGGCCACCTCAGAACTTCATTTCCATTAACATGTGGACATGGCTTGGGGCTTTGAACTTGTTAGTTTAGGTTATGGTAAATTACTATCTTATCCCACCTTTCTCCTAAAAGTTCCTCTTTGTGTTGCTGTGGCGTCATTGGACTATTGGCCTTAAGTGGTGTTAGTGATGCATTATCTTAGTATGTATAATTTAGCATAATTCTTTACTTTGGCTTAAAAATATGTTTCAGCTCTTAGGAGCCAGTGGCTGGCTCAGTCGGTAGAGCATGCAGCTTGATCTCAGGTTTGTAAGTTCAAGCTCCATGTTGGGTATAGAGATTACTTAAAAATAAAATCTGAGGGGTGCCTGGCTGTCTCAGTTGGTTAAGTGTCTGACTCTTGGTTTTCGCTCAGGTCATGATCTCACTCCATAAGTGAGTGAGACCCATGATCAGGTCGTGGGATTGAGCCCCACATCTGGCTATGTGCTGACAGTGTGGAGCCTGCTGGGGATTCTCTGTCTCCCTCTTCTCTCTGCTCCACACCCCCCCCCCACTTCTTGCTCTCAAAATAAATAAACTTAAAAAAAAAATAAAACCAGAAAAAAAATAATGTTTCAACTTTTAAAGTAATAACTTGAGCATTCCTTTCTTTTCACAGGGAGCTGTTTGGACCATGAAATTTTCTCACTGTGGCCGATTACTTGCCTCAGCTGGACAAGACAATGTAGTGAGAATATGGGCTTTAAAAAATGCTTTTGACTATTTCAACAATATGCGAATGAAATACAATACCGAAGGTACTTTTCACTTATATTTGTGGCATTTTTACATTTTAGGTATAATAATGCCCTCTTGTCTGGCAACCATTTGCAGCAATCACTACATTTCATAATAGCCGCAAACCTAAAAGTAGGACAGAAGTCAACACCAAAATATCATCTAAATCCCCTGAAAAATGTTACCACAAAGCTTTTGACTTGATCCCTTTTGAGGTGTAGTGCGGGGTTTATTTCATCAACTATTGAGAACAGGGTTACTTGGTTTTCCCACTGACAGCCTTTAGGTCTATCCTGGGTTAAAATGAAATGCCTGATAACTCTAGAAAAAGAATGAGAATAATAATATCCATCCAGTAAGTAAAGGAAGATAAAGGAGACATAGCCATGAAAAGTAAATGTGATTTGTCAGTACATCCAAAGGTATGTGAGAAAAGGTTAAGTGGAAAAGAGAAACCTCAGAACACATGTATGTACACAATGATCACACCTGTGAACTATTTCTGTATATTGGTAAGTTACCAAGAAAGTATGTGGGATCGATGTAAACAGACACTTTATGTTTATGGGATTCTTGTAATTATTTAACTGCAATACATTTTCTCCACACACCCCTCCCTTCCACTCCCATCCTCAGCCCAGTCAACCAAGGCTGAAACGAGAAGTTAAGGGATGGGAGAAAGGAGACTCGGTGGCCTTGGGCTGGAGTATAGAGTGTATGTGAAGCACCAATTTGAGAAACATAGAAACCTAGGAGGACCCACCAAATTGGCAAACAAGGCCCTGTATACTTGAGTAGCCCCGTGGGTATTGCTTGCATTATGTTATAATACATAATTGAAGATGCTGAAGGGTTGGCACAAAGTTAAGCTATGTTTACAATACGTTTCTTTGATTGCCCTGCCCTGGAGCAGAAAGACTCTTTTAAGTGGCCCTTGAGACTTCTACTAGTCCAGACCCTTTGTGCCCCTTTATTGTTCATCGTCTTTGTAGTCACTGAATAATGAGGGTTTAACAGTATTTTATTAAGTTGGGAATATGGTTTAAAAAGATTTTATGATTAAAAGAGATTTTTTTTAAAAAACAGTATTTTGGTGTCTAAAGAGTCCATGCTTCATTTATTTCGAAAATGTATTTTTTTCGGGGCACCTGACTGGCTCAGTCTGTAGAGCTTGCGACTCTTGATCTCAGGGTTGAGAATTCAAGCTCCCACATTGGGCGTTTTTTTAGAATGTGTTTTTTTAGAATGTTACATTCTACAACTATTAATTAAGTGTTACTATGTCATTATTTCTGATTGATGTTTTGTGTGTGTGTGTGTGTGTGTACATGCCTTTTAAAATTATGTTGTTTTTAGGACGTGTGTCCCCGTCACCTTCTCAGGAAAGTCTGAATTCATCAAAGTCTGACACAGATACAGGGGTATGTTCTTTATTTAATAGTTACTTATGTTAAATACTGTAATTTTATTTGTTTACCATGAAGTACCTTATTGTCTATCAGAAATTGCAGTTCATGAAAGCACTTAACTTAAAATTAAGGTATGTTTAGAAACAAAAGTTTCTTCTGTTAGAATTAGCAAATGAAAAATGGTGATATTTAAAGTTGTCATACAGTGAATGATACCACTTGACCTACCATACTACGAATGCAAACTTAAGACAGAATCCCCTCCCCTCAAATCCATGTTGGAATTTAAAAAAATTATGGATACTGAATAAGGGATGATAAAGGAAAGGAAAAAAGATACTGAACTATTTAAATTTTTCTACCTTTTTGGTTTAATAAAAGCTTTATCACAGTTACAGGTACTTTAAAGTTTCATAGTAATTTTCATTTGGTCTCAGAGCTGGAAGGTTAAATAGAACCGATTTGAAACCTAAAGAGCAGAATGGAAGTAGTATCCTGAGCTCCACCCTGTGCTTCGAGTGTATTGGTCTAGACAGGAGTGACACAGAGAACCTGTCCACCCGCTCAGCAGTATTTTCCTGGGGTTTCATCAGCTCTGTAGCGTTTGACACTAATTATTCCCCCCCTCAACTTCCTCCTCTCAGTCTGCTCTGGTTCTCTTTCTCCACATTCTCTTCCCATACCCTTGCTGTCTCTTCCTCTTCCTCCGACTTAAATGTTGCTGTTTCGGGGTCGTGTCCTTGGCCATCCTTATTTGACATGTTCATTCATTGCCTCCAGTCCTGGACTGGCTTTACCTTCATAATTCCTGTTTCCTTTTAATAGCTGTATGGTTTTTAAATAAGAATGAGATCTTCTTGGGCATGCTGCCCTTTTCACATAACAATATATAGAGAGAGAATCTCTCCATCAGCATATTCACCAAGCACATCAGTGAATAGGTCTAAGACTGAAATCCCTCAACAAATGCTTTTTGAATGCCTGTTACATGTGCCAGATGCTGCTAGATTCTACAAATCAAATGAGACCTGGTCTTTGGCCTCAAGGACTATGCTGACTAATGAAATAGGTATATACCCACAGTTCTAGTACTGGATGGTAGTACTCCGCAGGGGGCACTATGCAGGTTTAGGAGCACATGAGGAAAAGCTTCCTGGAGGCTTTGCGTGTGAGCCAGGAGTTAACTGTATGAGAGAAGGAAGGAAGGGGTGCATCAGAGTGAATAGCGAGTGCAAAGGCCTGGAGGCCAAAACAGCACAGCACGTGAACGCTCTTATCAGAAGTTCCATGTGGCCGCAGCAGATGGGCCTGTGTGAGAGTTGGGGGAGAGGCACACAGGGTTAGGATTTTACATGGCCTTTTGTGTGCTGTGACATTTGGACTTTGTCCTGCAGGCTGCTGGGCAAAGAGGGGTTTGAGAGATTTTGATCAGGAGCTTAACTAAAATGTTCAGATTTTGGGGGCGCCTGGGTGGCTCAGTCAGTCAAGCTTCTGACTTCGGCTCAGGTCATGATCTCCCAGTTCGTGAGTTTGAGCCCCACAATGCACTCTGTGCAGACAGCTCAGAGCCTGGGGCCTGCTTCGGAGCCTGTGTCTCCCTCTCTCTGCCCTACCCTGGCTCACATGGTTTCTCTCTCTCAAAATTAAATAAACATTTTTTAAAAATGATTTTTGTTTCAGGAAAAGCATTCTGGGAGCCCTGGGAAGTATTGATTAGATCTGGCTCCAGGCTAGAGAGGGAGACCACCTCAGAGGTTACTGACCCAGGAGAGAAACAGTACTTCAGTGATGAAGCAGTGGGGCTAGAAACCAGAAAGATGAGCTGAATTTGAGAGACGTGAAAGAAGTAGGACCTGTGGCACTAGATGACCGACTGGCCGGGGAGGCGGGTGGGAGCCGAGGATGAGTGCCAGCTGTCTGGCTTGAATAACTGGCTAGAACAGTCACTCGTGGAAATATTTGTATTACCTACCCACAACCCTGCCTCTCTCTTTTGAGCTGCCACCACCGCCTTCTTTTTTAAATTTTTTTATCTTCTTTTTTTTTTAAGTTTATTTTTGAGAGAGAGAGCAGGGAAGAGGCAGAGAGACGAAGAATTGCAGGCAGACTCTGCACTGTCAGCACAGAGCCCAACACAAGGCTCGAACCAGCGAACGGTGAGAGCATGACCTGAACTGAAGTCCGACACCTAACCTCGACTGAGCCACCCAGGGCCCCCTTTTGAGCCTTTTTAATGGCATCACCATTCATAAGCTCCTTTTTTTTTTTTAACTCAGTCAGAAAATACTCCAGTACTTTTTTTTTCCTTTACCCTCATATCAAATTAGTTATAAATTTCTGTCCACTCTACCTCCACCTACAAATGTCTGTGGAATCCCTCCCCCGGATTCCCATTGTCACTCGCATTATCTAGGCCTGGAACACCCATTTAAATGTTTGCCTTAGCCTCCTAACTGCTTTTCTGTCTCTGGTCTGTACCCAGTTCATTTTCTCCACTGTCCCCAGCTTTTTTTTTTTTTCAAAATAATAGACTTGATGCCATTTTGTGGATTAAAATCTTCTGATGGCTACTTGTCACCTACAGAATAAGGTCCTTCCTGGTCTTGCCTCATCTTACCTTTTTCACTCGGTTCTAAGTCCTGGTGCCTGTGCATCCTGCTCACTGTGCCAGACACGGGTCTGTCTGTACCCTAACCTTTCTGTAACTCTCGTGCCTTCGTCTGCGCTGTCTGCTCTGCTGGTGGTGCCCTCCTTGCCCCCTTTCCTCATGGGGCAGAGCCCAACTCATCCTTCAGGATTCAGTTCACACACACGCACACACGCACACAAGGATTCAGTTCAAATATCTTCTCTTACTCTTTTCCCTGAATCAAGCAGGCAGAATTGTCCCTCATTTGTGTTCCAACAGAACGTTACACGTGCTTCGACACTGTTACTACTTACCGGATCTTCTTCGGCAGTTTGTCTCACCGGTTAGATTCTAGGCTGATTGAAAGCAAAAATCTGAACTTCACAGACTTTAGGGTCCTTGGAACCTGACCTGGTGTCTTCCTGTGGCAGGCTCGCGTCGGTGTTGGGTTCCTGCTTCCGTGCCTTTGTTACTGTCCTCCTTTATCTGGATGCCTGCACTTCTCCCTGCTTTCTGTTCACAGCTTGCCCGTTCTTGAAGGTCTGCTTCCTTCGGAAAGCGTTCCCTGACTAACGTAGCGGCACAAACTTTAACCCCTTTGCTTTAGGAAAAAGGGTTTGCCTTTATCCATTTAATTCCCCATAAAGTTTCCAGACGATTACTATTAAAAACAGGAACTATTTGCATCATCTTGTGTTATACTTATTTCAGCAACCCTACTGACTTTCTTAACTGTGTCCATCCACCCCACCTCATCCCCCCAAAAACCTGAGTAACTCCCAATCTTGTTTGAACACAGACCTTTAAGTGAGTAGTATAGTAATTCTTTGATGCAAAAAGTAGTGACCCCTGGAGTACTGTGCTTTTTTCCTGTGGTAGTTGAGTAGGAAGAGAGTGCTGTTCCTTCACTTTGGTCATTCTATTTGGAGACAGTTAGAAAAAGCTTCTACTTCCTATGCCGTTGGACTGTGGTGTCTTGTATTATCTTTGAACCCAGAGTTAGCTGCAGTGTGAGGCAGTATACACAGCATAGTTTATGCATTTATTTATTTTCCTGATGTGCATGTTCTCTTTTCTTTTCTCATGATAGTGATAATATTTATCTTTTCAACTGCATCTTCATTTTTGTTAGCATCCATGTAACATGGAGTGCCCAAAAGTGCCTGTCGTGCAGTTGGGCACGCAGAGCGACACACCCAGAGATCCCTCGTCTGCTCGTCGGTCCTGCCCAGTCCAGAGTTCTGCCTCTTACGCTGTCCGTTCCTGGGGATTTTCGAAAGTAGCTCCGTTCATGTCAGGAGGAGAGGGAAAGGGCAGGCCTAGTTTGCCAGAGATTTTGTAAAATTTCTCCTTGACACTAGAAGTTGTGACTATGCAGTTTACCTAGAGATGGGTGCTTTTCTTGGGTTTAGTCTGTGTTTGGTGTGCCTGATTAGTGGAACACCAGTATGGGTGTTAGAGCATTTAACTGCTGCTTTGAATTTTTCAGAGATTGTCGGGGAGGAAACAACTCACTCTACTCTCTTGAGGTTCTACGGCCAGGACTTTGCAGCTAGGATCCATGAGTAACCTGACAAAAGGCAGATTCGTAGGACAAACAGTTTATTATATATGGATTCGTAGGAGAAACAGTTTATTATATATGCATTTAGAGGCCTTCCTAGAAAAATAGTGAATACCTAAAGAAGCAATACAGCATTTTGACAAAAGCAGTAAGTTTGTGGAGAGGTTACAAGACAAAAAAAAGAGGAGTATGGGGTTGGGCTTTAGGGACAGTAAATTGTGACCAGGTAAAAATATTGGGGGAAACTAATGGAAGATGAAGATTATTTAGTACTGTCTCCAGAGGTAAACTTTATTCTCCCATTGCTGGCAAAGAAGAGGTGAAGGGGAGACACCTTCCCAAAGAGGATTTCATGCTGTGCTTTCAGGTAGAGGTGGGGAGGGCAGAGACCTTTTCTTGTGTCTGTTTCTTCTCAGTTGCCTTCATCTCAAAATAATCTTTATGCAAAGGGAATATTTTGGGGTCACACAATCTGATCTCCAAAATAAAACTTGGATTAAGGAGGGGGAGAGGAAATTTTTTGAAATGGTACGTGTGTAGCATTTTGTTAAAAATCTGCATTGGTTTAGATTTCGTTCAGTCAACAACAATTCGTACATTTCTGCAATGTGTTAGGCACTGAAAATATAAAGATGCAATGGGCAGTTCATGTCAAGGAGCTCTGTGTGCGAAAAACCCAGCACCAATGGTGATAATATATGTGCAAAGCAGAATTAAGAATCATTTTCCATAGATAGCCCCTCCTTTGATAGTGTGCTTGATGTCAGATTAATACCGGTACCGGCCCCTGAGTGAGAAACTGTCGTCACTTTTTACTCTTCTCTCCCGTCAACGTTTGCTCATTCGCCAAATTCCGCCCACTTGATCTGCGAAATGTCTTTGCAATCTGGCCATTCCTTTCATTTCCACTGCTATAATCTGGGCCTTTATCTCTTACTTGAACCATGATAGTTATTCTCCCAGATTCCATTCTTTCATTCTCATTGCTAACAGAATGACGCACCTATAAAACACATCTGATGGCGTTCCTTTCCTGTTTAAGTACTGCTTTTAGTTCTCTCTTTTTTCCTATAGATTTAAGTCCAAATTCCTTACCTTAGCTCAGTGTTTCAGAGATCAGCCTGACCTCAGCTCTCCTTCTTATTTTTCGCCCTTCCCTCTCCCTTCATTGTTGCCCCAACAAAAATGTCAAACCCTTAATTGATTGCATATAGTCACTATTGGCCTTGCCTGGCCAGTTCGTTTAAGACTCAAGTCTCCTTGCTTGAGCATTTATTTCTTGCTTCGCCCAATGCATAATTATTCATATGCTCCCGCACTGCCCCCTTGGTACTTTGCTCATATTTCTGTTAAAGGCAGGCACTATATCCTACATCAATTTATGTAACAACAGCTAACGTTTTACGAGCTCTTATTCTGTGCCATGTACTTCGCTAAGCGCAATTTGTATCTTGCCTCAGTTAGGCTCACAGTGGCCCTGGTACCGTTGCGAGGTGCTGTGAAGAGCCCTGTTTTACAGATGAAGAAGGCTTAGAGATGTTAAGCAGCTCACCGGTTTCACACAGTTGGTAGATACAGCGTCAGAATTAGAACCCAGCTCTGACCTGTCTTTGGAAAAACTTATGCTGTTAACCATTATGCTCCACTAATTGTCATTGTAAGGTCTAGCCCTATGTCTTCATTTAGTCCACAGATATTTATTTGAGTGCTTACTCTGTATTTATCAATGTTTAGGAAATTGAGGCTATACAGTAGTGAACAAAGGAGACAAAAATATATCTTATGAAGCTTAAATTTTAGTGGTAGGAGACAGAAACAAAATAAGTGGTTTTGTAATTATTAGAAGGTGATAAGTTTCATGGATAAAAATAAAGCAGACAATGTGAAATAACAGGGAATAAATAAGGTAGGTGAGCAAAGCTTCAACCAGAGGTGGCCATTTGAGCAGAATCTGAAAGAAGTGAGGGAGTGATCACGGCTGTCTGAAGTAGATGTGCATTCCAGGGAGATGGAATGGCAAACAAGTTCTAGTGTGTTCAGGAAATGGCACTGTTGCAGGGAAGGGGGCTGGGGGAAACAGGGGTGAGGAGGAGGGAGCACACTTGTGATGAGTGTCGGATGGTTTATGGCGGTGGTGAGTCATTTCTGTCGTACACCTGAAATGAATGTGACACAGTATATTAACTAACTGGAATTAAAAATAAGAACTTAAAGAGCCAAAAAAAAAAAAAAAGGAAAACAAAACCCAAGAGCATTGAGGCCTGAGTAGCCAGAGCTGGTAAGCAAGGGGGAAGGTAGTAGAAAACGAAGTCACAGAGATGTGGATGGGGCAGTACATGCGCAAGCCAATGCAAGGACCTCGGCTTTTCCTCCCAGAGAGATGGAAGCCAGCGGAGGGCCTTTGAACGGAGTATGGCATAATCTGGTATCTTTTAAAAGGTTCATTCTGGCTTTTAAATACTGAGACTAGATTATAAGAAGATAAGAAGTGTCTTATTTTGTTATCTCAGATAATTAACACAGTGTCTGGGATGTAGTCAGTGTAATAACTGTCAAAAGGCTTACAAGTTTTCATAGCAGTCTGGCTTTAAAATGACATGTTTAGATAACCAGGATATTTGAGTATGGGTTAGACATTAGATGATACGAATGGTATTTTTTAGGTGTGATAATGGCATGGTAGTTATATTTAAAAGAAGGCTTATTCATTGGAAATACATAAAGAGCATGAGCATTTACTGGTAACAACAGAGTTTAGTTCTTGCTTTAAGTGCTCTAGCAAGAGTAAACAAAATTTAAAAGTCGGAGGAGTGATAAAACAATATGAGTAAAATACTGGTAATCACCAAAGCAGGTGATGGATGCATGGGTTCCATTTATTACATTATTCTGGCTCAGTGTACATTTGAAATGGCCATAATAAAATTTCACATATGCTTATATAGGGACAAAAATATATAGTGATTTAGCGGTGTAAATCTCTCTCTAGCTGTAGATATCTATAGAGATGTGTACCTATAGATAAAATACATTTTACTTGGTGATTCTGCTATTAATAATTCTACCTTTAAAAACCTATCAGAAAGAAAGAATCACACAGGGTCACCTGGCTGGCTCAGTCGGTGGAGGTAGAGCATGCGATGCTTGATCTCAGGGTCATGAGTTCAAGCACCATGTTGGGCCTAGCGCTTACTTTCAGAAGGAAAAAGGAAGTAATCAGATAGGCTCAAGGATGTAAATAAAAGAATTTCATTTTAGTATTCTAATAATTTCATCTTAGTATTCTAACAATAGCTGAAACTTGAACAACTTAAACTTTTACCAGTTGGAAAATAAAAACTATGGTATAATCCTTAAAGTAGAATATTATGCAGTCCTTAGATTGTTTTCAAAATCTATTTAATGACTGTAAAAAATATTCAAAATAAAATGTGAAGTGAAAAAAGCAAAATGAAAAATTGAATACGATGTGCCAATTTGACTACAATATCTGAATATTTATAGATAAAATTTTCAAAGAAATACACTAAATTTGGGGCAACTGCCTGGCTCAGTGGGTAAAAGATCTGACTGTTGATCTGTAGGCTGTGAGTTCAAGCCCCCCATTAGGTATAGAAATTACTTAAAAATAAAATCTTTGAGGGGCGCCTGTGTGGCTCAGTTAGTTAAGCGTCTGACTTTGGCTCAGGTCATGATCTCACAGTCTGTGGGTTTGAGCCCCGCGTCAGGTTCCATTGGAGCCTGAACCTGCTTTGGATTCTCTTTCCCTTTCTCTCTGGACCTCTCCTGCTCATACTCTGTCTCTCTCTCTCAAAATAAAATAAAGACCTAAAAAAAATTTTTTTTAAGTTACTAAGAATTTCTTTCTAAAAAAAAATAAAATCTTTGGGAGGAAAAAAGAAATATACTAAGTTATTACTTGTTGCCATCTCTAGGTGGTAGAATTTTAGGTCATTTTTATTTGACTCCCTTTACTTTTCTGTATTTCTAAAATTTTCTTTAATAAATAGACCTGCTTTTATTAAAACAAATAACAGCAGATACTGTTAAAGTCTCAGGTTTAAACCTTTTGGCTGTAGTACCTTTTGTATGAGGACAAATAATAAAAGCAGGATGTTCATCGATTCGCTGTCTACATGACCAACAACTCGGAGAATGATTAAATTATGGCACATGCATATGCAATTAGTGTTTTCAGAGAGTGAAATACCGAAGGTGCTCATGGTACGATTAAAAAGAAGACACCGGATTGTGTATGCACTGATTTCAGTGAATGTTTTTTTACAACTGAAAGATGAAGGCAATCGAAATGTTAGCAGATTGTTGTTTTTAGTTTTTCTACTTCCTGTGCTTTCTCCATCATCTACACTGGGCATGTATTTACTATCAAAAAAACGTATTTAAGTCATTTGGAAAGAACATACAGAGTATAAGGAGAAGAAAATGAACGTTTGAGGAGGAAAATAATATCTGGAATCACTGCTAGAGGAGTTCTGCCGAGGAGTCCATGAAATGGAAATGGTTATTAAGCAGAATGCTGAATCTTATGCACCCGGGCAGGCTGTCAGGTGTTCTGTATTCGAGGGCGCGGCTGGAGTGGGCGTGCCTGGCGACAGGTCAGGGCCTCGCTGCCGCTGCTCTGCCTCCGCGGTGGATAGGGCGATGTGTTTATCCGCCATAACGTTCCAGGCACGCAGCAGCCGTAGTTGTTATCTGCTCCCACAGCCACCGTCCTGGTTCAAGGCTTCGTCGTTCTTACGCGCACCTTACCGACTGCCCTTCCTGCACCGCTCTTCCCCCATACCATCTTTTACTTTCTTGCCCAGCTTCCTCATTCTAAAGCGCCAGTCATATCATGTTATTTTTTTCTTTTCGGAAATCTCTGCCAGTTTTCCATCGCCTTAGAATATCTGAACTTTTGAGCCACAGATCCAAGGCTCTTTTCAACCTGCCCCCAGAGTCCCTTTCCGCTCAAATCCCATGTCATGTCTGCACACGCCCTTCCCCCATCCTCGTCATCCCACCCCCTTCCCTGAATATGCACAGCTTCTCAGCTAAGAGCTCTGCATTTTGGCTCATGCTATATCCTGTAAAACATTTGAGGGACAATCTTTTGACTTACAGTTGTATTTCCACTTTAGTTCTGCTGTTTACAGGTGGCTGTGTGACCTTTTAATATGTTATTTTGACCTCTCTGAGCCTCAGGTTTTTTTCTTAATTTCTTCATCTTCATAATGTTAATATACCTCCCTGACAGAGTCGTTAGGATTCGTTCAGGTAGTGAATGCAAAAGCATGTTGTCAACTAAATGTGTGGCACACATGTATGGCATTATTTTCTTCCTACCTCTGTCAGGATGCTTTTGATTTCAAATAACAGAAATCCAACTGAAAACATGGCTTAAACAATGAGGAAGCAAATCTGGAGGTAAGGCGGTTGCAGGGTTGGTTCATTGCACAGCTCAGTAATGTCGTCAGGGACACAGGGTCAGCCGTCCTCCTGCTTTGCTCTTCTTGCTCTGCCATTCTTGGGTCTGTTCCCCTCGTGGTGGTAACATGGCAACTACAGTCTCGGGCGTCACACCAACAGCAGTGTTCACAGGAAGGAGAGTCCCTTTAGTGCACCCCTTTTTACGAGTGAGGAAATCTTTCTGGAAGCCTCCTCCATCTTCCCCCCCCCCCCCCCCCCCCCCGGTAAGCCTTTCCTTGTGTCTAATTGACAAAAATTGTAGCACATGCACATGCGCAAACCAGTCATCACTGAGAAAGGGAATGAGCTCGTTGTGATGAGCTCAGACCGAGCATGACTCACAGCCTGGTGCTGGCTCCCACCTCTCCTGAAGGAACAGAGGCTCAGAAAAGGTCAAGGCAGGGGCTCTGTTAGGGACGGAGAGATGGTGATGGCACAGGGTCTTCAGGGCCGTCCGGTGTTATTAGGACTGGGAGGTGAGTAAGTGATAACTAGTACATTGAGCGTCAAGGGGAGTTTGTTTTTGGTAGATCGAGATCTCGGTCAGGCAGCGTACAAAGTGACGGGTGGGATGGCACGAGTCCGAAGCTTCTGTTTTTCCACCTTTAACACGTGTCTCTATGTCTAAATAGGTGTGCGGCGGACCTGACGACGACCCTGATGATCGAAACGCGCCATTTCGGCAGCGGCCGTTTTGCAAATACAAAGGGCACACTGCTGATCTCCTGGATCTTTCCTGGTCTAAAGTAAGAAATTCTTAGTTGGAGTTGTATGAATTCTATGCACCTGTGACTGTAGGATAAAAAAAATGTTTTATCTGTACGATTGTCACACGTGTTTCGTTGTATACTTCATGGAGGTTATCTATAAACTAATCGGTCAAAAGAGGAGAAACATTTTAAAAAAAGACAAACCTCAGATTAGGCAAATAAAAAAATGTTTATATTAGCAGCGTCTGTCTGGATCTGTCTATATACTTGTACTTTTTGCTTCTTTTGTACACTACTTTTGCAAAGTAACTATTCTTAGCCAGACGGATATGACTTCAGCTACAAAGGTGAAGTCTGATTCATCGAATCAAGATTGCTTTGTTAATCTGCTATATTTATTAAATCATTAAGTTTACAAATATATGCATCTTTGATAAGTCATCATTTTATGGATTTTTTTTCATTAGAGCAAAATTATTTCACAAGTAGCAGGCCTCTTTTGCCACTGAACATATATCTTAGCAGTTTTGCAAAAATTTAAAGAGATACTTTAAATTTTATTATAAATTTTATTAAATGTGTTTGAAGCATGAAACAGTGTTCGGAATCTTTGCATTAAGATTTGTCAGTAATCAGGATGTAAAATATACTTAGGATTTGGGAGGAAAAGTAATACTTAAAAGCCTTAAACTGAGAAAAATCAGCAGGGTTAGGAGAACCCCGTCAGAGATACCGTTGTGCCCATACGGTCTCACTATGTCAGGAGAAGCTCGCCTACCGCAGAGTTACTGCTCGCGTCCACAGGCAGGTCAGGCTTCCACGGAGCCCCAGCTTTGAGTCACTCCATTTATGGATTACTGCTCCTGTCATACTTGTTCACATATTCTGGATGCTTTCCAAAAACCATCTGTCATAATGTCTTTCTCTAACTTGGAAGAAGCTTGGACCTTACCTGGTAGTCTGGTTTTACACTGAGCCCTAATTGTGTCTTTACACTCTTCCCCGACCCTGTGTGACATCTGAGTTGGCAGAGATGCAAATCTGAAGTGTCCTTAATCAGATAATCATATTCATCTGAGATAAGAAGTACAGAGCACATAACTGGGAACCTTGCACTCCTTTGATTTTTCTAAAAGCAACCCAATATTTTTTATTTTTTATGAAAAATATTTTATTTTTTTATGGCATCCAGTAACGCTAACAGAAGAAATTAGGTCTTCACTGACCACTTCTCCATCAAGGTTCTCCAGAGTAACGCAACCAAGAGGACACATGAACATCAGGAGATTTATTTTAGGGACTCGGATCCTTCAACTGTGGGCACAGCCAAGCCGAAATCTGTAGGGCAGCCCAGCGGGTGGAAGTTCACCAGGAGTCACTCTGCAGTCTAAAGGCGGAATTTCTTCTCCAGGAAACTTTCTGTTCTTAAAGCCTTTATCTGTCTCTATGTTCTTCTCTTTAACTTTCTTTTTTACCTGTTTACTTACGTACATTTCTAGGTATTGTTTACAACAGGATTCTAAGACCATCCAGAGTATGGATCAGATTTTATATTACTGTTGTTTCTCTCCAGGATCTAGCGTAATATCAGTATTTATCATGGGTTTTCCTTGTGTTGAAGATTTACTTTGTGCCAGGTAATGAGAATTACCTTGTTAATTCTTACAGTAACCTGTGAGGTAGATGGTATTTCGGTTTTAGGGTTTTTGTTTTGTTTTGTTTTGTGTATTTTTGAGAGAGAGAGAGGGAGAGAGACAAAGTGGGAGTGGGAGAAGGGCAGAGAGAGAGGGACACCCAGAATCCGAAGCAGGCTCCAGGCTCTGAGCTGTCAGCACAGAGCCTGACACTGGGCTTGAACTCCTGGACTGCAAGGTCACGAGTTGAGCCAAAGTCATACCTTTAACCAACTGAGCCACCCAGGCGCCCCAAGGGTATTTCATTTTGTAGATGAGGAGACTGGGTCTCTGACACACCCAAGACGACAAAACTAGTTATAGGTAGAACTTAGGTTTGATTCTAATTTCTTAAAGTTTATTTATTTATTTTGAGAGAGAGCGTGCACGAACAGAAGACGGGCAGAGAGAGAGGGCGAGAGAGGATCCTAAGCAGGCTCCACACCATCAGAATGGAGCCTGATGCTGGGCTTGAACTTATGAACCATGAGCTCATGACCTGAGCCGAAATGAAGAGTTGAGCGCTTATCTGACTGAACCACCCAGGCACCCCTCAAAATTCAATTTTTTAATTGCACGTTAAAATGCAATTACATGCATTACATGATCTATTTAAAAAAGGCATACTGGGGGCGCCTGGGTGGCTAAATCGGTTAAGCATCCAATTTCTACTCAGGTCATGATCTCACAGTTCATGAGTTCAAGCCCTGTCTTGGGTTCTCTGCTGACATCTCTGGAGCTCCTTTGGATTCTGTGTCAGTGCCCCTTTCTAACTTGTGGCCCCCCCTCCCCTCTCTATTTTTCTTTTTTTTTTTTTAATTTTTTTTTAAATTTTCTTTTTTAATGTTTTTTATTTATTTTGGATACAGAAGAGACAGAGCATGAGAGGGGGAGGGTCAGAGAGAGAGGGAGACACAGAATCTGAAACAGGCTCCAGGCTCTGAGCTAGCTGTCAGCACAGAGCCTGACGCGGGGCTCAAACCCACAAACGTGAGATCTGACCTGAGATGAAGTCGGAGGCTTAACCGACTGAGCCACCCAGGCGCCCCTCTCTATTTTTCTATCTGTCTCTCTTTCTCTCTCTGTCTCTAAAAAAATATAAACATTTAAAAAATTAATAAAAAAGGGAACCAGGCATACCACACAAATTATATACTTTTAAGACTAGCCCCAAATTGCATATATTGATCATTGCCGTAACCTATCCAAATAAGTATTGGCACTTAGTCTTTTTACATTCAAAGATTAAGCATTCTTTATATTACTTTTAGCAAAAGACAAACCATCTTGTTGCTCTTTGTTAACATGTGTTCTACTTAAGCACTCTGCAGAAGAGTGTAGTGGTTAGAGCCGAGACCTAAGGGCAAACCACCTAGGTTTAAATCTCAGTTTTGCAACTGATGAGCGGTGTAGTCTTTGTCAAATTACTTAACATCTCTGTGCCTCAGTGTCCTCATTTGTAAAAGGGGATAATCCTGTACCTACCTCATAATATAGTGTTAAGAACAGTCTTTTGCAGACTGCAAGTACTCAATAAATGTCATCATTACTTTGATTTCTTTACACCGTGAGGCATACCAGAGAATACTAGGGTCTCATTTGGGTTTCCTCATTCAGTACATCTCAGAGTTCTCTCCTTAAATAGCTTATGTTGAAAAGTTAAAGACCTTCTGCCAGCTAAAGCTTTCGACAGATAGATGTTTGATTCCTGGGTGATGGGCCAGCCCAATGCCTAAAGCAGTTACACTGCCCTCTTCTCGCTTTGAAAATTCTATGATCTATTCTGAGAAGTTTGACAATTTCTCGTCTCTCAATTTCTTGCCTAGGGTGTGACAGGTGCACAATAACTTTTCATTTGCAGGCTGCATTCTAGGGTAATCATTTTGAAGGCATTTTAAGTGACAGGGAGTTCTTGGGAGTTAAAATTCACCAGCGTTGCCGATGTCAGGGTAACTGAACTGAAGTGACAATCAAATGAATAGATGCCTTATATTCATAGCTAAATTTCAGTGTATGCGGACTATAATAAGGAAGGCACACCTTAGTCTTCTCTTAGTGCCTAGCAGATTTCTTTTGACATAGATCATAAGATTCTAAGTTGAGAACAAGTAATATAAAAAAAGTCTTAGAATCAGAAGAATCTGGTATTTAACTGGGAAAAAATGGGATCTTCCAAATGAAATGGGTAATCTTTTTGTTCTTTCTGATGCTAGATATAACAATAAAATAACAGAAGTATTGAGGCACATAAAACTGGAAGTTTGCGTTTATTGTGTATGTAGTATTTTTTCATAGGGTGATAAAATGATCAATGTCAATTTCTCAATAGAACTACTTCCTGCTTTCTTCTTCGATGGATAAAACAGTCAGGTTATGGCACATTTCCAGAAGAGAATGCCTTTGCTGCTTTCAACATATAGATTTTGTCACTGCCATAGCTTTCCATCCAAGAGTAAGTAACTGTTGATATATTTGTTGTTGTACTGTAAGAAAGCTGAGGGAACGTCTGGTTTCTCTGGAGGACAGTTGGACTACAGGAAAAAAATTTATTAACAGCCCCATAGTTAAGGACAACTTAATTTAGTGTTTCATTTTAAAAATGAGAAAGGAAATATTTTGTTCATCTGTATTAGAAGAACTGGTAGTGTTATAGTCTAACTATAAGAATGAAAATTCATCCCAAATCTTCAATAAGATGTACAGCATATAAAACAAGAAATAAAGTATCCTATTAAAGGTAAGAGAGATTAGGATGGAGGAAGAAGGGGGAGACAGCACATGAATAAGTAAGATAGGGAAGCATATAGGCAAGAATAGTGGGAGAGGTGGGGGGGGGGAAGAGACAGAGGAAAAGGTTGAAAGAGGCAAAGACCAAAACTCATTATAAGATATACCCAATTCCTGTGTAATGTCTGGAAATTGTGTGTGTGTGTGTGTGTGTGTGTGTGTGTGTGTATACGCGAGTGCACACGCATGTTCGCAGGAGGGGTTTGTGGTTTTTTGTTTTCTTTTGTTTTTTATTTTTTTAGTAAGCTCTACACCCAATGTGGGGCTTGAACTCATGACCCCGAGATCAAGAGTCATACCGCTCTACCGACTGAGCCAACAGGCGCCCCTGGAAATACTAACTTTGAGATCCATCCTTATTCATTTTCAGTGTAGAAAATCCCTCACTGTCTTTCCTTTTGAAAAGGAAGTATTTCATATGATTTCAACCAAAGGAGGAAAATTCATCATGGAATTGCTGACAGATCTTCTGCTCTTGTAGGGTAGCCACCGAGTGAGTAAGGCTAAATTCAGTTTCGCTCTTTGCGACCAGAAGCACAAGGGCAGTCCCGTGCCGGCGCTGCCCCACTAGCTAGATTGAAATACATGGAGGACTTGAGCTGGCCTCACGCTCCCTCCCCTGCGGCGATGTATGAATCAGCATTTCTGTTCATGTCCTCCTCCCTGTATGTTGAACACCCCTTGCCATTTGAATGCAGCGTTTCAGTTATATTCACATTTCTTCCCCTTTTTCCCCAGATTAGGAGAGAAGAATGACTTCTTTAATTCCTCAGTATAATTTCCCTCCCTGGGCAGGCTTATGCTATGGAGACAGTAATAATTTTGAACCCTTAGAAGACTTTGGTTAAGACCTTTAGCAAATTAAAAACGCTTAGTCTGTGTTGATACCTTATCAGTTTGGACCATCAAGCTTTTTGAGGCTTCTTTTGGAATAACACCCCCATTGTGTCATCCAAGGGTGCAACAAAAGAATGGCGTTACTCCTGTCAGCACCTGTGAGCGGACTCCTCCCCTCGCCTCTGGTTTACCTGTCATGTGTCAGGGTGGAAGGAGAGAGCCGTGAGGTGGTGATGGTTATCTATGTAATAACTTTTTATTCAGGTTCCTCTTTAGCCAGTAGTTTTTCTGTTCTTTTATTTGGTTTTATTTTGGAAACTGAAAAGCCCTAATTCTAAAAATCTACAGGTCGGAAGGATTTTTACGAAGGGCTAGGGAAGGATGGTGTGGTGTTGACATTCTCTTAGGAAATACGACTCTCTTATGTAACGTTACCTGGAAGGAAGGTAGCAGAATTACAGAAGAAATAGCAAAATGAAGATAATCCATGGGTACACGTGTACACACATATATATGTATGCTTGTCTGTAAGTGAAGTTCTGATTTGTAAGACCAAGGTGAAGTCTTCTTACTTGTTCTGCTCTTCTGCTGGTACACATTGCGCAGAGCCTGCTATACCGTAGCCATAAAGATGTCCCATCTGCAGAGATGGGTCTTGACAGGCACCAGCGTGGGTAAGAATAATAATAACCTTGAGCAGAGAAGAGAATGCTGCTTGTTTTGGCATCCCAGTGATTTTACTCTTAGTTCTTATGTTATCAAAAATTAGACCAGCGTAGGTGATCATTTTGCACCATATACAAACATTGCGTCATTATGTTATACACCCAAAACTAATACAACATTGTCAGTGATGCGTCAATGAAAATACTAGACCAGTTTAGCTTAGTGGTAGGCCTGGTGTAGTTTAGAGCAGGGTTTCTCACCCTCAGCGCTGTTGACATTTTTGAGCTGGATAATTCTTTGTTGCAGAGGGAAGAAGGTCTGTCCTGTGCGTTGCAGAATGTTTAACTACCCACCAGACGCCAGTAGCCCCCCCACCCTCAAGTTGTGACAGTCAGAAATGTCTCCAGACATTGCTTGATGTCCCCTGTGGGACCAAATGCCCCCCTGTTGAGAACCCCTGCTTTGAGACCGGAGTGATTTTCTATTGACACGGTATCAAATTTCCCACATAAATAACTGGTTCTAACTGGGCGAAGCAGCGTGACTCTATCCCAGTAGTTACACGTATGCCAGAGGAGGAGGATGTGAACAAACGTATCATTACAGGATAGATTTTACCCAAGCCTGCTCCTTGAAGTTCCGACCTGACTGCCTCCCAACACCACCCCCACTGGAAAAGTCCCTGGTTAAAAAAATTGGAAAACACTACATACTTTCTTCCTCCTTTGGAGATTGAGAATGCATGTTAACTGAGAATCCTCTTTAACTTTCTGGGATCCAGAATTTCTCAAACTTGAACCATTCTCCTACACAGTCTACACTCTCACTGCATTAGCCATTAACATCCATACCTTGGGGAAAGCAGTTTAAAGATACGATAAAGTGATTAGAAAGTCCTATCTCCAAAGCGAATACTGAAGTTTCTAATTGTTATTTTTAGCGAATAAAATAATGCTTGCTTGGGAGTGCCTGGCTGACTCAGTCGGTGGACTGTGTGACCCCCCTTTTTTTTTTTTAAGAGAGAGCAAGCAAGGGAGAGGGGCAGAGGGAGAGAGAGGGAGAAGCAGGTTCCAGGCTGAACCTGATCCATGACTCTGGAATCATACCTGAGGTGATCTCAAGAATTGGATGCTCCAGGCACCTGGGTGGCTCAGTTGGTTAAGTGGCTGACTTCAGTTCAGGCCATGATCTCACGGCTCGAAGGCTCATGAGTTCGAGCCCCGCATCATGCTCTGTGCTGACAGCTCAGAGCCTAGAGCCTGCTTCCAATTCTGTGTCTCCCTCTCTCTCTGCCCTGCCCCTGTTCACGCTGTCTCTCTCTCTCAAAAATAAACCTTAAAAAAAGTTTTTTTAAGTTAGATGCTCAACCGAGCCTTCTTTTTTCTTTTTTTTAAGTGTATTTCTTTTGAGTGAGAGAGAGAGAGCTTGAGCGGGTAAGAGGCAGAGAGAGGGGGAGATGGAGAGAATCCCAGACAGGCTCCGCACCATCGGCAAAGAACCCGTCGCAGGGCCGGAAACCACGAACTGTGAGATCTTAAACCGACCCGAAATCAAGAGTGGGACACTCAACCAAATGAGCCACCCCGGTGCCCCTCAACCAGCTGACTTCTCTTGGGCTCCTCAAGGTTTGAATTCAGGCCCCACGTCGAGTGTAAAGATTACTTAAAAATAAAATCTTAAAAAACAATGCTTGCAGAATAATATTTTTTCAATGGGATCTATTATTTCTAATAGGCTGTATGTTTTGATTCGCTAGGTCATTTTTCTTGATCGGATAAAACGAAAGCTTTCTCTTGCCACATTTTTAGGATGACAGGTATTTTCTGAGTGGGTCACTGGATGGAAAGCTCCGCCTTTGGAACATACCTGACAAAAAAGTGGCTTTGTGGAATGAAGTAGATGGTCAGACAAAATTGATCACAGCTGCGAATTTCTGTCAGAATGGCAAATACGCAGTGATTGGGACATACGATGGCCGATGTATTTTCTATGACACCGAGGTAAGTGATCAGCTTGTAGAAATTACATGATGGAATGTTTCGTGGTTTTATATAAACTTGGTGTATCCTCTTTGGGCTTTATCAAGTGGGGCAAATGAGATCATGTTCGTCTACGAGTTGAATCAGATGATCTTTGAAATCCCTTCTTATTCTCTTATTTTAAATTTGTGATTTCTTTTTAGCATTTGAAATACCACACACAGATACATGTCCGATCTACCAGAGGACGCAATAAAGTTGGAAGAAAAATTACTGGCATCGAACCTTTACCTGGAGAAAATAAGGTAATAAGTATTCAAAACCATCTCTCTTCACACTAAATATATAGACTCCTGAAAATTCTTACTAGCTTGGCTTAAGAATATATTTTCTCTCCTGTGAAACACAGCATTGTCTAGTTTTGAGGTATATTCTCACTATATATGTGTATATAATACCGTTTTTGGCTGTACCTTAACATAGATTAAAAGATGATACTTTTAACTTTTCCTTTAATTTATTTTTAGATACTGGTAACCTCAAATGACTCCAGAATCAGACTGTATGATCTTAGAGATTTGTCACTGTCCATGAAGTATAAGGGTTATGTCAACAGTAGCAGCCAGATCAAAGCAAGTTTCAGGTAAATCGGCAATGAGAAATGCCCAAAGGAGATTAGATTTATCTCTTCCCTGCTCCCATGTTTTCCTTGATCTGTGCCTTATGTTTAGTTTCTTTGCCCTTTTACAACTGATATCTCTTATTAGTATCATTCAGTACTTCCCTTATCCTCCTGTTTAGTAGATACTGTTGGAATTGCCCCTATTCTGCAAAGAAACCCAGACTCAGAAAATTAAGTAACTTGTCTAAAGTCACTGGTTAGTTGCAGCGCTAGGATTAGCAGACTCCCAGCTCCAGAATTTGTTCTTCTGTACTGTATTATGTAAGCTCTTTAAGAGGAAGTGTATCTGCCACCCACCCATGGTCTTTATCCGTTTAGGTACTGAAGGGAATAAAGCATTTTAACACCCTGAAGTAGAGTATCCTGTATTTCCGCCTTTGTAAGACGTGATTATTTGAACTCTTAATTTGGGGGTCTGGAGACTCTCCTGAAAGAACTGCCTCTTCTTCCCTAGAGCCATCTTTCCTTCTGCCCTTAACGGTTCTCCTTTCTTCTTGAACTACCCAGTCATGACGGAGAGATTTAATTGGTAAAGTGTTCTGCTCCTCCCTTCATCTCTGGCGGAGGCGGCTCTCCCAGCGCGGGTGAGCTGGCGGCGCTCTCCTGGAGCTCCGGTGAGACCCTCACGCCTCTGGCCTCCGTGTCAGACCTGCGCGGCCAGAACTTCTGCAGGGAGACTAGGAGTCTATATCTCAACAAGCTTTCTCGGGTTTTTGCTTGCGTGTTTTCAAGGAGGAAGCACGGATAGAGGGAAACCTTAAAAAAAAAAAAAAAACTGAAACTGAGGATTTTTTCTTTCTTTCCCAAATCTAGCCATGATTTTAGTTACCTTGTTAGTGGCTCAGAAGATAAGTACGTTTATATCTGGAGTACTTACCACGACCTCAGCAAGTTTACTTCAGTCAGGAGAGACCGCAATGACTTTTGGGAAGGCATTAAAGGTGAGTACATGGCTACTTTTGAGTGTCTTCTAAGCGAACAGAGTTGAAGTGGAGGTGTATGCCGAGTAATTTGCACAGGCATCGTTTCAGAGACCGTTTGGCAGCTAAAACCGCCATTGCTTTGTATTTGGCTTTGTTTGATTTCTGTGTACCGAGAAGGGACCTATACTTGTCTGAAATTGGGGGGTCATGGGATCTCAGAGTTTGTACAGGCATACCTCATTTTCTTGTGCTTCGCCCATACTGTGGTTTTTACTAACTGGAAGGTTTGCGGCAACCGTGCGTTCCGTGAGGCTATCAACACTGTTTTTTCAACAGCGTTTGCTCATTTGTGTCTCTCTGTCACATTTTGGTCATTCTTGCAACATTTCAAACTCTTCTTTTGTTATGTTTGCTATGGCGGACTAATCAGTGATTATGACTCACTGAAAGCTCAGGTAATCTTTGGTATTTTTTAGCATTAAGTATTTTTTAATTAAGGTATACATGGTGTTTTTATAAACCTAATTCTACTGTACATTAATAGACTAGGGGGAAACATTTTTTTTAATAGACTAAGGGTACTTAGTGTAGACATAATTTTTTATATGCTCTGGGAAACCAGAAATTCATTTGACTTGCTTTATTGTGATATTTGCTTTATTCCAATGGTCTGAAACAAATCTGCAGTATCTCGAGCTATGCCTATATGAGATTTTTTTTTTGGAGTATACTTTTGGTTTGTATTTTTAATGTTTATTTATTTTGAGAAAGAGCATGCACCCACAAGCAGGAGAGAGGCACAGAGAGAGGGAGAGAGAGAGAGAGAGAGAGAGAGAGAGAGAGAAAACCAAGTAGACTCCACACTCCACACTGTGTCCACAGAGCCTGATGCAGGGCTTGATACCTTGAACTGTGGGACATGAGCTGATCTGAAATCAAGAGTCAGCTGCTTAACTGAATGAGCCACCCAGGTGCCCCTGCTTTGGGGACATTTTATATTAAAGGATATTAGCATAAACATCCACAATTGTATGTTTTGCCTATGATACTTTTTGTCTTGATGTTTAGAATCAAGTTTATGAGTTATCCTGAAGTAAATTTTTTTCCCCAGCACATAATGCAGTTGTTACATCAGCCATCTTTGCTCCAAACCCAAGTTTGATGCTGTCTTTGGACGTGCAGTCTGAAAAATCAGAAGGGAACGAAAAAGGTGAAGATGCTGAAGTTTTGGATGCCTTGCCCTCTGGTAGGTACTGCACGGTTGTTTGTCCTGCCTTTTCCCCGGCCCCCAGTCAGCAGCCTCAGTGACGTACGCTGGGTGTTGTGAGGTTTGCATGACGACGAAGAATATTGCTTACAGTGTAATGGTTGTGAGTGTCCCTTTCTGAGGATTTCAGTAACATCTTTGTTGCAAGTGTTACTTCATTTAAATTTATCTGGAAATTCAAAATGAAAATTTTGAAAATTTGTAATTTTTTTATGGGCAGTTGTTTCCGTCGGAGAAATGCAAACAAGATATACAAGTACAAAATTTCTTTATTATCTGTCTCTTCTTGTAGACTGTCCTCCCTGAGGACAGAGACTTGTCGCGTGCGCGTTGTTGGACTGCCGGGGCCTCGCCCGGCGCCTGCTGCTCCCGCTTGCTCCTAATAAGCTTGTGTTAAACACATGAACAAAACCAAAATGAAAGCAGTGTTTTTTCTACTTGCTACAAATTTATATCTTTGTAACTTCTCTGATACGGAGCTACTTACAAGCCTCTGCTTTCCTGCGATTTGCAGCATACGGAGTCTTTCCAGTTATGTAAAATGATCAGATTAGAGAGTAAAAAGAAACCACGAACAAGTAGCATCGAGTGCAAATTATATAAAAATGGCCCCTGCTAGTCACTAAGAGTATGGTGAGACTATAAGTTTGGACTAGGCGTTAACAAATCTGTATTATTCAGAGTTCCAGAAGAGGTTATTAAATGCTCCTCGTCGTTCTATGGCCTACAACCAGGCCATCTAGAGAGCTGTAAAGCACAGCAAAAGACACAGTGCACAAACGGGGCTTCTAAATGTATTTGAATACTCCAGAGTTCTCCGGCACTTTTACTTCACTGAGTCTCAGGTGATTTCCCTTGCGGGATTCTTGCCCCGGGCCCCGCACGGAATACGCGGTCTCCTGTCCGGGAAAGCAGGCCGCCCTGCAGCCCAGGACTCCCTTCAGTCACAAGATTTTAAAAGAAACCAAGTCAGCATTACCATGCCTGTTTGGAAATAGTTCTTTTCTTTTTCCTTTGTCTTTTTTTTCTCCGAATCAGATCTGGCATTCTCTTTTAAGTCATTTGGGGGTTTTTTCTTCTTTTTTTTTTTTTCTCTCCCAATGATACCTTTTTATATAAACTCTATTATATAAACTCTATACAACTCCCATACACATTTCACTGATTTTTGTCGCTTTTTTTGTGTGTGTGTTTATTTGTTGAGAGAGAGAGAGAGTGGGGTAGGGGCAGAGAGAGAGAGAATCCCAAACAAGCTCTGCACTGTTGGTGCAGAGCCCAACATAGGGCTTGAACTCCTGAACCGTGAGATCATGACCTGAGCACAAAGCAAGAGTCCAATGCTTGACTGACTGAGCCACTACCCAGTCACCCCAAAAAGGGTTTTAAAAAAACTTTTCAAAACTGCACTATATTGGGGTGCCCAGGTGGCTCAGTCGGTGTAAGTGTTCTATTCTTGATCTCAGCTCAGGTCTTGACCACAGGATCGTGGGTTCAAGCCCTGCACTGGGCTCTGTGCTGAGCATGAAGCCAACTTAAAAAACAAAAAAAAACTGCGCCATATTAACAGGTTCAGTTAACTCACTGGGTCCTTTTTAAAAAGGCACAACTTCTAATGGGTCATACTCAGATTGGTGTTTGCTGTTTTGTACCTATTGAGGTAAAATCTAAAAATAAACTCAAACTCATGGTATGAAATCATAAAGTATATCTGATTGCCCTCTCTGTTTCTGAGATAGTTGGCAATTTACACTTCATTTCTCCTCCTGTAGAAAATAGTGATAATGCCTGGTTTATAAGGTTGTGATACGAGTTAAAGAGAATATATAAAGTGTCTAGCACAGTGCCTGGTGTGTAGGAGACGTCTTCGTTATCATCATATCTTCTAAAGCATTTATCTGTACACGATGAACTATTTTCTTCTCTAGCCTCTCTCATGTCTCATCTCTCAAGGCCTTTGCTGCTGCTGCTGCTACATAGCACAGCTTTGAGATATGCCAAAGGCTGGGAAGGACCGTTCACAGGCTCAGGACATGTTTCTAGCAAATCTAAACGAAGCCGTTCCGTCTTAACTCGTTCTGTACACAACTTTCCAATTCAGGTTTATTATTTTCTTCCTTATTAATGAGTCCTCCATAAATCTACAGTTTCTGCTTATGTGTGATAGAGTTGAGAATTTTGTCTGTTAAATGCTTGGCGCCGGCAAATGTTAAAGAGAAGCATTTTGCCCTTCGGCATAGCTGCCTAGCTCTCCAGTACAAATCATAGAGGCAAAAAGTGGCCGTCAGCATTCCCAGAGCGATCATATGTACTTCGTTTCATGGTGACATCAGTACGTCTGCTGGACAATGAACCTTACTGTCCGCCTCATTAGAGGCCCCTGCTGGCAGCACACTTGCCAGCCGATCCCATGCCGCCAGCATTGCACTCCTGGGGCTGCGTCACGCACTAGCCTCTTGCCATGAGGTGAGGCATCGGGCGGGTTCGAGGCCTAGGCTGCCCGGACGTAAATCCAGGCGTCCAGGCCCCAAGGGACTGTAATTCCCCAGCCAGGGAAAGACCAGCTATGGTACGGTAAGGGGACCGTAAGGGGACGTGAGCGACAGGAGAGTGAGAGGATTACAGGAGCGAGCTGGGAGAGAGAGACCATGGGGCACCTGGCGGGCGCAGGTGGTAGAGTGTGTGACTCTTGATCCCCGGGGTTGTGAGCTCGAGCCTCACATTGGGTGAAGAGATTTCTTAAAAATAAAATCTTGAGGGGCGCCTTGGTGGCTCAGTCGGTTGGACCTCTGACTTCAGCTCAGGTCATGATCTCACGTTCGTAGGTTTGAGCCCCGTGTCAGGCTCTGTGCTGACAGCTCAGAGCCTGGAGCCTGTTTCAGATTCTGTGTCTTCCTGTCTGTCTGCCCCTCCCCCTCTCATGCTCTGTCTCTGTCTGTCTCAAACATAAATAAAACATTAAAAAAATTTTTTTTAAATATAAAATAAAATCTTGGGAAAAAGAGACTGAAAATGGGAAAAGGTGTGGTGTCATGGGCATGGGACACTTATACCGGCAGGCTTTATATTCCTTTAAAACCAACTAAAAACTTTTTTTTATGCTTTTAAGGTATTCTGAAGACAGATAATACAGAAGTTCTTCTTTCTGCTGACTTCACTGGAGCTATCAAAGTGTTTATTAACAAACGGAAGAATGTATCATAATTTGAAATGACATTTAAAATAAACATATCAGTAAGTTTCTATGTGTATCAGAACTGAAAAAAGATATTATAGTGTTTCAGGCTAACATTCTTGTTTTTTTTTTTTAATTTTTACTGGAAGTTGTTCAAATATAATATATTTTTCGAGAGGCAGTGTTAATGAGGTATAAACCATGGGCTGATAGATTAGAGAGAAATGTGGCTAGAATAACATTGCCAAACGTTAGGCTTTATGTTTTGTTATATTTGTGTTTTTATTATATAATTGTGAACATGCACAGGTGTCTGCATGAAAATATATTAATATATTAATCACATGTGTGTGCCTTTTGGTTACATGCACTAAATCTAACAGACTTAAATTATTTCAGTGGCCCTTTTGGCCTCTTACAGGGAGGGGGGGAGTCTTGTGTCTAGCTTAAATGATTTCTTTTGCACAAAATTTCATTTTTCAGAAAAGTGGTATTGACTGAGTTACTGTTTTGAAAATGTTATACAGGTTTTCAATAGGTCAACAACCATGTGTAAATGGATTTTATAAATATCTCAATTTGGAGACAAGATTTTTTTTGTGTGGTCGAAATCGTGGACTTAAGATTCTTTCCTTGTATATATATAATTTTTCTTTTTACTCTTTCTTTTTTCTTCTTCTTTTCATTTCTTTTTTTCTTTTCTTTTCTTTTCTTTTTCTCTTTTTTTGCCACACTGGAGCACAATGTTTCTATGTAAAGAATTCTTTTCATTCTTTATCCATGAGCACCAGGCTTTGCTCACTTAAAAAAATTAAGCCGCATTAAGGAGTGAGTCTTCTTTTTTACAATAATGTAAAAATGAACTGTTTACATTTTTTTAAAGTATTGTAGTTTTAAAAATTGAGCTGTTTTGTTTTGTGTTGTTGAATTTGGAAGCCTTTGTAAATACAGATATAATTATGTACCAATGAAATAACATCTGGGGCAGTGGGGCCCTGAGCATGTTGTTGATGGTTAGCACATGTTTCTGAAAATTAAATATGTATATTAAAAGTTGGTCTCCAAACACTTGTTAAATATGTGACTTTATTTTCCGATGACTTTGGTAAACTGAGCCATGTACGAAAAACAAAGTCTTGTTTTATACATTGATTTTGAGCAAGCAGAAGACCAGATTTTAGATCCCTAAGTTATAATGCATTGTGTATATACCTTCAGGAAACAACATTTTTCTATTTCTGAGTAACAGTTCACCTGAGTATGTGTTCTTACTGCATTTGGTTTTTGTATCTAAGTGACAAGCCAGGGAGCCACGATCATGCCCTTATGAATCGGCATGGTCTTGGAGTGTTCTGGAGTGTTCTGGATGTTCATACATAGTGTTTGCCTTGGTTTCAGCCCCGCGCCGCTTTCCTTTTGGCGGCGCTGCACTACCCTCCTCCCCGCCCCTCTCCGCTCACTGCTCTCTGCTCTGCGTGGCATACGGAGCCGGGGCCAGAACTGCTAACCTGTTGGCTTGCTCACCAGTTTCTTTCGTCTCGAGATCTACGTGGCTGTGGGACCGTCTAGTGTCTCAAAGGCTTGATGTCTTTAACTCTTCAAGGCGGCTTGCGTTTCACTGACTTCTGCCGGAGGACTCGTAGTCCGCCATGGTGCTGACCATTAAACCTGCGGATAATTGGGACATTGCCGTATGAATATTTCCTGATAGCTTTTACATGGTTTCTGAAACCAAAAGGCAAAAAAATTGTTGGGGTGCAAGTTGGAGAGAGTAACACTAACATATCTCAGTTTCGTTTTTGAAATCTTTGCCATCACTATATAAATACACTGCAGATTTACAAATTACAACGTGAATTTGAAAACGTAGTATCAAGGTGTATACAAAGAGGGACATCTGGGTGGCTCAGTCGGTTAAGCATCTGATTCTTGGTTTGGGCTCAGGACATGATCTCACTGTTTTTGAGTTCGAGCCCTGCATCGAGCTCTGGTTTGGCAGCACAGAGCCTGATTGGGATCCTTTGTCTCCTTCTCTCTGTGCCCCTCCCCTGCTTGCTCTTTCTCTCTCTCTCTGAAAAATAAACAAATTTTAAAAATGTTTTTGTTTGGGGCACCTGGGTGGCTCACTCCATTGAGGGTCTGATTTCAGCTCAGGTCATCATCTCTCAGTTCGTGAGTTCGAGACTTGCTTTGGGCTCTGTGCTGACAGCTCAGAATTCAGTCTCCCTCTGTCACACTGCCTCTCCGTGACCCATGCTCGCTGTCTCTCTCAATAAATAAATAAACATTTAAAAATTTGTTTAAAGAAAAAGATGTATACAAGAGAAAACAACAGTATTTTTTCCTAAAATGAGGGTTAATGGTGTGGTATTAGAAAAGAGATTGGTTAAAAAAAAAATTTAATGCTAATTTATTTTTGAGAGATCACAAGCAGGGGAGGAGCAGAGGGAGGCACAGAATCCAAAGCAGGCTCCAGGCTCCTAGCTGTCAGCACATAGCACAACACGGGGCTCGAACTCATGAACTACAAGATCATGACCTGAGCCGAAGTCGGCCAGAAAGAGCACAGATAAACTTAGATTTGGTTCCCTCTATTAGTATATTCCTTGGGTAAGTTATTTATCCCTTATTAATTTCCACTTCCTTATCTATACCATGAGAACAGCTAACTGAAATTGTGAGATTGGCCGAGAAATCACGTATGTGTAAAGCTTGGTGCCTAGCCAGGAGGTGTCCTCACCAAATGTACATTTCTCGCTGCCTGTCCCAAATCCGTGGGTGCCCACTAGACCCGCCTTGCCCCCAAAACAGCATATAGAGATGCTTTTTAAACATTGAGATTTCACGGGTGAATAGCATTTGAGGGATTGACATAAGGCACCAACATTCTTTATTTTGCCAACTTGACATTTTTTAAGCCGTCTACAATCACCTCCTCAGAAAAGCGAACATTTTAATACTAAGAAAAAAGTACAGTCTTGGAGCAGTGAACAATCTATTAAAGTGAATAAACCTAGTTTCTGAAAAAATGTAACCATATTCCCTTATTTTCCGATTTCTCCTGTGAAAATTTCGTCCTGGGCTTGATGGGCAGCATGAGAATCTGGGCTAGACAAACACGTTGGAAACCCCGTTTTATCAGAAGCTCTTAGAAAAGTCATACTGAGCTTTTTTTCCTGTCTTGTTTGCCTTAATTGGGATTGAAATATTAATGACAACATAATTCAGCATGCCACTTTCTCTGATCTTCAAGTTGTACAGCTGGGCGGTGACTTTTTATTTCTTGAAAAACATGTTTAACATTAATGTATTATCCCTCCAATTCCGATTTCAGTTGTATAATTTTGAGAATCAGAGGCCACATATCCCCACTTGTGAAAAAAAAATCATCAGAATGTTTCTTTTAAGGTTATTTATTTATGTGTTTATTTATTTGTTTTGAGAAAGCGAGAGAGAATGCAAGCAGGCGAGGGGCAGAGGGAGAGGGAGACGGAATCCCAGGAAGGCTCTGCACTGTCAGCACCGAGCCCAACACGAACCCATGAACCCGTGAGATCATTACCTGAGTCCAAATCAAGTGTCAGACGCTTAACCGACTGAGCCGCTCAGGCGCCCATGTTGGAATATTTTAAAATAATTACTCTGGAGATTCAAGGTAAAGATGGGGCTTCAACATGTTCGGGATTTAATGTTCCCATAACTTTTCAATAGGAGAACATACCCAGTTTTGCTGGTTTTCTAGCACTCTGACTTACTAGTTCATTAAGCAGATATTTACTAAGCACCTACTGTATGCAGAGCACGGCTGGGACTAGAAAATAAAGCAGCATTCCTCTGCCAGAAGAGCTCGCGATCTGGTGGAGTAGATGCCCGCAGAAACAAGTAAGAGGCTTGGAAGTGTCTTGTGGCTGTGGCCCTAGAAATGGCCCTTGTCATCCTAACCCCTGTCTGTTCTGCCCCCTCCTAGTAACCCGTGGCAGCCACTTGATGTCAGGCGAGTCTTCGGTCATCTGCTATTACGAGCAGGGAGGACAAGAGGGGTAACAGTTTAAAAGCAAGTCACAGGTAAGGCAGAGAAGTTGGAGTACCCTCCGTGGCCTCATTTCCCCTGGCCTCTAGTCCTCTCCTCCCAGCCTGAAATCTTCATCTTATTTCCCAAAACGTCTTCTCTGTCTTCTGCTTTGAGCTGACGCCTGCTGCACAGCCCCCTCACCTCAACCGCTCTCCTGTTCCTTCAGTTCTGAAGCCCCGCCCGTTCTGCTTTGTTCTCTAGATTTGAGTCATCTGGGCTCCTGAGGAACCCGGGCCCCCCTTGTTTACCACAGCCGCTTTTCTGCTGTAAGTTCATGCCCATGAAGTACATTCAGGTTGATGGAGCAGGGCCAGGGGGAGGGCGGTCCAGAGGGGTAGGAGCACGGACGTGAAGGGAGAGAGAGGTTGCGGAGTCCCAAACAAATCAGATGCCGTCATGTGGGTGGTCCGAGCAGACAGAGTTTGCTCGTACATCCAGCTACCCTGCATTACTTTTTTTTTCAAGTTTATTTATTTTGAGAGAGAGTGTGTGTGTGTAAGAGCAGGGAAGGAGCAGAGAGAGAGAGAGAGAAAGAGAGAGAGAGAAAGAGAGAGAAAATCTCGATCAGGCTCCACTCTGTTCGTTTAGAGCCTAATGTGGGGCTCAAACTCCCAAACTGTTGAGATTGTGACCTGAGCTGAAGTCAGATGCTTAACCAACTGAGCCACCCATGTGCTGTTGTATTTTTTTTTAATAAAATTTTTATTTTGGAATAACTTTAGATTTATAAAAAAGTTGCAAGGAAAATAGCGAATTCCCATGTGCTCCTGTCTGTTTCCCCTAGCGTTAACATCTTACAGTACCGTGGCGCATTAGTCAAGGCTAAGAAACCAGCTCTGTCTAGTCCATCACTATTAAGTAAGGTCCAGACTGTTCAAATTGTACCAGTTTTTCCACTAGTGTCCTTTTTCAGTTCTAACATCCAATCCAGAATACCCTATTGCATTTAGGCACATTATGCTTTCTTAATTTAAATGTTTAATTTGAGAGTAGGTTTAGATTTTTGACAAAAGTTTGCAAAGCGTTCACGTGTCTCATGCACCACTTTCTCTAGCGCTAACATCTTACATTACCGTGGTACATTTTTCACAGTAAAAAATCAACGTTGGTACAACACTTAACTAAACTCTACGCTTTATTCAGATTCCACTAGTGTCTAACCTAGCGTTCTTTTTCTGTTCTGGGATCTCATCCAGGATATACTACATGTCTTTGTCAGGTCTTCTTAGGCTCCTCTTGGCTATTACGGTTTTTCAGATTTTTCATGCCTTTGATTACCTCAACAGTTTTGAGAAGTACTGGTCAAGTATTTTGTTGAATGTCCGTGGGTTTGGGTTTGTCTCATGTTTTTCTCGCAATTGACTGAGCGTCTGTACTTCTGGGGAGGAAGAGCATTACATCACGTTAAGGATGCTATCGACATGACTTACCAGCTGGCTGAGGTAGTGTTTGGCAGATTTCTCCACTATCAACTTAATCTATTTCTTTCTTTCTATAAATCTCCTCTTTGGAAATGAGTCACTCAGCACAGGCCAAACTCCAACCACCTCCTTGAGGGTCTAGTCGCTATACTTGTGTGGCATTGCTCTGTATGAGAGATGGGTCTCTTCTCCCTCGTTGATTTATTTAGTAAGCCAGTCCTTTATTTACGTTAGCATGAGCTGTGGGTATTGAAGCTTCGATTTGCAAACCAGTACTATATTATTTGTTCTTCTACTTGCTCCAGCCTTAGCGATTAAGAATTCTTTCGAGGTGGCTTCGGTGTCCACTTGGCATCTCATCTTTGTTTGAGCACTTGCTTACTGTCTGTTACTCCAAGATGCTCCGGGCTCATCTTGTATATTTTCTCCAGGGGCCCTGGTTCCTTTTACTGGAAAAGTATTAGGAACCAAGATCTGGGTGGTAGGCATGCTCATTGCTAAGAGGTGTCATTTCTCTTAGGCTTTCTCAGCTGGTAGAGCAAGGAAATCAGTATATGTATACTAATATATGTATGTACAAATACCTATGAGTATTTCTATGTCACATCAATATTTAATTAAATTTGGATTATTAAGTGATGTCTCTGACTAATCCATTAATATATGCATCATCCTAGTTTCCTCTTCTTGCTTGTCAATAACTTCCAACAGTGAGAAACCTGGTTCCCAACATTTACTATCCATTTACTTATTCAATCCCCGCATAACACATTCCACGGTTTCAGAATTGCTGGCCCCATGAGGAACAGCCTTACCAACTGGAAGTACAGTTTTTATATACAGTCCTTTATCTTTGGTGTCATAGTTACTGGTCACAATGCTGTTTTCCAAAGTTAGTTACATCAGTACCTTCTTTCCCCACCCAAAGTATCTTTTTTCTTTTTAAGTTTATTTATTTTTGAGAGAGAGAGAGGGAGACCCAGAACCTGAAACAGGCTCCAGGCTGAGCTGTCAGCACAGAGCCCGACACAGAGCTGGAACTCGGGAACAGTGAGATCGTGACCTGAGCCGAAGTTAGACGCTTCAACCCCTGAGCCACCCAGGCTGCCGTGTCTTTTAAATATTAGATTAAATTAGCTGTCTAATAAAATCTACTGGGGTTTCATGATGTACATAGCCATCCTTATTTAGTAAGTGAGCGGTGGCATTTTTCTGTAGACTACTTCCTGGCTTGCTTTCAGATGCTTAGCATTTTCTAAAGCGATTTTACAGTTCCATCCTGTTACTGCACTGACGTTTCACTCATCGGGCGAACACATCAAGCGCTTAGTCTGTGTCAAGATCTTGAGACAGTCTAATAGGAGAAACAGACAAGAATGATAATTCCCTTAAGGCTATGTTTACATGATTAAAGGGATCATCTTCTGGTTTTCTTATCTCAATCCCAAACCATGTATGGGAGGAGAGGGACTATATATATTTGTATATAAATAATTCTGAATATATATTTGTATGTAAATGATTTTTATGTAAAATGTGTGTGTATATATGTATATATAAAGAATGTCAGGTTAGGTAGAAACCCACTTCTCTAATTCAACATACAAGCTGGTATTGATTCTACCTTGCTTATATATAAGCAGTATTATGACTTATCAAAAAGCAAACATTTGAGAATACACAATTTAGTGATATCTTGAAGAATTAGTAATCCTTGCTGTGGATCTTCCTAGAGGCTGGCCTGGCGGCGGCCCATGATTGAGTTGCAAATGACTCTGCCTGCATTCATCTGCTAGGTCTGTCAAGGCCACGGTCAAGATGTTGGCAGGTTTGGTTTCTTCCGGAGGCCTCTCTCCTTGGCTGGCAAATGGCCGCCCTCATGCCGCCTCTGCACAGGGGACTCCTCTGTGTGTCCCTGATGTCTCTCTTTATGTCCTAATCTCCTCTTCTTAAAAAGACCCCAGTAAAATTGGATTAAGCCTCACCCCAAGGCCTCACTTTAACTTAATCACCTCTTTATTTATGTGTTTATTTATTTATTTTTGAGAGAAAGAGAGAGATAATCCCAAGCAGGCTCCACACACGCCTCAGCGCAGAGCACGAGGCTCGATCTTAACATGAGATCATGACCTGAGCTGAAATCAAGAGTCGGATGCTCAACCAACCCAGGAGCCCGTTAATCCCCTCTTTAAAGGCCCTATATCCAAATAGAGCCACATTCTAAGATACTGGGGATTAGGGCTTCAACATACAGATTTGGGAGCAACATAGTTCAGTCCGTAACACTGCCCCAACAGCAGTCACTTTACTTAAAATGAATCTAAAAATGATTAAACTGTAGTAACAAGAGGAAACACAGGGAAATTAGAAATACTACTAGCCCTTGCCTGTTTTTCAGGCACTGTGTTTATTTAAAAAAAATTTTTTATGTTTGTTTATTTTTTTTGAGAGAGAGTGCGAGCAGGGGAGGGACCGAGAGAGAGGGAGACACAGAATCCAAAGCAGGCTCCAGGCTCTGAGCTGCCAGCATGGAGCCCAACACAGGGCTTAAACTCATGGACCACAAAATCATGACCTGAGCTGAAGTTGGGACACTTAACTGACTGAGCCACACAGGTGCCCCCAGGCCCTGTGTTTACATGAAGTCCATATAAAGCAATCTCAAATAGGAAGCAAATTGACAGTGTAGAATAGAATATCAGGGCTTATAAGTGTTTAAACACACACACACACACACAGTTGGCCCTTGAATAACATGGGAACACAAATTTGAACTATGCATGCCCACTTATAAACAGATTTTTCTCTTTTATTTATTTTTGAGAGAGAGAGAGAGAGACAGAGTGAGCAGGGGAGGGTCAGAGAGAGAGGGAGACATGGAATCTGAAGACAAGCTCTAGTCTTTCAGCTAGCTGTCAGCACAGAGCCCGATGCGGGGCTCGAATCCATGAACCGCGAGATCATGACCTGAGCCATAGCCGGACGCTCAACTGACTAAGCCACCCAGGAGCCCCAAGATTTTTCTTTAAAGGTTTTTTTTAAAAATAATCTCTATACCCAAAGCGGGGCTTGAACTCACAACCCTGAGATCAAGAGTCACTTGCTCTACCAACGAAGCCAGCCAGGCACTTATATAAGCAGAGGTTTTTTTGGTTTGGTTTGTTTGGTTTGGTAAATATAGTACAGTACTATAAGTGTATTTACCTTATGATTTTCTTAACATGTTCTTTTTTCTAGCTTACTTGTAAGAATACAGTATATAATACACATAGCGTAGAAACTATGTGCTGAAAATGCCTTTTCATTTGTTGTTTTAGAGAAAGCGTGTACATGTGTGAGCTGGGGAGAGGGGCAGAGAGAGAGAGAGAGAGAGAGAGAGAGAGAGAGAGAATCTCCAGCAGGATCCACGTCCAGCGTGGAACCCAGTGTGGAGCTAGATCTCCCAACCCTGGGCTCATGACCTGAGCTGAAATCAAGAATTAGATGCTCAACTGACGAGGCCACCCAGGTGCTCGTGGAAAATGTGTTAACTGTTGATGTTACTAGTAAGACTTCAGCCAATAGTAAGCTATTAGTAGTTAATTTTTAGGGAGTCAAAAGTTGTAAGTGAATCTTTGGCCACATGGGGGTTTGACACCCATAACCCCTACATTGTTCAAGCGTCAAGTGTGTGTGTGTGTGTGTGTGTGTGTGTGTGTATGGTGTTTACACATATACAGACACTAAAATGTCTAAAATCTAAAGTCATTCCTTCTTATGCAGTTTTAAACATTTTTATTGGCATATAATTCACATACCGTAAAATTCACCCATTTAGTGTACAACAGTCTTGGAATATTTTCAGCACCCCAAGAGGAAATCCTGCACCCATACCAGACACGCCTCACTTCCTAGTTCCATTCGCCCAGCCCCAGCCCCACTAATCTAGTTCTGTCTCCATGCATTTGCTTATTCCAGACATGTCATATAAATGGAATCATAAAATGTGTGTTCTTTTGTCTCCGGCTTTTTTCACTTAATATTTTCATCCATGTTATATCATATTTCAGTACTTCATTCCATTTGTAAATCATATTCCATTGTACGTTTGGTTTATTCATTAGTTGATGGGCATTCCTACCTTTGGCTACTATGAGTAGTAATGTTTTGAACCGTTTTGTACAGCTTTTTATGTGGACATTTGTTTTCATTTCTCTTAGGTATATACCTAAGAATAGAATTGCTTCCTCAAAAGTAAATAAAAAACATTAAAAAAGAACATTTAAAAAAACAGGAGGCGGCTGGGTGGCTCAGTCACTCAGGCATCTGGCTTTGGCTCAGGTCATGATCTCATGGTTTGTGGGTTCGAGCTCCACATCAAGCTCTGTGCTGACAGCTCAGAGCCTGGGGCCTGTCTTCAGATTCTGTGTCACCCTCTCTCTCTGACCCTCCCCTGCTCGCACTGTCTCTGTCTCTCAAAAATAAATAAAAAACATTAAAAAAATTAAAAAATAAAAGAATTACTGGATCATATGGTGACTTTTTAATTTTTGAGGCACTACCAAGCTGTTTTCTTCAATGGCCGCATCAATTTGTATTTCTACTAGCAGTGTGTGTAGGTTCCAATTTCTCCACCACATCCTCATCAACACTGGTTATTGTCCTTTTTATTATTATTATTATTATTATCATAGGTATCCTAGTGGGTGTGAAGTCCATTGTCATTGTGGTTTTGATCTGCATTTCTCCAGTGACTAATGATGTTGAGCATCTTTTCATGTGCTTGCTCAGCATATATAGATCTTTGGGAACATGTCTATTCAAATCATATGCCCATTTTTATTTTTTATTTTTTAATGTTTATTTATTTATTTATTTATTTTAAGAGAGAGAAACTGCAAACAGGAGAGGGTCAGAGAGGAGGAGAGAGAGAATCCCAAGCAGGCTCTGTGCTCGGCGTGGAGCCCGACACGAGGCTCCCTCCCACGACCATGGTATCATGACCTGAGCTGAAATCAAGAGTTAATTGTTTAAGTGACTGAGCCACCCAGACACCCCTGTCCATTTTTAAACTGAGTTATTTTTCTTTTTGTTATTGACTTGTAAGAGTACTTTATATATTCTAGATACAAATCCTTTATCAAATATATGATTTGCAAATATTTTCTCCAATTCTAGCAAACTACTGCCTAATTCAATTGGAGATTTATTCCTAAGTGTTCTTATAAAAGTCTTACGGGTTTTACCTCTTACATTTAGGTCCGTGATCATTTTGAGTTAATTTTTATGTGTGTTATAAGGAAAAGGCCCAATTTTATTCTTTTGTATGTGCGCATCCACTTGTTCCAGCCTCATCTCTTGAAAAGATTCTTTCCCCATTGAATTGCTTTCCCATCCTTTTCAAAAGTCACTTGACTTCCCAGGACCAAACTGTCTTGATTACACTACCTGTGTAATAACTTTTGTTTTTGAAAGAGAGAGAGAGAGAGAGAGAGAGAGAGAGAGAGAGTGCGAGCACGGAAGGGGCAGACACAGAATCTGAAGCAGGCTCCAGGCTCTGAGCTGTCAGCACAGAGCCCGATGTGGAGCTCGAACCCACGGACTGTGAGATCATGACCTGAGCCGAAGTTGGACACTTAACCGACTGAGCCACCCAGGCGCCCCATAACTTTTGAAATTGGGACCTATGAGTCTTCCCTCTTTGTTTCTCCTTTTCAAATTGTTTTAGCTGTGGTCACTTGCATTTCCATATGAATTTGAGGATCAGCTTGGCGATTTCTGCAAAATTTTTGGTATTTAATGGGAAAAGTAATCCTAGTTTCTCTGACAAAACGTATTTTTGATGAAGTTCTGAAGAGCCACCAGAATCTGAAAAGTCTGTGTGAACCAAGTTGGAAGCAGCTGGTGGAGGCTAAAACAACACGGGAAAATTTCAAAGCAAGTAATTTTCCGATAATCACCTGTGTTGCCTTGAAGCATTTATAATATATATATGCTTTGGATCTCAGACACTCATGAAAGAGTTCCAATTATGCCTTCAATCGTTTTACTGCATATCTTCTGACTTCCTACCATACTAGGTCATGTAAAGGATAGAAAGATAATAAGGCACTGCCTTTTCCTTCAAAAGTCCCAGCCAGAACACCCTTCATTAATAGAAAGCTTTCCCACTATTAGAATTGTTACTAAAGCCTCTTCAGATTACTGCAGGGGCGTAAACAACATGAAGATCTCTTGCACGTTTACTCAACTTTGTTTTGTGGGAAACCTAAATCTTAGGAGGATTTGGTCAAAATCTATAGAGAAGCTATGACTTAAGGATTATTTACACGCAGGGGCACCTGGATGGCTCAGTCTGGTTAAGTGTCTGACTTTGGCTTAGGTCATGCTCTCCTGGTTCATGAGTTCAAGCCCTGCGTGGAGCTGTCTGCTGTCAGCACAGAGCCTGCTTCAGATCCTCTGTCGCCCTCTCTCTCTGCCCCTCCCTCACTCTCTCACGGTCTCTCACTCGTGCTCTCCCAGTCTCTCTCAAAATAAATAAACCCCAAAAATTTTTTAAATAAATTCTAAAAAAAAAAAAAAGATTATTTACATGCAAACTATTACCCTCGGGGCAGCATCGGTAGGAGCAGAGTTGGGGTGTCTGTGCTGATTGCTGGTCGGTACTAGTAGCAAGGCTTAGATGTTAGAGAGGATTCAGCTGCTGCCATAACAGATCGGTAAGCAGACACAAATTCACAAGAAATCCCTTTTAACTTGATACATTTATTTTTTTTAATGTTTTTATTTTATTTATTTTTGAGAGACCTAGAGAGCATGAGCAGGGGAGGGTCAGAGAGAGAGGGAGACACAGAATCCGAAGCAGGCTCCAGGCTCTGAGCTGTCAGCACAGAGCCTGATGTGGGGCTCAAACCCACGAACTGTGAGATCATGACCTGAGCTGAAGTCGGACGCTTAACTGACTGAGCCACCCAAGCGCCCCGATATATTTATTTTTTTAAGAGCTTATACAGGTATACAAGCTAATTTGAATAATATTCATGCTACAAATAGGCAGTTTCTATATGTTTATGGTGTATAAATATTCCATCATATGGACACAGTTTAAGCAATCTATTTAACATCCAGGATGTACCTGTATTTTATCACTATGAGTAACAATAGGAGATATAGAGGTAAATATTTTTGTCAGAATTTCTAATTATCGGCTTAAGATGGTAGCTTTTTTTTATGTTTATTTTTGAAAGAGAGACAGAACATGAGCAGGAGAGGGGCAGAGAGAGAGAGGGAGACACAGAATCCGAAGGAGGATCCAGGCACTGAGTTGTCAGCACAGAACCTGATGTGGGGATCGAATCCACAAACCGTGAGATCATGACCTGAGCCTAAGTTGCACGCTTAACCAACTGAGCCAGCCCATAAGATGGTAAATGTTTTTAAATGAAAATATAAAGCATGAACTCTTGAGGATAAGCAGTATCATAGATTATAACAATCTTCTGCAGAGAAATTGGGAGCTCCAGTTTGTAGTCCTGGTTCTGGTAGCCTTGTAACTTCAGGACAGTTAAATAATTCTCTGAGAGCAAAGGAAGCAAACCGTGACTCTCTCTCTCTCTCTCTCTCTCTCTTTTTAATGTTTATTTTTGAGAGAGAAAGCGTGAGCGGGGGAGGGGCAGAGAGAGGGGTGCAGAGGATCCGAAGCGGCCTCTGCCCTCACAGCAGGGAGCCTGATGCAGGGGTCAAATTCACAACTGGGAGATCAGGACCTGAACAGACTAGGCCAACCGGGTATCCCAAACCATGAGACTCTTAAGGAGAGAGAACAAACCGAGGGTTAATGGAGGGAGGCGGGCCAAAGGATGGACTAGATGGGTGATAGGCACTCAGGAGGGCACTTAGGCTGAGCATGGGGGTTCTATCTGAGGGGTGAATCACTGAATCCTACTCCTGAAACCACTTTACACTGTATCTTAACTAGAATTTAAATAAAAATTTGAAAAATAAATAAAAATTAAATACTTCTCAACTTTATTCATTTATTTTGAGACATATAGAGCAGAAGTGGTGGAGGAGCAGAGAGACAGAGAGAGAGAGAGAGAGAGAGAGAGAGAGAGAGAATCCCAAGCAGGCTCTGTGCTGCCAGCGCAGAACCCGACTTCGAGCTTGAAGTCATGAAACCGTTAGATCATGACCTGAGCCAAAACCAAGAGTCAGACGCTTACCTGACTGAGCCAGCCAGTCGCCCCTAAAATGAGGTATTTAGATTATTAAGATTCCTTCTAATTCTAATGGTCCATGTACTTGTCCGAATTCCATCAGAGGCATTGTAGCTAAGGATTTACCCACCTTCATTTATTTACTCCTCAAATATTATAGAGGGTTTGTGATATGCAAGGCACTCACAGTTTATGTCCCTTGTAAAGTCATAGCCATATGGAAATTCTGTTGAAGTCAACCCTGGGAGTTGGCTTCCCGAGATGGGATTCCCGGCAACGGAACTGCCGGGCGGGAGAAATTGGGGTGCGCAACAGAGACAGCTCCCCTTCCCCGATGTGTCTATGCGGCCGGCCACCACATCCGGGTGTATCAACTCCCCAGCCTTTAGTATACCTCCATAGCCTCCTTTGTGTGGGTCTTCAGGTTTTTCACCCTGGCAAGGAATAACGAGTTGAATATAAAGAAAAATAGGGCCCTGGGAAAATGTTGGAAGATACCAAGAAGGAAGAAACGGAAGCAGATATGGGAAATGGGACCTGCTCCTGGGGCTGACTGCGTCCGGCCCAAGCAACCGGGAATCCCATCTGGCCCCACTCACCCAGCTCCCAGGACGGACCAGGCTTGTGCTGTTAATGCCTTTTCTTTTTTAAATATAGTTGACACGCGATATTGCATTAGTTTCAGGTGTACAACACAGTGACGTGACAAGTTCATGCCTCATGCTCTGTTCACCCCAAGTGTAGTCACCGTCTGTCCCCTTATATCGCTATTACAGTATCTCTGTGTTCCCTGCGCTGTGCCTTTTATTCCCGTGACTTACTCATTCCGTAACCAGAAGCCGGTGTCTCCTGCTCGTCACCGTTTTTGCCCCACCCCCCCTGCCCCTCTGGCAACCATCCGTTTGTTCTCTGTATGTACAGGTCTGGCTCTGCTTTTGATTTGTGTATCCATTGGTTTTTGTTCTTAATGTCTTTATGTTTGTACTGACATTATAACTTCTGACCTGGGGCACCAAAATAGCCCCATCAGTGACCGAATTCTGTCCCTAGAACTTCTAATTAAAACAGATCGTGCTCCAGATCAGAAGCATTTTCCCTAATGATTTTTCCCCGGACACATACATCAGCAGGATCAATAAATATCGTCAGTCTAGGTGGTCCTCGGCATTGGAGTGCATATTCGTTATCTGGATAAGAACACCAAAAGAGTGACTTAAAATTCCCAAAAGAACAAAGGCTTAGATTCTCACCATGTCTAGTTGGGGACGGGAGGTGGGAGGAATAGCGCAGCAGAGGGCAGAAATCAGTGCTTTGCTTCTCCTAGAACCAGACAGAGGGAACCAAAACACCGGAATGAACTGTATTCATCTGCCAAACGCCAAAACAAATTGCATGTATATTTCAGGGAACCATAAAACTAACCTAAGTTATTTACAAAACAGTTTTGTAAAGCAGCGGGTAGCTCAGTAGGTAAAGCATCCGACTTCAGCTCAGGTCATGATTTCATAGTTCGTGAGTTCAAGCCCCGCATCAGGCTCTGTGCTGACAGCTCAGAGCCCGAAACCTGCTTTGGATTCTGTGTCTCCCTCTCTCTCTGCCCCTCCCCTGCTGGCTCTCTGTCTCTCAAAAATAAATAAAAACAAGGACACCTGGGTCGCTCAGTCAGTTAAGCGTTGACTTGAGCTCACGTCATGATGTTGTGATTTGTGAGTTCGAGCCCCTTGTCAGGCTCTATGCTGACAGCTTGGAGCCTGGAACCTGCTTTGGATTCTGTGTCTCCCTCTCTATCTGCCTCTCCCCTGCTCATGCTCTGTCTCTCTCTGTCTCTCAAAAAATAAATAAATAAAAACATTTTTTAAAAAAGGCAGTGCAAGCCAGATCTAAACCCATTTTCTTAAAATGTTGAAGTTGAGTAAAACTTAACTATTAAAATAATGGCCAAAGAGACTTTCAATTGAATCTCACTTGGGAAAGTGAGAGTGCAGAATTAGGAGTCTTCTAAAAGGTGAGTTTTGGATGAGGCAAAAAGGAAAGTGACACCTCTTGGTCTGTTTGTTTGTTTTTTTTAACTTTTCATTTTCTTTATTTATTTAAAGTTTTTTTAATTTTTTTTTTAATTTTTGTGAGAGAAAAGAGAGAGGGAGACACAGACTCGGAAACAGGCTCCAGGCTCTGAGCTGTCAGCACAGAGCCCGACGCAGGGCTTGAACTCACAAATCACGAGATCATGACCTGAGCTAAAGTCGAGCACTTAACCAACTGAGCCACCCAGGTGCCCCTGTTTTTTTTTTTTTTAATGTTTATTTATTTATTTTGAGAGAGAGAGAGAGAATGGTGAGCGGCAGAAAGAGAGAGAAAGGATCCCAAGCAGGCTCCATGCAGAGCGTGGAGCCCCACACAGGGATCAGTTCCATGAATTGTGAGACCTGAGTCAACACCAAGAGTTGGACACCGAACCGACTGAGCTACCCAGGTGCCCCAGAAAGGTACACTTGGTCTATGAGGCCAGCAGGGTGCAGACTGTAAAGTCAGCAAGAGCTGACACAGACACAGGCAGCAATGGGACTGGAAGGTGCTGGAAAAGCCTTAAAAACCCCTGGGAGTAGCAGCGCCTGGGTGGCTCAGTCGGTTGGGCGTCCAACTTCAGCTCAGGTCATGATATCACGATTCGTGGGTTCAAGCCCCACGATGGGCTTTGTGCTGACAGCTCAGAGCCTGGAGCCTGCTTCCGATTCTGTGTCTCCCTCTCTCTGCCCCTCCCCCTCTCATGCTCTGTCTCTCTCTGTCTCAAAAATAAATAAAATACTTAAAAACATTTTTAAAAACGCTGGGAGTCAAGCTGAACTATGTACAGAAGACAAAAGAGAACCATTCCACTTCCTTGTTGATCATTGGGCTCGATCCATTGAAGCCTATGACAGTTGACCAGAGGCCTTCTCACCATGAGGTGCTCAACACATGTCCCAGGCGAGCTGTGTCGGCTGCGTTGCCCCATACACCGTGCACAGGGGAGTGATGGGAGAGGGGAAATCACGTGTCCCCACCCTGGTTCGGTTTGTGCCTTGACAAGAGCATTCACTGAATCAAAGCAATAAACCGTTAGAGGCTGGGTCCCATCGGCCAAGCTCTCACCCAACTGCCTTAGCGACAGGGTTTATTTTAAGCTTCTAAGTGTAAACAATTACATGAAAGCATTCCGCTCTCATGCACTCATGTCAAGAACAGGACATTTTGTTTCTCCTTTTTCTAATGCCTCTCCCTTCAGTCTGACGGGTAATCCCTTCGCAAATTGTGGTCTGTCTGGTTGGCCTGCCGTCCTCAGAAGCATCGGGGAGCTGGTGAAACGTGCAGACTCGGGGGTCACACTGATCCAGAATGAGGGGGGAGGGGCAGTAATCTATTCTGAAAAACCTTCTAGAAGACTGGACCCTTAAGTTTAAAAACCCCTGAAGGAAGCCCGGGTGGCTCAGTTGGCTGAGCGTCCGACTTCAGCTCAGGTCATGATCTCACGGTTCATGGGTTCTAGCCCCACATCGGGCTCTGTGCTGACAGCTCAGAGCCTGGAGCCTGCTTCGGATTTGGTGTCTCCCTCTCTCTCTGCCCTGCCCCCGCTTACGCTCTGTCTCTCTCAAAAATAAATATTAAAATAAAACAAAAAAATAAATCTCTCTAAAAAAAAAATCCCCGAGCTAGCAGAGGTGCCCAGGTGGCTCAATCTGTTAAGCGTCTGACTCTTGATTCAGATCAGGTCATGATCTCTCTGTTCGGGAGATCGAGCCCGGTGGTGGGCTCTGCACTGAGGGCACAGAGCCTGCTTGAGATTCTCTCTCTCTCCCTTTCTCTCCCTCTCCCCAGCTCGCGCACTTGTGCTCCCTCTCTCTCTGCCTCTTTCTCAAAATAAATAAATAACCTTGAAAGAAATTCCCTGAGCCAGGAACGGAAGTTCAGGCACCTAACTCATTTGAGCAAAAGCTAAAAGACAGACAATTAAGGCCATGGATTTGCCCAAGGCCAACAACCGGTGGTGAGTGAGTGTGCTAAGAAAGCCCTGACCTGTGGCATTTGCCACTTTCATTGTGTAAATACGCTCACTGCTCACCATAGCCGCTTTCAGGCCATCAGTGTGACATGACCCTAATGTGCACTTGAGAAGAAAAGAATCAGGAAGTGATGTTTTGAGTATTTATGACCTTTGTCTCTATGATAATTTTATTTCTTTGCAATTTAAATTTTAATTAGGACTTTTCCAAATGTTTATTTATTTATTCTTGAGAGAGAGAACAAGAAGCGGAAGGGCAGAGAGAGAGAGAGAGAGACATAGAATTCGAAACAGGTCTCTCGGGCTCTGAGCTGTCAGCGTCCAGCCCAATGCAGGGCTGCAACTCACAAAGTTGGATGCTTAAATGACTGAGCCACCCAGGCATCCCTTAATTAGGACTTTTTAACAAATGGCCTGCAAATCTAATGATTGGCTCTCACAGGTATGATAAGCTGACACCAGCATAACACGGCCTGCAGCCGTTCCTGAAAGATGCATAGCTGCCTTTGACCTGTGGACCCATCACAGCACACCTGTGATCTCAGAGAATCTGCTGTCTGCCCCGTGAGGAAGGAGCAAGGTGTCAGGAGGGTGGGGGGTGGGCTGTTTAATGATGGATTTTTGCCAGGGGCGCCGGGGTGGCTCAGTCAGTCAAGCATCTGACTGTTGGTTTCAGCTCAGGTCATCATCTCACGGTTGGTGGGATCGAGCCCCATGTTGGACTCTGTGCTGAGCGTGGAGCCTACTTGGGGTTCTCTGTCTCCCCCTCTCTCTGCTCCTCTCCTGTTCATGCACTATGTCTCTCACACACACACAAAACAAACAAAGAAAAGAATGGATTTTGCCAGTAACCAACATTCATTGATTGCTATTGGTTTGTTCAGTCCTCGGGGGCCTGTGTGGTCACACGGAGCCCAGTAGGCAGCTACGTTGGCCTCAGAGTTCTGCCCTAGACCTTGAGCTGAGAAAAAAGCACACAGGTGGTTGGGTATGTGTGTGTGCCTGCCCAGGATATCCTGGGTACCGAGCACATTCAACCTCCATCATGTGAGGAAGGGGGCGTGGAGAGGGGAGCTTAGAAGGCAGAGTCCCAGTCTCCCCCCAGACCTCCTGAGTCAGAACTACAGGGAGCCTGGCCCCAGAATGTACATATTGACAAACTCAGCAAGCAATTCTGACCTGTACCAACATCTTTGAACCCCTGGGGTGCGGCCACTGTAAAGGTAAGATGCCTCCGAAGGTACACAGAGACCTTCTGAGCCATGTATAGGCACAAATAACGTTAGAGGAATCCATTTCCAGATTCTTCCTAAAATGAACTTCCTAAAATCCATCTGCCTGGGGAAGAGGCCACATGCAGAAACTTTCCTGTGTTCCCTTTCTTGAGTGCCTTGGAGCTCCCTTGACGGGCAAAAGAACATCATCCCTCTCATCCAGCCCAAAACTTCCTGCGGGGACTGGCCACGGGGTATAAAAACCTAGAGATAAACAGAAAGACAATCCAGGGTACCTGGGTGGCCCAGTCGGTTAAGCATCCAACTTCAGCTCAGGTCATGATCTCACAGTTTGTGGGTTCGAGCCCCGTGTCGGACTCTGTGCTGACAGCTCAGAGCCTGGAGCCGGCTTCAGATTCTGTGTCTCCCTCTCTCTCTCTGTCCCTTACCTGCTCGTGCTCTGTCTCTCTCTGTTTCTCAATAATGAATAAGTTATAAATAAATAAATAGATAATAAAAAACAATTCTAAAGACTGGGCTTGGGGCTGAGAAAATGAGTGACTACAATGATAACACGGAAGAATATCTTCTTGCCAGTCAGGTGGCTTCCAATGCTGTGCTCACAGCGAAATTAAAGGAGTACCGAATTGTCAGCTAACCACGGAAAAAGAACTCTGGTAGGCGCTCCTGGTGGGCTCAGTGGGTAGAGCATATGACTCTTGGTCTCAGCGTTGTGAGTTCAAGTTCCCCGTCGGGTACAGAGCCTACTAAAAAAAACTACTTTGAGGGGCACCTGAGTGGCTGTCGGTTGAGCACCCAGCTTCAGCTCAGGTCATGATCTCACAGTTCGTGAGTTCGAGCCCTGTGTCGGACTTGCCCCTGTCAACACTGAGCCCTCTTCGTATCCTCTGTTCCCCCCCCACCCCTCCCCCACTTGCTCTCTCCCAGAAATTAATAAACATTTTTTTAAAAAAACTTTGATAATTGATCACTGCTATTCTTTGTATATACTTGGAAAGGGCTCAAAGAATTGAGTGGCATTGCTAGAGCAAAATTATCATCTCCTTAAAATTGTGAATAAGGTTCTTCAGTGTTCATATCTATAAAAGGAAAGAAAAATAGGAATAAAATTGACGCTGAACCCTGTCTCATTTTAGCAGTAAGAAATAGTCATCCACAGAAATGTGACCAAATTAAATATGGTCCCATATACCTCATTTAAACTTTTTTTAAAATGTTTATTTATGTTTGAGAGAGAGAGAGAGCATCAGTTAGGGAGAGACAGGGGAGGGGGGACTGAGGATCGGAAGCAGGCTCCGTGCTGACGGCAGAGAGCCCAACACAGGGCTCCAACTCACAAACCGTGAGCTCATGACCTGAGCCGAAGTCAGACGCTTAACTAACTGAGTCACCCAGGCGCCCCCATGCACCTTGTTTAGAGCTATATTTAAAATTTACTTCCCATGGTTAATAATTATTGGCTAAAATTGTTTATTTACTTTTAATTTTTTAGAGAGAAAGAAACTCTTAAGTAATCTCCACACTTACACAGCCCATTGCAGGGCTCGATCCCATAAACCGTGAGATGAACCAACCGAGGCTGAGCCATGCAGGCGTCCCTTGGTTAAAATTGTTGCAGTTCTATTGATCCCGTGTGTAGCAACAAAACTGTAAGGCTAACTGGATTTAGAAAAGAAGTGTTAAACATTTAGGGCTGTATGATCAAAGGAAACGAAATATACAAGTTTATTGTGTATATCTAAATTTGCTGCAAGGAAGTATGACAGGATGATCACTCTAAACACTGGCAAGAATAGAAATATATTACATTAGGATACAAATCGGAGATAAGAGGAATGGAGGGACAGTCGTTCTGCCTTATCCATGGTGGATATGTCCCAAGACCCCCTGTCGATGCCTGAAGATGCAGATACTACTGAACCGCATATATACTATTTTTTCCTATACACATACACCTATGATAAAGTTTAATTTACTAATTAAGCATGGTAAGAGATTAATAGCAATAATAAACTAGAACCATTATAACAATGTACTCTAATAAAAGTTACGTGAATGCGGTCTTTCTCTCAAATTATCTCACTGCCCTGCCCTCACCCCTCTTCCTGTGACACGTGAGATCACAGAGCGCCTAGGCGAAGCGATCAAGGGAGGGGCATGACTTCGCGTTAGGCTACTACTGACCGTCTGATGACATGTCCGAAGAAGGATCATGTGCTTCTGGACTGCGGTTGACCATGGGTAATTGAAACCACAGATAAGGAGGCACTACTGTATATCTTCAGGGAGAAAAGAGAACCACAGTTTCCAGCTGTTAAAAATTTTTTTAATGTTTGTTTTTGAGAGACAGAGCATGAGGGGGGGAGGGGCAGAGAGAGAGGGAGACACAGAACCCGAAGCAGGCTCCAGGCTCTGGGCTGTCAGCACAGAGCCTGATGCGGGGCGCAAACCCAGGAACCGTGAGATCATGACCTGGGCTGAAGCCGGCTGCTTAGCCGGCTGCTTAATCGACTCGTGCCCAGAGTTTTTTTAATAGAAAAGTTTCTAGGATTTATTTAATGTGTGGGGGGGGGTTGTTTGTTTTTTGAGAGAGACAGAGACAGAGACAAAGCACCAGTGGGGGAGGGGCAAAGAGAGAGAGAGAGAGACAGAATCCCGAGCAGGTTCCAGACTGAACTGTCCGCACAGAGCACAGCTCGAACCCAGAACACACAAACCGCGAGATCATGACCTGAGCCAAAGTCAGATGCGCAACTGACTGAGCCACCCAAATGCCTCTCAAGGATTTATTTAAAATGATGGTGCTTATGAGACAGCAACATATATTCTGACTCTGCCATTAGCTTTACAACTAAGGAAGCAGCTTCCTCCCTCCCAGGACCTCAGTTTCCCTATCTGCATGATAAGGGATTGGACACAATGATATTTCAAGTCCTTCCAGGTCGAACTGGTGATTACACCACCTAATTCACCTGGTTCGTTCTTTTCCCTTCATCCATCAGTTTTGGGGCCATTGTATAGTTTCAGCTCACCTCCACTAGAGGGTAGCCAGAGAAAGCAGATGAGACTCAAAACAGTTACTTGAATTCTTTGTATTTAGTCCTGGCCCCACCTCCCCCAGAAAAAGTTGGCAGAAAAAATTGAATGTTACATGGACAGAAACAAAATAGGGATTTCTGTTGGTCTCATTTATTTGAGCTGTCGGGCTCCAAATATATTACACAAAGAAATTACAACAGGGGTGTTTCACGTGATTTTCTGTTTGTTCAATTTAAGGAAACCAAGAATATACCTGAATCCTGGGGCGCCTGGCTGCGTCGGTCGGCGGAACATGTCTCTCTTGATGTTCGGGTTGTCAGTTTCAGCCCCATGTTGGGTTTAGAGATTACTTAAAAATAAAATCTTCAGAAAAATAATACACTTGATTAATAATGCTGTGTCCAGACAGTCTATGCCCAGCTATGAAATTCAAGCTTTACTGAATCGATCTTGCCCATTCTTTTTACTGGGATTTCCAACTGGGAATTTTGATCAGGAACGTTCACTGATTTCCATTTGCTTACCATATAAACGTTCTAGCTCTCTAGAAAACTTTCTAATCAACTTTGTTTCCCATTACCCCCCCATAAATTATCCTGAACCCCCGAGATGCACTTTTCCATAAAAATCTCACCAACACTGCCTTGGTGTTGGCGGCACAGACCCAGGCGTGGGGTCATAGAAAGAGCTGCAAACCAGAGTCAAAAGATTTTATTGCACAGAGCTCCTTGGAAAAATGGCTCATTTCAGCACTGAGCAGGGTAGGCTCAAGGCCAGTCTGGAACATACTGTTATGCCAGAAATTAAAGAACGGCTCAAAATCAATGATGGGGGCATGTCACAAGGACAGGAACCAGCTTGAGCGAGCCATTGGCCAAATCAGTGACAGCCTGTTTGGGATTTATTTTCCCTCTCTCCTTCTCTCTCTCTGTCCTTGCCCCACTTGTGTTCTCTAAATAAATAAATAAATAAATAAATAAATAAATAAATAAATAAAAAGACAATTTTAAAATATGGGTAGTTCACCATCTTTTTCCTGGACATTGGCAAGGAAACCCTTCTTTTCCCAAAGAAGACAGATTTCCCATGGAATAGTTCCATTCTCGGAGCCCAAGGAAAGGCTAAAAAAAACATTGGGGGGTTGGAAGGAGATGGAAACTCAAGACCAGATCAAGCAATATTGAAATCTCAGGCATGTTCTTAGTACATTGTCCTAGCTCCTCCTAAAGGAGGAAATAAACAGAAAGAATGAGGAAAAAAAGCATGTCAGCCAAACAGGTGGAAGAGGTAGCGTGTGATTTTCATGAGAATATGGTCAGCTTTTGCTAATGACTTAATCGCAGCCCCTAGCACAGTGCCTGGCATATAGTAGGTGGTCAATAAATATCCATACACGGTTGGACTCTCAGCTTTGGCTTCAGTAGCAGCCCCCAAATCTCAGATACGTATGACAAATCTTTCTTGCTTTATGGTTCCGCGGGCTGGCTGTGGGCCTCGGTGGCTCCGTTAACCTGGATTCTTAGGCCTGAGTTCAGGTCCGCTCCTTGATTCAGGACCCAAGCCAAAGTGGAGTAGCCACCAGAAGCATACTCATCTTTTCGTGGATGGCAGGAACACCAGAAAGACGCAAACATACAAGAACAACGAAAGCAAAATTACAAAAACACGACGCTTCTTAAAGCCTCTGCTCAGGACTGAGATGCTACCATTTTGGCCCACAAATATGGGCCAACGGAATCGCTGGTCAAAATAGGTCCAAGTCCAAAGTCAATGGGATGGGGAAATACAGTCCACTTATTCCCCTGGGTCAGATGTGCTGCCAAGTCACCCGGCAAAGGGTGCGCGTGTATCATTCTTTTGTACGGAGCTGGTAGAGAAGACAAAAGTAACCCCACAATCCGGGCACTCCATCCATACAGCAGAGAAGAGTTGGCATGTCTGTTTATGTTATTCTGATTATCATTATTGGTGGAGTCGTGACTTATTGAATTAGGGCCTATCCCTTGCACGGGGCAAGAGCTCCTTGAGGGTCGGGATGGTGTGGCTTTGGTTTATCATTGAATTTGCAGCATCTAGAACAGTGCCTAATATGTAGCACATGCTTTTTGTTTTTTCTTTTTAGAACAACTTAGCAAGGGTCGCCTGGGTGGCTCATTCTTGCGAACGTCTGACTCTTAATTTCGGCTCAGGTCACAGTCTTTCGGTTTGTGAGATCAAGCCCCACGTTGGGCTCTGTGCTGACAGTGCAGAGCCTACTTGGATTCTCTCACTCTCTCTTTCTCTCTGCCCTTCCCCACTCGTGCTCACTCTCTTCCTCAATAAATTATTAAAAAAAAGAAAAACTCAACAAAATAAAATTCTGCTTTATTGTTAGAAATAATAGATGCTTAATAAATATTGATGAAATAGTGGATGAATAAATAGATCTCTGTGTGTTCCAGCAAGGGTTTTTACATGACCCTCCACTCCTTCTAGAATCTCAGTGTTTCACAGTACAGCCAGAAATGCCCTCCAATCACTTCTGAGGACAGAAGTCACTTTTAAGGTTTGGAGGAAAATATTACAAAAGGACAAAGGTTTATTGAAGAGATTCTAGAAGGGGAACTTACATCCTGGAATTGAGGTCTGATTCTGCAATCCTAGATTTAGAATCATATTCTGCAATCCTTCTCCATGTATCTGGAAAGCCTTGATAAAAAAAAGTCCTCTCTGTGACACTTGATTTCTGCCATATATTGAGGTAAATGGAATAGAGATAGCATTGTTATTCAGCCTCACACAAAAGCCTTAGGACAAACCAGGAAGACAAAGAAGAAAAACTCTTCATACAAACTTTGAGGGGGAAAAAAAGAAAGCATTACTACCCATTTACTTAGTTGTGTTGACTAAATCATTTTTTTCCAGTTTTATTGAAAAAAAAATAAGAGCGCCTGGCTGGCTCAGTTTGTAGAGCATGAAACTCTTGAACTCAGGATCATGGGTTCGAGTCCCACATTGGGCATAAAGGTTGTTTTCAAAAATAAAAAGAAAGGGGTGCCTGGGTGGCTTAGTTGGTTAAGGGTCTGACTTCAGCTCAGGTCATGATCTTGCAGTTTGTGAGTTCGAGCCCCACATCATGCTCTGTGCTGACAGCTCAGAGCCTGGAGTCTGTTTTAGATTCTGTGTCTCCCTCTCTCTCTCTCTGCCCCTCCCCTACTCTCACTCTGTTTCTCTCAAAAATAAACATTTTACAAAAATTTAATACAATAAAAAGAAAGAAAGAAAAAATAATTGACATATATCACTGTGTAATTTTTTTAAAAAAATTTAATGTTTATTTTTGAGAGACAGAGAGACAGAGTGTGAGCAAGAGAGGGGCAGAGAGAGAAGGAGACATAGATCCCGGAGCACAGAGCTGTCAACACAGAGCCTGATGTGGGGCTCAAACTCTCAAACCATGAGATCATGACCTGAGTTGAAGTTGGCCACCTAACCGACTGAGCCACCCCGGAGCCCCTTAAGGCATAGAGTGAGACTCTGATGTACATGTGTTGTGAAATGATCACCACGATAGGTTCAGCTAACATCCATCTTCTCATATAAACACAATAAAAAGAGAAGAGGGGCCCTGGTTGGTTCAGTCAGTAAAGCATGTGACTCTTGATCTCTGGGTCATGAGTTCAAACCCCACACTGGGGGCAGAGTTACTTAAATAAATTAATACTTCTAAATAAATAAATAGCTTAAAGAAAAGAATGAGGAAAAAGAACAAGGAAAAAGATTCTCCTTGTGATGAGAACTCATAGAATTTATCCCCTTAACAACTTCCCTATATACCACATAGAAGCGTTAGCTACCGTCATCACAGTGCTCATTACATCCTCACACTTATAACCGGAAGTTTTTACATTTTGGTCACCTCCCTCCAATTCCCCCTTATCCGTGTCCTCAACCATAATTACAAATCTGATTCTCTCTCTCTCTTTTTACTTATTTTTCTAATTAAAAAAATCGTATGCCATTATTTTATTTTGAGGGAGAGACAGAGAGTGAGCTGGGGAGGGGCAGAGAGAGGGAGACAGAGAATCTGAAGCAGGTACTGCATGGAGAGCGGAGAACCCAATGTGGGGCTTGAACTCACAACCCTGAGATCAAGGATTGCATGCTCTACCAACTGAGCCAGCAAGCTGTCCCTGTGAGTTTGGGGGTTGGGCTGTTTTGCTTTGTTTCAGATTCCACATGGAAGTGAGATCATACAGTGTTAGTCTTTCTTTGTCTGACTTATTTCACGTAGCATCGTGTCTTCAAGATTTATCCATGTCACAAATGGTAGGATTTCCTCATTTTTAATGGCCAAATAATATTCCATTGTATCCATACCACACCTTCTTTACCCTCCCCCAAACCCATGTTTGTTGTTCAATAAGGTGGGTCTAATTCTCACGTTACCCCCCCCCACCCCCGGGACTCCCTATGTAGTCGGAGATGTTCTGTTAAGAACCATATGGGTCCGATACAGGGAGAAACGGAATGCCTGCCTGACAGAGACACAGAAGTACGCCCTTCTGTGCTTCCCACATTTTTCCACAGAAATATTCCAAAGTAGAGGGGTATGAATGCTGTAAGCACAAAATTTCACTGAAGTCTTGGATTTTACTTAAAAAAAAACCATGCAAATTTTGCTTTTGTCTACATAATACATCGAGGTGTGTTATAATATAAAAATACCATGTAGGGGCACGTGGGGGGCTCAGTCATTTAAGCATCCTACTCTTGATTTTGGCTCAGGTCATGATCTCGTGGTTGGTGAGTTCAAGTCCCACATCGGGCTCTGTGCTGACCGGAGCCGGCTTGGGATTCTCTTTCTGTCTCTCTGCTCCTCTCCAACGTGCTCATGTGCAAGCGCCTGTGTATGCACATTCTCTCTCTCTCAAAATAAATAAGTTTTTTTAAACTTAAAAAAATACCATTTATGGGCGCCTGGCTGGCTCAGTTGCTGGAACATGAGACCCTTGATCTCTGGGTTGTGAGTTTAAGCCCCATGCTGTGTGCAGAGATGACTTAAATATAAGATCTTAAAAAAAATTTTTTTAAGTTACTCATTATCTCATAAAAATGGACATTCCAGGGGCACTTGAGTGGCTCAGTCGGTTGGGTGTTCAACTTCGACTCAGGTCATGACCTCCCGGTTTGTGAGTTTGAGCCCCGTATCGGGCTCTGTGCTGACAGCTCAGAACCTGGAACCTGCTTCAGATTCTGTGTCTCCCTTTCTCTCTGCCCCTCCCTTGCTCATGCTCTGACTCTCTCTCTGTCTCAAAAATAAACAAATATTAAAAAAATTTTTTAAATGGAAGATGCGTTTTGTTGCTTCACACATGACCCCTTTTCCATGTAACCCCATTCTTCCATAGGCTCATTTATTTCTGTTTGAGAAACAGGCTTTTTTAATCATGATGAAACGGTTAACTGGATTCTAATATTTAGATCTGCCTGGCTGGGTTTTTTCCGCTTCATACAGGAGGGACCACCAAAAAAAGGATGCCAGAACGGAGCCAGCGGCTCCGACCCAACTGCAAAGCAAACAATGGGAGTCCATCCAAGTGAGATCCTACTCCAAGGGACTTGGGGTATTTGGCCAGGAGTTCTGTTGTGAATGTCTTTGAAAGAAGCAGTGAGCTACTCGGCAGTTCTGTTGTCATGGCCTGACTGGGGCTGTCACATCCGTGCCTATGTTTGCATAAGGCACAAGTGTCTGCCTGGTAACATATAGATTGTCCAGTAAGTCCAGAGAAGAGATTTCTTCTTATAACTACAAGAGTAATCTCTCTTTTTTTTTTTTTTTAAGATTTTGGTTTTAAGTCATCTCTACATCCAACATGGGGCTCAAACTCACAACCCCAAGATCAAGAGTCGCATGCTCCATTGAGTGACCCAGTCAGGTGCTCCTACAGGAGTAGTTCTTATTCCTTGTGTAACAATCCAAATGAAAAGCGGGATGCCCGGGTGGCTCAGTTGGCTAAGTGTCCGGCTTCGGCTCAGGTCATGATCTTACGGTTTGTGGGTTCGAGCCCTGTGTCGGGCTCTGTGCTGACAGCTCAGAGCCTGGAACCTGCTTCCGATTCTGTGTCTCCCTCTCTCTCTCCACCCCTCCCCCACTCACTCTCTGTCTCTGTCTCTCAAAAATAAATTAAAAAGAAGACATTAAAAAAATCAAATGAAAAGTATAAAAAAGCAGGAAGAAAATAAACTGATGACCCAAAGCAGCCCTGTTTTGGCATATTTTCTCCCAGCTTTTCCCCCTGCCTTTTGTTTGGTTATTTTGGTTGTTTTTACACAATAGAGGTCATACTACCTATGTAAATTGGTATCTTCATTTTGTCCCTTAATATTATAGCATTTTTTGTGTCCTGAAATATTCTCCTAATGATTCCATTTAATGATTTCGGGAACAGCGCCCTGATTTCTAGAATTAGATTTTAGAGGTTTAGATTGTTTCCAGTCTTTCAATTTTTCTTTTTTTTTAAATGTTTATTTTTGCAAGAGAGAGACAGAGCGCAAACGGGGGAGGGGCAGAGAGCGAGAGAAACACAGAACCTGAAGAGGCTCCAGGCTCCCAGCTGTCAGCACCAAGCTCCATGTGGGGCGCGAACTCATGAACTCTGAGATCATGACCTGAGCTGAAGTCAGACACTTAACTGACGAAGTGACCCAGGTGCCCCAAGATTTTATTCTTAAATAATCTCCACACCTAACGTGGGGCTCAAACCCACAACCCTGAGCTCAAGAGTCCCTCACGCCACCGAAGAGCCAGCCAGGCACCCCGATCATGCAGGATTCCTAAGCACGAGCCATAGAAGCTGACTCTGGAAGGTTAAGCAGGAAAGGAGTTTACTAAAGGAATATTGAGTTTTTCACGGAATTCTTGGCACGACTGGATAAGCAAGTGTAAACAGCCAGGAATGATGCGCAAAACCAGGTCACCAAACAAGCCTGATGAGAAAGATTTCACGGCCTCAGTAAATGGCACATTCTGGAGGTATACATATACCAGGGGGGCTTTGAACCTGACCATGAAAAACTCCACGGCCCTACACTGTCACCGGCACCAGGAAAAAGCAGAATCTCTCCTTTCATCATCTGTGTCAGCAAAAAGAGAAGCTCTATGAAGAGCCTGGTTTAATTACCACCCTCGCTGCCAAATCTAAGTCCCCCGAAAGCTGAAGTGAGGTCACCTGCTTGCAGGCTAGAGCGAGGGACTGAGAATCTGACACGGGGATTTTCCACAAATACAGAAATCAAGGCTGTCAGGTCAACTACGGGATCTCTGGTTAAGTTCAAGTTTCAGGTAAACGATGAATCCTATGTCATGTGCATGAATCCCAAACATTTACGGGACACACATACACTTAAAAATTATTTGTTGTTTATCTGAAATTCAAAGTTAACCTGCTAAACCTGTTAACATGAACAGAAATGCCGTTCAAAAGGTGCTGGGTGGCCACGAATGATCATTTCAAACATTCACCGCACTATCGCATCGCTTTACTTAAAATAAGCACCGAGGGGCACCTGGGTGGTTCGGTGGATTGAACGTCCGACCCTTGATTTCGGCTCAGGTCATGATCCCAGGGTCATCGGATTGAGCCCCGCGTTGAGCCCCAATTTGGGCTCTGCGCTGAGCTTGGAGCCTGTTCGAGACCTTCTCTCTCTCCCTCTGCCCCCTCCCCGCTCACACTCTCTGTCTCAAATAAAAAAAAATAATAATTAAAAATAAATAAATACAAAGAAGCACCAACCATAAACAGGAGTTTCTACCTCACCAACAGTTTCACTTCAAAAAAAATGTTTGCTACTTTGATAGGTAAGAAATGATATTTAATTATTGTTTTAATTTACCTTTCTTGGATTTTTAGTGGGGCCGAACAACTTTTCAATGCTTCATTATTTTTATCTCCCCCTTTGCAAACAGATCAAGCCTGTGCTCATCATTTCTCCGGTGGGGGTCTTTCTGTGTTCAGTATCAAAGACAGCATCAGCTCTTCCTACAATAAATATACTATTCTTGTGTCTGGTTTATTGTTACTCTTTCAATTCATGACCATTTTATTTACAGAGGATTTGCATGATCAATCTCTTGCTTCCCTGCCCCCGTACATAGAACAATTTTCCCCTTCTAGAGATCAGATAAATATTCACTCACATTGTCTTCTAGATTTTTATGGTTTTACTTATTTATTTTTACCCTTTAATGTGCATGAAGTGGGATGATGATAAATAGACGTTTTTTCTAAATTGTTAACCAGCGAGGACGCCTGGCTGGCTCAGTCGCTGAAGCATGTGATTCTTGATCTTAGTGTGGTGCGTTCAAGCCCCACCACGTTGAACCTAATTTTTACTTTTTAAAAAGAAGTATGTACGGGCGCCTGGGTGGCTCAGTCAGTTAAGCGTCCGGCTTCGGCTCAGGTCATGATCTCACGGTTCACAGGTTTGAGTCCCGTGTTGGGCTCTGGGCTGACAGCTCAGAGCCTGGAGCCTGCTTCAGATTCTGTGTCTCCCTCTCTCTATGACCCTCCCCTGCTCACGCTGTCTCTCTCTGTCTCTCAAAAATAAATTTAAGAAACATAAAAAAAAGAAAGTCACAGATGACTCAGGTTGCATATCTGGTGATGATGTCATTGACAGAAAAAGAGAAGCTAGGGAAGCTGGTTTTGTGGAAGATAAGGGGCTGTATTTCTGGCATGTTCAGCTTAAAGAACCAGCAGAACATCCAGCTAAGAAACACACATTAGGATGTGAAAAGCCAGAGGTTGGGACAGGAAACTGGCCTGCAAACCGGGAGTGGCAAAGCAGGACACTGGCCCTGAGCCCCACCCTTACGTGTCACCAGGACCAGGCCACATGAACCTTTTTTTCTTTTCCCTCCTTCCTTCCCTCCCTCCTTTCTTCCCTCTTTCCTTCCTTCCCTCTTTCTTCCTTTCCTCCTTCCTTCCCTCCTTCTTTCTCTTTCTTCCTTTCTTTCTTTCTCTTTCTTTCTTTCTTTCTTTCTTTCTTTCTTTCTTTCTTTCTTTCTTTCTTTCTTTCTTTCTTTCTTTCTTTCTTTCTTTCTTTCTTTCTTTCCTTCTTATAAGCCTTTCGTGGAGTAGAGATTCAAGAGGAAGGGCATGGAGAGCCACACTGAGCCAGGCAGGGAGCACGGGGGACAGGTGAGCACGTGCAGACAGGACAGCTGTGTGAGGCGGTGACGAGAGTCCAGGCGTCAGGCGGCTAAGGAGCGAGTGTCAAAGGAAGGGGAGGCAGTGGCAGCCGATGCATTCTAGAAAATAGGCAATGAATTTGTAGCAAAGTGGATGGACCTCGAGGGTGTGATGCTAAGCGAAATAAGTCAGGCGGAGAAGGACAGATACCATATGTTCGCACTCATAGGTCTAACAGGAGAACAGGAGAAACCTAATGGAGGACCAGGGGGAGGGGAAGAGGGAAAGAGAGTTGGGGAGAGAGAGGGACACAAAACCTGAGAGACTATTGAATGGTAAAAACGAACTGAGGGCTAAAGGGGGGGAAGGGGAAGGGGGGTGATGGTCATGGTGGGGGGCACTTGTGGGGAAGAGCACTGGGTGTTATATGGAAACAAACTTGGTCATAAACTATTTAAAAAATTAAAAAAGAAAGAAAATAGGCAACAAAATGGAGGGGAGATACTATATATTGTTTCCGGATAAGTACGTATGTAGCAAAAGTAGACAAACTTGCACAGGAGATATACACGCCAGCTTTAGGTATGTACATACATAATATTCACACATACGCATGTGTGTATGAAGATATGTATATTTGCATGTGTGTGCGCATGTGTCTTTTTGTTTCTGTAACAAAACACCACAGGCTCACACACAAAAGGAATTCTTTGCTCCCAGTTCCGGGGACTGCATGTCCGAGTTCAAGGTGCCAGCCAGCATGGTGGCGGAGGGCCTCTCCTGGAACGTGACTGCTCTTTGTATCTGCATGTGGAAGACGGGACTCTGGAGGTTTGTGGGGTCTCTTTTTCTTTTTAATTTTTTTTAATGTTTTTTATTTATTTTTGAGAGACAGAGAGAGCGCGAGCAGGGGAGGGTCAGAGAGGGAGACACAGAATCCGAAGCAGGCTCCAGGCTCTGAGCTGTCAGCACAGAGCTCGACGCGGGGCTCAAACCCACAAACCATGAGATCATGACCTGAGCTGAAGTTGGAGGCTCAACTGACTGAGCCACGCAGGTGCCCCTATGGGTTTTCTTTTATAAGAACTAATTCCGGGCCGCCTGGGTGGCTCAGTCAGTTAAGAATCTGACTCTTACTTTTGGCTCAGGTAGTGATCCCAGGACTGTGGAATCGAGCCCCGTGTCAGGCTTTGCACTGAGCATGGAGCCTGCTTAAGATTCTCCTCTCTCTCTCTTTCTCTCTCTCTGTCTCTCTCTCCCCCTCTGCCTCTCTTCCCCACTTGCACTCTCTCTCTAAAAATAAAATAAAATAAAATAAAATAAAAATAAAAATAAAAGAGGGGTGCCTGGGTAGCTCAGTTGTCGGTTGAGCAGCCGGCTTCAACTCAGGTCATGATCTCATGGTTCGTGAGTTCGAGCCCCGCTTTGGGCTCTGTGCTGACAGCTCAGAGCCTGGAGCCTGCTTCAGATTCTGTGTCTCCCTCTCTCTCTGACCCTCCCCCATTCATACTCTCTCTCTCTTTCTCTCTCAAAAATAAACATTTTAAAAAATAAAAAATAAGAATAAAATAAAATAAAATAAAATAAAATAATTGGGAAAAGGACACTAATCCCACTCATGAGGGTTCTGCTCCTACGACCTAACCAACTCCCCAAAGCCCCACTTTCTAATACCACCACACTGAACACGAGGAGTTCAAGATAGGAGTTTGGGGAGACACATTCATTCAGACTATAACAATACGTATACATAATGGAATGTATTTTAATCATTCACAGTAGTAACAGACTACCCAAACTCTGCCACAGTGAACAAATACCTACAAATATATGCACATATTTGATATATACATAAGTATAGGTGTGCATATTACATATCTGTAATTTTTTGTTAGTGCAAGTAGCATATGAGGAAAGAATTTAACAGTTAGATTGGGGGCACCTGGGTGGCTCAGTCAGTTAAGCCTCCGACTTCGGCTCAGGTCAGATCTCACCTTTGTGGGTTCAAGCCCCGCGTCAGGCTCTGTGCTGACAGCTAGCTCAGAACCTGGAGCCTGCTTCTGGCTCTGTGTCTCCTTCTCTCTCTGCCCCTCCCCCTCTCATGCTCTATCTCTCTCTGTATCAAAAATAAATAAAACATTTAAAAAAAACAGTTAGATTGATCCCAGCCCCGAAATGTCAAGTGAACTACCAGTTACAACTGCAGAAAAAGAAAATTTCAAGGGGCCCCTGGCTGACTTAATTGGAAGAGGACGCAATGCTTCACCTCAGGGTCATGGGTTCGAACCCTACACTTATTGTAGAGATTCCTTAAATAAATAAACCTTAAAAAAAGGAAAATATCACAAAACTTTTCACATGGAGTACTCTGAGGAAGACAAGGACTTAAAAATACACTGACTCTGGGGGGCCTGGGAGGCTCAGTGGGTTAAGCGTCCAACTTTGGCTCAGGGCAAGATATCACGGTCCGGGAGTTGGAGCCCCGCATCGGGCTCTGTGCTGACAGCTCAGAGCCTGGAACCTGCTTCAGTTTCTGTGTCTCCCCATCTCTCTGCCCTTCTTATGCTCATACTCTGTCTCTGTCTCTCAATAATAAATAAACATTAACATTTTTTAAAAATGTACAGACTCCGTAGACACTTTCAGCCATTTCAAGAGAAACATGAAGCCAAAGTCAATAACCATCAAGGATTAGATACAAAAAATAAATCCTCTCGGAGGGAGAAGCCATACAACGGCAAAGCACTTGGCATAGAGAGGTTCAGGTTTGCTGCGTTAACAATGGAGAGAAGAACAAATAACCATATTAAGTCATCAAGCTGAAGGAAGTCAAGAAAATTAAGTGATGGACCAACAATACAGAATAGTTTCTACAAGATAATAGACCCAACGGCCTTTCCCACATGTATGTGACCAAGGGACACTCTTAAAATTATCACATGTGGCTGGAGCTCCACCAGGAGCTCAAGATATACTGCCCATTTGAATTAAAGTAGACAGTCAAAACCCTTCAGGAAGGGATTGGGATTTGATTCACACGCTTTAGAAATTTTATAAGATGCCAAAATACCAATGATAGCACATTTAGAAGATAAAAATATTTTTACTGTATTTATTTTTAAAGATTTTATTATTATTATTATTATTATTATTATTCATTTATTTAATGATGGGGCACCTGGGTAGCTCAGTCGGCTGGGCGTCCGGGTTGGACTCAGATCATGATCTCACAGTTTGTGAGTTCGAGCCCCACGTCGGGCTCTGTGCTGACAGCTCAGAGCCTGGAGCCTGCTTTGGATTCTGTGTCTCTCTCTCTCTCTCTCTCTCTCTCTCTCTGCCCCTCCCCTACTAGTGCTCTGTCTCTCTCTCAAAAATAAACATTTATAAAAATAAGACATATTTTTTAATGTTTATTTCTTTATTTTGACAGAGAGAGTTAGGAGAGCAAGCAGGGAAGAGGCAGAGAGACAGGTAGGGAGAGAATCCCGAGCAGGCTCCACACTGTCAGCCTAGAGCCCAACACGAGGCTAGAAACCATGAACTGTGAGATCATGAGTCCAGCCAAAACCAAGAGTCAGATGCTTAACTGACTGAGCCACCCAGGCATCCCTTGATTTTATGATTTTTTAAAAAGTAATCATCCTAGGGCCGCCTGAGTAGCTCAGTCGGTTGCACGTTCCACTTCAGCTCAGGTCATAATCTCGAGGTTGGTGGGTTCAAGCCCCACATGGGGCTCACTGCTGTAAGCACGGGATCAGCTTCAAATCTTCTGTCTCTTTCTCTCTGCCTCTCTCTCTCTCTCTCTCTCTCAAAAAAAATAATCTCCACACCCAACATGGAACTCAAACTCACAACCCCAAGATCAAGAGTCACATACTCTACTGATTGAGCCAACCAGGCGCCTTTATTTTTATTTTATAAAAAACAAAATATATTAAGCTCAGATATTTTTATTTTTAAATTTGTTATAAAATGTGACATAAAAATCAATGTTTAAATTAGGGCGCCTGGGAGGCTCAGTCAGTTAAGCATCTGACTTCGGCTCACGGTTCATGAGTTCAAGTACCACACTGGGTGAGCTCGTGCCCCGTTTTGGGTGGGCATGAGTCCCACTTTGAGTGATTCCTGCTTCTCTTTCTCTCTCTTTCTCTCTCTCTGTTCCTTGCGCCCCCCCCAAAGTTTAAATTAAAAAAATTGTTTAATGAAAAGAATTTTAAAATTTTGTTTAAAAACAAAAAACACTGTGTGATGCCCGGCCGGCTCAGTTGGTGCAGCCTGCAACTCTTCATCTCGGGGTTGGAAGTTCGAGCCCCATGTTGGATGTAGAGATTCCTTTTTAAAAATCTTTTTTAAAAAAACGACAGGGCCCCTGGATGGCTCAGTCAGTTAAGCGTCTGACTCTTGATTTGGGCTCAGGTCATGATCTCATGGTTGTGAGTTCAAGCCCTGCCTCGGACTCTCTGCTACAGTGCTGAGCCTGCTTGGGATTCTGTCTCTGTCCTCTCTCTCTGCCTATCCTCAGCTTGCTCTGTCTCTCTCTCTCTCAAAATAAATAAATAAGCTTAAAAAACGCAAAAAACAAGACAGTGCATTTGTGTCTTTTTGTCACATACTTTCTTCATATTATGAACAATGGTGCTGGATAAGAATTTTATATCACTGAGTCATTCAACAAACACTGAGCAGCTAGCATGTCTTCTAAGTACTATGGATACAGTGATGAATAGAATAGGCAAAAACTCTGCTCACCCAGAGTTGTTTTTGTTTAAATGTTTATTATTTTGTTAACATTAATTTATTTTTGAGAGACAGAATGTGAGTGGGAGAGGGAAAGAAAAAGAGCGACAAGGCTCCAGGCTCTGAGCTGTCAGCACAAACACGACGCAGGGGCTCAAACCCACGGATGGAGAGATCATGACCTGAGCAGAAGTCGGACGCTTAACCGATTGAGCCCCCCAGGCGCCCTGCTTTTGCACAGAGCTTAAAATCTACTGGGGAGAGACAAACACCAAACAAAATTTACAGGTAATAAGTGCTACGGGGAGAAAATCAAACAGGGAAGGGGAAAAGAGAAGGAATCTGGGGGTGGAGGTGGGTGCAATTTTATTTTATTTATTTATTTATGTTTATTTTTTAATCTAATTTATTTCCAAGTTGGCTAACATACAGTGGATACAGTGTGCTCTTGGTTTTGGGGGTAATTTTTTTTGAGAGAGAGAGCATGCAAGCAAGAGGGGCAGAGGGGGAAAGAGAGAGAGAGAGAGAGAGAGAGAGAATCCCAAGCAGGCTCCATGCTCAGTGCAGAGCCTGATGAGGGGCTCAATCCCACGAACTGTGAGATCATGACCTGAGCTGAAATCAAAGACAGAAGGAGGGGAAGGAAGAAGCCACGGGGGCGTCTGGAGCAGCAGCATTCTGGGCAGAGGGGGCAGTAAGTGCAAATGCCTCGAGGCCAGGGCTTGCCTGGTGTGTTTGAGAAAAGGTCGGGAAGCCAAGAGGTCTGGTGTGAGCCACCCAGGGGGAGGGGAGAGAGGAAGGCAGAGGTCATTGGAAGGTACACACTGTTGTGACAATTTGAACTTTTACCAAGTGAGATGAGGAGTCAGTAGTGGTTCTGAGCTGATTCCTGTAATCTGACTTTCATATTAACAGTTGATCCATGAACAACATGGATTTGAATTGCACGGGTCCACTTATACATGGATTGTTTCGCTAAACACAGTACAGCACTGTAAATGTATTTTCTCTTCCCTATGTTTTTCTTACCATTTCCTTTTCTTTTTTTTTAAGTTACTATATTTATTTGGAGAGGGAGAACAAACAGGGGAGGAGCAGACAGTGAGAGAGAATCCCAAGCAGTCTCTGTGCTGTCAGCAAAGAGCCCAGCTTGGGGCTCGAACCCACGAACCATGAGATCATGACTTGAGCTGATATTAAGAGTCGGACACTCAACTGACGGAGCCCCTCCCAGCACCCCAACATTTCCATTTGTGTGGCTTACTTTATTGTAAGAAAACAGTATATAATACATATAATCTACAACATATGTGTTCACCAACTGTTTATGTTGTCCATAAGGCTTGTGGTCAACAGTAGGCTTTTGGTAGTTACGTTTGGGGGAGTCAAAGGTTATACGTGGATTTTTCAACTTTGTGGGGGTCGGCCCCCCTCACCTCCATGCTGTTCAAGGGTCAACCGTACCAGGGCCGTCATGGCTGCGGGGCCCTCTCAGGAAGCTGACGCTTTCATTAGTAAAGAGATGATGGTGCCTTGACCAGCGCATTGGCAGTCAAAGTGGGGAGAAATGGTCTGGTATTTGGAAGGCAGAGCCGCCAGGGTTTGTTGATGCCCTGGTTGTAGCCACGTAAGAGAAAGCGAATAGGCTTTGGGCCTGAACAACTGGGGAACTGCCATTAGCAGAGATGTGTAAGCCTTTGAAATGTTTTTGGGAGAAGGTGAGCAACTTCATTTTGGACCTGTTAAGTTTCAGATGCTCGTACTAAATCCAGGTAGAGCGGTTGAGGACACGCCTGGATGCCTTGTAGTTTGGGGGGGGAGACTTGAGTTGGGGAAGGAAATGGGGAAGCCGTCAGCTTACAGATCTGTGCCGTCAAACACAGTAGCCACCAGCTACATGTGGCCATTGAACACTTGAAACCTGGCGCATCTCAATCGAGATGTGCCGTTAAGTGTCAAACACACACTAGATTTCTTCTTAAGTTTGTTTATTTATTTTGAGAGAGGCAGAGGCAGAGCAAGTGGGGAGGAGCAGAGAGAGAGGGAGAGAGAGGCTCCCAAGCAGGCTCCACACTGCCTGTGCAGAGCCCGACGCTGGGCTCCATACCACGTACTTCAAGATCACAACATGAGCCATAATCGAGAGTCCGTTGCTTAAACGACTGAGCTCCCCAGGCGCCCAGTACACACACTGGATTTCCAAGACGACACAGAAAAAAAAAGAAAGTAAAATATCTCATGAATAATTATATTAGTCACATGTTGAAACTGTATTTTGGGTACACAGCCATCCCTTGCTTTTCGAAAGCCACAAGTCATATCAAGCCACTTGGCCTTTACTAAAGACCTGCGTTCATACCTGCTTTCGCTAACTGAAAGGAGTCCAAAGATTTTCACTTTTACCAAAAAAACGCAACAAGGGAAAACAGCCTTTGTTTGGCAGTGAGCTGTTAACGAGTCAGTGCGCCTCAAACCGTTAGAGTGACCCGACTCGGTTTCTCGCCAGCAAGCAGCCAGAACTTAGCTGCATCTGTGAGCATCTGTGCTCTATCTCCCCGTGTTTCGTGCATCCATTAGAAAAATATGTTGTAATGTATCAGAAAAGCCCAAGACAGGTTATTTTTATGTCTGGGAGCACTCAAACATTTTTTTCATATCAATTAGTGGTAATAGCTTCTTTGCTTTGTGCCATTTTGGCTTATTATGACACATGTCGCTTATGGCAATGTTCTTTTCCATAGTGAGCACAGCCTGTATTGGGTCAAAGAAAATACACCGAGAGGCGCCTGGCTGGCTCAGTCGGTTGAGCGTCTGACTTCGGCTCAGGTCATGATCTCACGGTTCGTGGGTTTAAGCCCTGCATTGGGCTGTGTGCTGACAGCTGGCTCAGAGCCTGGAGCCTGCTTCCAATTCTGTCTCCCTCCTCTCCGCCCCTCCCCTGCTTGTGCGTTTTCTCTCTTTCTCTCTCAAAAATAAACATTAAAAAAAGTTTTTAAAGTGGCAAAATCCGGAGCGCCTGGGTGGCTCAGTCGGTTGAGTGTCTGACTTCAGCTCAGGTCATGATGTCACGGTTCATGGCTTTGAGCCCCGCGTTAGGCTCTGTGCTGACAGCTAGCTCAGAACCTAGTGCCTGCCTTGGATTCTGCGTCTCCCTCTCTCTCTAACTCTCCTCTGCTCACGCTGTCTCTCTCTCAAAAATAAATAAAACATTTAAAAATTAAAAAAGAAAAAAATACATCGAGGGGTCCGTTCCTGACTCAGTCGGTAGAGCAGGCGACTCTCGGTCTTGAGATTGTGAGTTTAAGATCCACATTGGGTGCAGAGATTGCTTAAAAAAAATCTTAAAGAAAGTTATTTTCACCTCTTGCATGTGTGGTTTTTTATTTTTATTTTTTTGATCATGGCTAGTAGATATTTTAAGACTTTTTAAAAACGTTATTTATTTAAAAATTTTTTAATGTTTATTTATTTTTCAGAGAGAAAAAGAGAGAGACAGAGCATGAGAGGGGGAGGGGCAGAGAGAGAGAGGGAGACACAGAATCTGAAGACAGGCTCCCGGCTCTGAGCTGTTAGCACAGAGCCTGACGTAGGGCTGGAACTCATGAACCATGAGATCATGATCTGAGCAGAAGTTGACGTTCAACTGACTGAGCCACCCAGGTGCCCCTCTGTGCCAAGAGCTTTTATGTGGAAGTGCTTGGTAAACTTTATTTATTTATTTATTTATTAACATTGTTTTCTTGATGTGTATTTATTTTTGAGAGACAGAGCATGAGCAGGGGAAGGACAGAGAGAGAAGGAGACACAGAATCCGAGGGAGGCTACAGGCTCTGAGCTGTCAGCACGGAGCCAGATATGGGGCTCGAACTCAAGAACTGAGATCATGACCTGACCAGAAGTCATATGCTTAACTGACTGAGCCACCCAGGCATACCCCTAGAAGATTATTTTAAGACCCATTTTCTTTTTTTGAAAGAAAGAGAGAGTGCACAAGCACGGTAGAGGGGCAGAGGGAGAGAGAAAGAATTGTAAGCAGGCTCCTCCGTGCTTAGCACGGAGCCCGATTCAGGGTTCAATCCCCTGACCCTAGGATCATGACCTTAGCTGAATTTAAGAGTTGGATGCTCAACCAACTGAGCCACCCAGGTGCCCCTTTAAGACTCTTTTTGGTTTTTGTTTTTTTGTTGTTTAAAGAGTTTTACTTTATTTTATTTTTTAAATATTTTATTATTTGTGAGAGAGAAAGAAGGTGAGGGTGGGAGGGGGAGAGAGAGAGAGGGAGACACAGAATCCGAGGCTGCAACTCACAAACTGGGAAATCATGACTGAGTCGAAGTTGGATACTTAACCAACTGAGCCACCAAGGTGCCCCTAAAGATTTTTAAGTCACCTCTATACCGATGTGGGGCTCAAACTTACAGCCCCGAGATCAGGAGTCATATGCTCTACTGCCTGAGCCAGCCAGGCATCCCTTGGCTAATAGATTTTATTTTATTTATTTTTTTATTTATTTATTTTAATATTTTATTTATTTTTGAGACAGAGACACAGAACAAGTCGGGGAGGCGCAGAGAGAGAGGGAGACCCAGAATCCGAAGCAGGCTCCAGGCTCTGAGCTGTCAGCACAGAACCCAACGCAGGGCTCAAACCCACAAATGGTAAGATCATGACCTGAGCCGAAGTCGGATATTTAACCGAGCCACCGAGGCGCCCCAAGATTTTAAATGATATATGTGGCTCACATGATATTTCTACTGGACAGTGCAGGTACACGTGGTATATAAGTCATGAATACTGGGTAAGATAAATCACTAAGGACCAGTGCCTGGGTGGCTCAGTTGGATGAGTGTCCAACTTCCACTTAGTCATGATTTCACGGTTCGTGACTTGGAGTTTGAGAGTCAGCTCGTTAAGCATACAACCCTTCATTTTGGCTCAGGTCCTGATCTCTCAACTTGTGGGATGGAGCCCCAGGTTGAGCTTTGTGCTGACAGCAAGGAGCCTGCTTGGGACTCTCTCTCTCTCTCTCTCTCTCTCTCTCTCTCTCTCTCTCTCTGCCCCTCCCCTGATCTCTCTCTCTCAAAATAAATAAGTAGGGGCACCTGAGTGGCTCAGTCAGTTAAGCGTCCAACTTTGGCTCAGGTCATGATCCTTGTAGTTTGTGGGTTTGAGCCCTGTATCGGGTATGTGCTGACAGCTCAGACCCTGGAGCCTGCTTCGGAGTCTGTGTCTCCCTCCTTCCTTCTCTGCCCCTCCTCTGCTTGCACTCTCTCTCTCTCAAAAATAAATTAAACATGTTTTAAAGTTTAAATAAATAAATAAATAAATATTAAAAAAAACCAATTTGGATCATCAAGGGATAGAAGAGTAGCTAGAGGAGAAGCCCACAGACTGAGCCTTCAGGCATGCCAACACTCACACACACTCACACACACACACACACACACACACACAAATAAATATCTATATCTATTTATCTACATATATATATCATGTATATATATTGTGTTTATAGACACACATATATAGTATATAAATATATATTGCATATATAAATACACATTCAACATTATTAAGCTATAATTGTAAATAATAAAGCACACTTGTTATATATATGAATATATCTACATATACATGTAACCATCACCCCACTATATTTTTTTAATTATAGCTTAATCTGAAGGAAAATAAATTAAAAAATTAATTGTGAGGCGCGCCTGGCTGACTCAGTCGGTAGAGCATGTGACTCTTGATCTCAGGGCCATCGAGTTCAAGCCCCACATTGAGTATGGAGTTGACTTAAAAAAATTAATTGCGATGAAAAGCACATACTGTAAAATTTACCTTCTTAACCATTTAAAAAAATGTTTATTTTTGAGAGAGAGAGAGAGCGTGAGCTGGGGAGGGACGGGGTGGGGGTCAGAGGATTTGAAGCAGGCTCTGTGCTGACAGCAGAGAGCCTGATGAGGGGCTTGAACTCATGAACCATCAGATCATGACTTGAGCTGAACTTAATGCCCAACCAATGGAGCTCCCCAGGCGCTTCCCCTTAACCGTTTTTAAGTGTGCCATTCAGTAGTGTTAACTATATTCTCATTGTTGTGTAACAGATTTCTAGAATTTTCTCATCTAGCAAAACTGAAACTCTACACCCATTGAACAACTCTCCATTTCCTTCCTCTCATCCCTCAGCGCCTGACGACCGCCATTTTACTTTTTGTTCCCATGATTTTGACCACTCTAGATGCCTCAAAAATTAGTGGAGTCATACAGTAGTGTGTGTCTGTGTGTGTGTGTATGTGTGTGACTGACTTATTTCATTCCGTGTAAGGTGTCAAGGTCCGTCCACATTATAGCATGTGACAGGATTTCCTTCTTTTTTTTAAGGTTGAATAATATTCTGCAGTCAATCATTTAAAACTGTTCAACTGAGGAGTGCCTGGGTGGCTCAGTCGGTAGAGCGTCTGACTTCGGCTCAGGTCATGATCTCACTGTTCATGGGTTCGAGCCCTGCGTCGGACTCTGTGCTGACAGCTCAGAGCCTGGAGCCTGCTTCACATTCTGTATCTCTTTCTCTCTCTGATGCCCCCTTGCTTGCGCTGTCTCTCTCTGTCTTTCAAAAATAAATAAACAAATAAACAATTCTCATAATAAGAGGAAGACATTATTTAAAAAAAAAACAAACCCTGTTCAACTGAGTACATTCTCCACCACGTCTCTCTAATTGCAAAACCTTTTTGTCACCCGAGAACTCATACCTGTTAAGTAATTACTCCCCATTTCCCCCTTTGCCATCTCCCTAGCAACCACTTATCTGCTTCCTGTCTCTTTGGATTTGCCTTTTCTGGGTATTTTACATAAAAAGAACCATGCAATATCTGACCTTTTATGTCTGGCTTCTTCCATTTAGCACAGTGTTTTCAAGGTTCATCCAAGTCATAACATGTATCAGTATAATTCATTCCTTTTTATGGTTGAAAATATTTCATTATATGGTTGTATCATAATTTTTTATCTGCTCATCTACTAATGGACATTTGGGTTGTTTCCATATTTTGACTACAAATAACACGGTTCTAAACATTCGTGTACAGGTATCTGTATGGACATATGCTTTTATTTCTCTTAGATATATACCTAAGATTGGAACTTCGTGATTATATGGTAATTCTAGTTTTATTTTTTTATTTATTTAAAAAAATTTTTTTATGGTCTTTATTTTTGAGAGACAGAGAGAGATAGCGCAAGCAGGGGAGGGTCAGACAGAGAGGGAGACACAGAATCTGAAGCAGGCTCCAGGCTCTGAGCTGTCAGCACAGAGCCTGATGCGGGGCTTGAACCCACGAACCATGAGATCATGACCTGAGCCGAAGCCGGACGCTTAACCGACTGAGCCACCCAGGTGCCCCTCTAGTTTTGTTTAAAGTAAAATCCACAGTCCCCCCAAAAAAGTAAAATCCACACCCAATGTGGGGCTCAAACTCATGACTCCAAGATGAAGAGTCACGTGCTCTTCTGATCAAGCCAGTCAGGTGTTCCTGGATGTTTAATTTTTTTAGGAATTGCCAAATGTTTTTTTTCCATAGCAGCTACACTATTTTATATTCTCGCTAGCAGTGTAGGAGCATTTCGATTTCTGCACGTCCTGGCCAACACTTGTTACTTTCTTTAGAGAAATGTCTATTCAAGTCCTTTGCTCATTTTTTAATTGCTTGTTTGCCTTTTTCTGGTTGAGTATAAGAGTTCTTTGTACATTCTGGGAGTGTCTGGGTGGCTCAGTCAGTTAAGCATCTGACTTCAGCTCAGGTCATGAGCTCATGGTTCGTGGGTTTGGGCCCTGCATCTGCTGCCAGCTCAGAGCCCCCTTGGATCCTCTGTATGCTCTCTCTCTCTGCCCCTCCCCGACTCATGTTCTCTCTCTTTCTCTCTCCACCCCCTCTTTCTCCCTCTCAAAAACAAATAAACATTAAAAAATTTAAAAAATAATTCCTTGTACATTCTAGATACTAAAATCTTGTTGGATATATACTTTGCAAATATTTTCCCTGTTCGGTGGGTTTTCTCTTTACCTTCGTGATTATGTACCCAAAAGTTTTTAATTTTGATGAAGTCCGATTTATTTTTTCTTTTGGCACTCATGCTTTTGGTACCAGATCTAAGAATCTATTGCCAAATCCCAAGTCATAAACATACAGCCTTACATTTTCTTCTAGGAGTCTGATGGTTTTAGCTCTTCTAGTTAGAGGATTGGTTTATTTTGAGTTAATTTTATATATGGAGTGAGGTAGGGAACCAATTTCGTTCTTTTGTATGTGGAGATCTCGTTGTTTCAGTGCCATTTGGTGGACAGACCACCCCCCGCCCCCTGTCACTGAATGGTCTCGGCACTCTCTGCGGTATTTTAAAGTAAATTCTAGACATCATATTGTTTCTTTTATAAACACTTCAGTTTGCATCTCAAATCTATGAAGACTTTACGTAACATAACCATCATGCCATGCCATGGTCATATCTAATAAAATTTACAATTATTCCTTAATGTCATTTAACACCCAGCCCTTATTCAAAGACTTCCTATTGCCTCAAAATTCCTGTAACACTTGTTTGATTGGAACAGGACCCAGCAAAGGCGCCTGGCTGGCTCAGTCGGTTAAGCATCTGACTCTTGATCTCAGGGTGGTGAGTTCAAACCTCCACGTGGAGCGTGGAGCCTACTAAAAAAATTGACATACCACTTAGAGCCTGTCACCACAATGTGACAAGCCGCACAGTCTCCCATTCCTCGCACAGCTGTTGCCTTATCCTTGTTTTAATGATATTGTTCCAGTTATCAAAATGTTTTTCTAATGTTAATTTTTTATTTTTGAGAAAGAGAGACAGAGCATGAGCCGGGGAGGAGCAGAGACAGGGAGACCCAGAATCCGAAGCAGGCTCCAGGCTCCGAGCTGGCAGCACAGAGCCCGTCGCAGGGCTCGAACCCACGAGCCGTGAGATCCTGACCTGAGTGGAAGTGGGTCGCTTAACGGACTGAGCCACCCAGGCGCCCCTCCAGTTATCAATTGTTACGTAATGGATCGCCCAAAACTTAATGGCTTAAAAGACAATCGTTATTTTGTTATTTTTCATGGTTTCCGTGGCTCAGGAATTTCAGGCAGAGCTGGGCTAGAGTCTCACGTGTGACTGTGGTCGGGTGGCGACTGGAGGTGGAATTTTAGGGGCGCCGGAGCAGCGGGGGGCGGGCCAGGCGGCTCTTCACGTCAGATAGTTTCAGGGCCTCTCCACGTGCCCTCTCCCCATGGCTAGTCCGGGTTTCCTCACTGTGTGGTGGGCTCACGATGGATAGACTGCTTTTTTTCCTTAATGTTTATTTATTCTGAGAGAGAGAAAGAGAGAGAGCAAGCAACGGAGAAGCAGAGAGAGAGAGAGGGAGAGAGAGAGAGAGAGAGAATCCCAAGCAGGCTCTGCGCTGTCAGCAGAACCGGACATGGGGCTTGAACTCAGGAACTGTGAGATCAGGACCTCAGCTGAGGCAGGCTGCTCAACCGACTGAGCCAGCCAGGCACCGCCTTGGCAACTTGCATTTTAGCAGTATCTTTTGGAGCTTTTTCCACATAAGTACATACATACATACATACCTCATTTTTTTAAATGTTTATTTCCGAGAGAGAGAGAGAGAGAGAGAGAGAGAGAGAGCGAGCGAGCGCACAAGCACAGGAGGGGCAGAGAGAGGGGGGGGACGGACAGAGGATCCAAAGCAGGCTCTGTGCTGACAGCAGCAAGCCGGTCTCAGGGCTCAAACTCATGAACCGTGAGATCATGACCTGAGTCGAAGTCGGATGCTTAATTGACTGAGCCACCCAGGTGCCCCTATACCTCATTCTTTTTTAATAACTGTAGAGAATTCCTTAGTGTGAATGAATCTCATTCATTCATGCATGCATGCATTCACTCAATAAATATTTTTTGAGCCTGTACTATGTGCCAGGCACTGGTCTAGGGATTGAAGATAAAGCAGTCCCTTGTGAATGGAAATTTAAGTTGTTTCTAATACTTCGCTATTACAAACACTACAACAATGAGCATCTTTATGCAGGCATCTCAGTTCACCTGTGAGAGTTTCTGTTTGGCATGAATTCATCACTTATAGAAGTGGAAATTCTAGGTCAAAGGGCTCAAAGGCATTTCGAACACTTGAATCTCAGCTTCAATTAGGATGGATAAATGTGTGATGAAATTGAACATATTTAATAAGTGTGGAAAAGAGATCACTCGAGACAACGCCCTATTGGAAGTTGTCGGATTGCCTCCACATTTTCCCTTTACAACGTGAGCATCGTCATGCTCCATGGAACCTCCTCCAGGGAACCATCCAGAAACCCTAATCAGGATGTGATCTCACCATCCTTTCCCTCAAGCATGGTCTTTATTACATACTACCTTGTATCATAAAGACTCTTTTTTTAAAACTTTTTAAAAATGTTTTTTGATGTTTCTTTATTTTTTTGAGACAAAGCAAGTGGGAGAGGGGCAGAGAGAGGGAGACATGGAGAATCCTGTCCAGACAGAGCCCAATGCGGGGCTCGAACCCATCAACCACAAGATCATGACCTGAGCAAGAGTTGGATGCTTAACTGAGCCCCCCAGGCGCACCCCCACAAATACATTCTTTACTAGACTTCCATTTTTTTCCCTGAAGGGAACGGACAGTGTCTTTGATTCGTCCTGCATTGTCCCTCAATGTACCATGCTTACTGTTTATGTAACTACACAGAAGCCTGAAAGGGAAAAAGTGAAACCAAGGGCCTGAGGAATGAGAGTGGAGCCTGCAAGATGACCAGATGGTGTTTGCGCATGATCGGTGTCACAAATGCTCCTGATGGCCCACACTGTCCTGCAGAAACTGCCTCCTTGTCAGACTGCGTCTCATACCTCTCCTCTTCCTTCTGTGTTCCAGCCACGCTGAACTTTTTTTTTCTTGCCTTCAAATGCACCAAGTCTGCTTCCTTCTCCACACCGCGTGCCTCTTGTCCCTCTAGTCCTGGAAGGTCCTACTTCTTGATCTGTAGTAGATGCTTCTTTTCCATCAAGATTCACTTCTGTGTTCACTTCTTCAAAGAGGCCTTCCTTGACCATCCATTCTAATTTTTTTTAATGTCAATTTACTTCTTGAGAGGGAGAGACAGAGTGCAAGTGGGAGATGGGCACGAGAGAGCGGGACACACGGAAGCCGAAGCAGGCAGCAGGCTCCGAGTTGTCAGCACAGAGCCTGTCTCGGGGCTCGAACTCATGAACCGTGAGATCATGACCTGAGCCGAAGTGGAACACTTCACCGACTGAGCCACCCAGGCGCCCCTGACTCTGTGTCCTTTCAATGGCTACAGTAGATTCTGTAGCAGTATGGATGCATTTTGACTGAAAGCAACACAATATTCAACTAATAGTCACATCGACCAAAAGGGTTTACTTTTATCATGTATAAGGAAGTCAGAGTAGGCAGCCTCGGGTTGGTTCAGCAGGTCCATGCTATCCAGACTCTGGATTGGCTTCTCTGGGGTCATCTTGGCCGCTCCTCATGGTTGCAAAATGACTGCCAAGGGCAGATGCCTCACGAGAAAACATCCCTCTCAGAAAGAAAAGGGGACGGAGGTCTCCCTGCCCATCTCTTTTTACCAAGGGGGGAAAACTTTCTCAGGAGCCTTCTTCCCACACTCCTCTTTTATATTCCATTGGCTAAAACTGAACAGGAGTGAAGACCATTCTTCTGGTAAAGGAAAGTAAGATTATCATGACTTTTTTTAAGCAGTCATAATTCACCAGACGCTGGGCCCACCCTCTCCAAGCCCCGGGGCTGTGCCCTATAGGGAAGCAAATGTGGGCTCCCTTAGCAAAGAAAAAGTTGTTGTGCAGGTGTTCAACAGTGGGGGCCACGCAGGCATTCATGGGAATGTAGGAGATGAATCCGTGACTGATCTACCTACATTCAACAGTGAACAGATTTTATTTTATTTTTTTATTTTTGAGAGACAGAGCATGAGCAGGGGAAGGTCAGAGAGAGGAGACACAGAATCGGAAGCAGGCTCCAGGCTCTGAGCTGACAGCACAGAGCCCGAAGCAGGGCTTGAACTCCCAAACCGCGAGATCATGACCGGAGCCAAAGTCGGCCGCTTAACTGACTGAGCCACCCAGGTGCCCCTTTTAAAACATGTTTTAATGTTTATTTACTTACTTTGAGAGAGACAGAGACAATGCAAATGGGGAAGGGCTCAAACTCATGAAACCCGGAGAGCATGACCTGAGCTGAAACCAAGAGTCAGATGCTCTTTATTTTTTATTTTTTTATTCGTTTTTGAGAGACAGAGAGAGAGGTTAGACCCAGAATCTGAAGCAGGCTCCAGGCTATGAGCTGTCAGCACAGAGCCCAACTCCGGGCTCAAACTCATGAACCTTAAGATCATGACCTGAGCCAAAGTCTGGAGCTCAACCAACTGAGCCACCCAGGCGCCCCAACAGTGAACAAATGTTATATACACATGGTGCAAAGCCCAGGTAAGTGATCCTCACCTACCTTTACAGGACATGCAGGTGCCAGGCCCTATCGGCCTCTCCCTCTGTGCTTTATTGGGACTAACGAGATGGCTGCTAAAATAGATTTGCTGAGACTCGGGCTTTTCTGGGTTCACAGATACCACCATCCGTCCCCTTGTTTTCATAACAAAGTCCTTTCCGTGGGTGTCACTGTGTGATCTTCCAAGTGGGGAAAATGCCCCATGGCAGCCACAGGAACCTTCTTAGAATGGCCGCATGGTTTCTGGGCAAGTGGTGGTCATTTTCAAAACTCTCAACGAATGAAGTAACCAGACAGAACATTGCCAAGATCAGCACGCCCGGCCCTCTCCATTTACACTTGGGGAGCTTTCACAGGGCCCCCAGTACTTCAAGATTCCTATCCTTATTTCCGTCTTAGGCATGTTGGTATGGCTCTAGGCAATGGCCTTCCCAATAGTGACCCCTCCACCCCCCACCGCGTCCAGTCACGGCTGAACTAGACAACCTGCCACTGGCTCCTGGCCCTACAAGCTCGGCGCCCGCCCGCCCCGGGGGGTGGTGTGGGAGTGGGGGAGTGGGTTCAGCCAATGCAAGCTTCCCCTCTCCGCAGCCTGCTCCCTCCCCGGCTTGCCCCCACCGGCGGGACCGCCGGGGTACGAACACGGTGTGGGCGGGGGAGGACCCAGGCGAGCAGCTCCGGCCAGAAAACCGCTCTCCCTCCTCCGACTTGGGCGCGACCCCTCCCCGGCGGAGCACACAATGGGCCGCCGCTCCACGTCGTTTCCCGGCCCCTCGCCGCCTCTGCCCCGGGGGCTTGCGGGGCAGGGGGGACGCAAGAGTCTCCCGACTCTCCGGCAGGCCCTGCAGCTTCTGGGGCTGAAAAGGAGCGCTGGGGTAGATCACGCCCCACACTTGGAGAGATTTCCTTACTCCCCACCCACCCCCATGCGCGCGCGCGCACACACACACACACACACACACACACACACACACACACAGACACACGCGGAAAATGAAGCAGCCAGATCTCCCCTCCCGGATGCGGCTGCACCAGCAACCTCAGCTGCGGGCGGAGCCCGAGCGGCTGCCACTTCCCCCCTTTTCCCTCGTGACCCTCGCTCCCCCCTCCAGCGCTCCCTCCCCCGGCACACACCCTTCCTCGCCGGACACACCCTCCTCCTGGGGCGGCGAACGAGCGAGCTGCGGCTCTCTGGGGGAGGGAGCGGCCCCTCCGTGGGGCAGGACACGGGGCGCGCGGGCAAGCCGAGGCGGGAAGGAGGGGCCGAGGGAGGAGTCGCGGCCGAGAGGGAGGAGCCGCGGGAGCCGCGCCGCCGCCGAGCTCCGATGTGGCCGGGCGGCCGGCGGGTAAACAGAAGAAGCAGCAGCAGCAGCAGCAGCAGCGGCGGCGGCCGAGACCGCCCGGGCCCGGGACAGTGAGTGCGTCCGCCTGCGACCTGCCCGCCGCGGCCATGGCCGAAGTGCGCAAATTCACCAAGCGGCTCAGCAAGCCCGGCACGGCGGCTGAGCTCCGGCAGAGCGTGTCGGAGGCCATTCGGGGCTCCGTGGGGCTGGTGAGTGGCCGGGGCACCGGGCGCCCCGCTGGAGGGGGGACGCGCTCCGGGCGCGAGCGGCGAGGTGGCTTTCC
>NC_043717.1:81855582-81865932 GCF_006229205.1 Suricata suricatta
CTCGGAACGGGGGCTCGGGCGGAGGTGGGGGGGGGGTGAGAGCTGGGGTGCAGACCTCGCGTCGCCCTGCAGCCGGCACAAAGAGCCGGGGACCCGGGCGCGACCAGAGCCCGATTGCCTCCTGCGGGCACCTGAGGCGGCTGCGGCGGAAGGATGCGATGAGCGTTTTGCACACACACGCGCGCGCGCGCACACACGCACACATCGTGTACACAAAAAAAGAACCCCACCCAAAAAGCCCCGGGCTCCCAAGCTCGGGCGGGCGGTGAGAACAGAGGAAGCAGAGCGACTTCCTCCCGCTATTGGGGAGAGGGTGGTGGTGGGTGTCGAAGAGGTGCTGCTACCGCCGCGGAGGGAAGGAATTGCAAACAACGGGGTTCCGGGGCGAGTGCGCGCGGGGTCGGCCGCCCTGGGCGGGGGTGTCCCCTGGGACCCAGGAGCACTCCAGAGGCAAGGAGATGAGGCCGTGGGTTTGAGAGAAGACCGTGCGTGCCAGTCCGGGGATGGCGGACCTGGGGGTCAGAGCCTCACCGCTCACGGCTGGGGATGCCTCTGAGCCGGCAGGGCTGGGGGATGGGGATTTGAAAGCGTGTTGACCCCTTGGGATCCCTCCATTGCACCCTCTGCCTCATCCGGCTTGTGTAGCTCGGATTGTCTGGCTCCAGAGGAAAGCGGACGGGCGCTAACGGGCACTTGTCCCTTCTGTTTTCATGACCCTCGTTGCCAATTTCCTGGGCTAGAGAGCAAACACTTAAATAAGCCATCAGACCGGTTAATTAGTGTTTGTTTTGTTACTTTGGGTTTTTGTTGTTCGATTTTTTGTGTCTCCTTTCCCTGCGCTTACGAGTCTCCTCTCCCGTGTTTAAATTTCACCATTTAAGTGTGGGCTCTTTTTGTTAAAACAACTTATCATTGGAAGGGAACTTCACAGCTTTTCCTTGTAATTTTTCTGTTGATCTCGTAGAATCTGCGATAAAGCCAACATTAAAGGGAGGCCAGGGGCTTGATTCCAACAGTGGAAAAAGTTGACATTAGTGGGCGTTCTGGAGGAGGATCAAAGGTAAAATATGTACCTTTGAGATAAAGATCTGATCGCTAATAGCTACAACTGTGCAAAGCCAAGTGACTTTAAAGAAATCTCTCTATCGTGGCTGGACCCTTGAAAGTTTAATCCTGCTGTTTAGCAGATCTAAAAGCAGACCTTTAATGTTGTTTTAATGGACTTGGCTTATTGTGTGTCTCACTAATTTTAGAATGAGGTCCTGTTGGGGTCAGATTGAAACCTCGATTGTCGTCCAGGCCAGTTTAGAGAGGAAGGCAAGCTGCGCGCGGGGAATTTATACCAGGGCTCTCAGCTTGGGTGATTGTTAACAAGCGATTCAGTCTGCCTCGCACGGGAAACGCTTTCCTAAAATGGGGAAGAAAGAAAACCATGCTTGAGCAAGGTAGCTAGTCCTCTGCTGCGGGGTGTGAGGGGATCCTGCGATGTGGACAGGTAGTCTCAAGAGAGCAAACGGGTCTCAGCACACCTCTACTGGGATTTGACCAGCATTTGACCTGTCACCCTCAGTAGCAAAACGTTAACGTTAACATTCTTGCTCAGGCTTTTAGGTTTTACTTTTCATTAAAAAATGTTTTTTTTAATGTTTATTGATTTTTGAGAGAGAAGGAGAGAGAGACAGTGCGACCTGGGGAGGGGCAGAGAGAGAGAGGGAGACACAGACTCCAAAGCAGGCTCCATGTTGTGAGCGGTCAGCACACAGCCGGACGCAGAGCTTGAACTCACAAACTGTGAGACACCTCGGTGGCTTAGTCGGTTGAGCGTCTAACTTCGGCTTAGGTCCTAATCTTGCGGTTTGTGGGTTAGAGCCTCACGTCAAGCTCTCTGCTATCAGCGCAGAGCCTGCTTGGGATCCCCTGTCTCCTTCTCGCTCTCTGCCCTTCCCCATCTTGGTCGCTCTCTCTTTCTCAAAAAATAAACATTAAAAAAGGATTTTGTGCGGCACAGGTGCAGCTGTCCCTTCCTAACCATTGGCTCTGTGGCAAAGCTGGAAAAACTGTTAGTGGGAGCAGATTCTTCTGGAAGCTGCTACTAGCCTGGTTTCCTTGGGACTGAGTCCACAGATGTTGACCAGGCAAGGCACAGGAATGTGATCTACACTGAGACTGGGGGAGTTGGGAGGTGGGGAACAGATTCTAGGACTCTAAATCAGTGAATATCTATTGACCTCTCCATTCAAGACATAGTGTGAGGTGCCCCGTAATTATAAGTGAACGTGACTGCCCTTTTCTTCATTTGTTTTTATTAGTTCCAGCCCGGGGGTGGGTGTTCATGCGGGTCTGTCACCCAGAGTATGTACATGAATCAATTGTGTATTGTCCATAGCACGTTGGCGAATGTGGTTTCTAAGCAGTTCAGTCAATGAAGAAATAAGGAGACAGCCTTCAATGGAGGGGACTCTCCTAACTGGCTCTTTCTTGGCCCCTGCTCTTCTGACACAAAGAGCCTTTGACCGGTGTCAGCAAAGCCACGGGCGGCTGGAGTGCAAATGGACCCGTTACAGCTGCCGCCTAACTTCTGATTCTTTTCCGCTTTAAGCCCCAACGTGTTTATTAGGGACAGCTGAAGTAGGATTTACACTTGCTGCTATAAACCCATGACCTGCGCCTTGGGGCTTCAGTATGGAGTGACACACAGGAATACATCACGGGTACTGCTGGTTCAGTTCGAGACCGCTTTGGGGGTGGGGTGGGGGGACAGAATAGCCCAGGAGAGTGAGGCGACTGAAATTGTCGATTTCTCAGCACATATGGAGGTTACATTGACGCCATCCTGTCGTCTGTTAAGAGCGGAGTAGCATTATGCCTAAAAAGCAATGTACGTACCTTAATTAAAAAAAAGACTCCAGTGCTAAACACAGTGCTAGCCATCACCTGAGCTTTCAGGGAGTCGTGATCCCCGATCACGGATCACCATAGCAAAGGCAATAATAAAGGAGATGGTTGAAAGATTGTAAGAAGTAACCACAGTGTGACACAGATAAGGAATGAGTCAATGCTTTTGGAAAAATGGTGCCCATAGACTTGCTTGCCGCAGGTTTGCCACTGGTCAAAAACGCAGCATCGGCGAAACACAATAAAGCCGAGTGCAAGAAGAGGCATCAGGTCTCCACTCCTAGGATTTCACTACGGAGCTACCCCCGTAGCACGTCACACGTCACGCTTTCCTCTGGCGGGTCTCTCGCCAGAACTTGGAAAACTCTCGAAACTGAACACATATACAGCATACCTACAGTATTTCCTGTGTAGGTGTTTTTTGCTTTGTTTTTTGGATTTTTTTTTTTTTACACAATGACACCCTTGTTAGCTGTGCTGACATCATTCGGCTTTACTCACTGTTTGAAAAATTCAGGAGGCCCGGGCTATATAGAGCATGTAGTCGTGGATTCAGACTTTCATTCAGTTGTAAGTGCTTCCATGACTATTAACAGTGAAGCAGACAGAGGAGATCGTTGTAGCTGCTGCGTTTTCCTGTAAGTTTGGTGTTTATGTGAAGGTCAGGTTTAACCTAGGGAAAGGGATAGAACAGAATTACCTGCTGGCAGAGATTTCCCTGGAGGGACTTGGGGGAGGAATATTATAACCCAAGAGTTTCTGTGATTAAGGGAGAACGGATACACATGTTTAAAATGCAGAGTTTTGACGCTGTTTCTGTCACAATTGGGGCTACAGTTATTTGTGCCAGGGGTGGGGGCGGGGAGGGGAACAAAGGCATCGGTAAACCTGTTGTATTCTCACTGCCCTTAAGAGGAGTCCCTGTGTCAGCCTGGGGAGGTCACCTCGTAGGTGTTTAATAATTTTTTTTAACGTTTATTTATTATTGAGACAGAAACAGAGCACGAGCAGTAGAGGGGCAGAGAGAGAGGGAGACACAGAATCTGAAGCAGGCTCCAGGCTCTGAGCTGTCAGCACAGAGCCCAAAGCAGGATTCGAACCCAGGAACCATGAGATCATGACCTGAGCTGAAGTTGGATGCTTAACTGACTGAGCCACCCAGGCACCCCTTTCTTTTTTTTTTTTAATTTTTAAAAATGATTTTATTTTTAAAATTTTTTTGTCTGGTAGGTGTTTAAATACGGTTTTCCTGCTGCTGGGGAACTTCCCTTCAATTACTTGTGCGCAGAAGGATCTGGAAAGAGTTGCTAGGTATTACGGGGTATAGCCCCTTGAGGCAGGATATTTCCCTGGCTGGCATCGGCTAGATTTCATCTAAGAACTCTAGTAGAGGAAAACTCTAAACGCTGAGAATTACTGAAGAGTGTGTGCAGCTGTTGACTCCCCCTACTCCCCTGCCCGCGACAGCCAACAGCCACCTTGGCTTAGAATTCGTGCTGGGTTCCCGTTTATGGGAGGCCTGGAAAGGAATCAGCTTTCCTGCTCTCTCTTCCCAGGGGAATCCGTGGAACGTACTTAATATAGGGCCAAACAACTTAACACAGTGGAATCAAGCTGGTTGCGTTGGGCTTTTTTTTTTAAGTTTTATTTTTATTAATTTTAAAACCGAGAGTGCAAGTGGGGGAGGGAGAGAGAATCAAAGAGAGAGAGAGAGAGAGAGAGAGAGAGAGAATCCCAAGCAGGCTTCGCGCTGTCAGTGCTGAGCTCGAACCTAGAGACCAGGCATGACCTGAGCCTAAGTCGGACGCTTAACTGACTGAGCCCAGGGGCCCCGGTTGCATCCGGTCTCTTAATCGAATGAGCCACCCAGGCGCCCCGAGCGTCGGGCCTCTTAACCAAGCATTTTCAGTTCTCAGATCTAGCTCAGCTCTAGATGAACTGTGAGAGGCAGGACAGTTACCCAGAGTGTTGACTGCTAAACAGGAAATAGGCTCCCTACTCCTGTTGGCTTCTCCAGGGTAGGGGGCCCCAGGGCCTGGAGGGTTTGTCCAGGCACCTAATGCAGAGTTTGGTGTGAAGCCAGAGGCCTCCTCACTGAACTGTCTTCGAAGCACCAAATAGAAAAATTTGTTTTTGAAGACAAACATGTGAAACACATCCTTGGATTGATTTCTATTCTAATCATTGCTAAGCCTTCTTTTTAAAAAAAAAAAAACTTTATTGCTTTGTGACACAGTAAAGTCATATTTGTTGGAGAAGGTTAGAAAACCAGACAGGAATAATCCTCTCATTACTCAGAGGAACTGTTAAAATTCTAGTGTATGCATGTCAAAAGTCTTCCGTCTCTGTATGTATGTATATATGAAAACATGAAAAGATATCATACAAATTTTAAAATCATTTTTTTCGCTTATTACTGTCTTAGGAGCATTTAGGTCTTTGCTTCAGTCAATGTAAATCTACATAATCATGTTCAGTGATTGCCAAAAATTCCCTTAGGAGTGTACCGTAGGTAATCCTCCTTTATTATGTTATGTTTTGATCATTTTAAATTTTGTGGTGGTCCAAATGTGAGTTAAACAGTGCCTACTAGCCACCTGTGGCTATTTACATTTACATTGAAATTAACTTAAAAAACTAGCTCTTAAATTGCACTTGCCACAGTTCAAATGCACGGTAGTCATAGGTGGCTAGTGGCTACTGCGGAGGTCTACTCAGACATAGAACATTTCCATCATTGCAGAAAGTTCTTTTGGACAGCATTGGTATAAACATTAACTGGTGAACAACCTTGGGCAGGTGTTTTCAAACTTGCTAGATTATCCCTTTAGGAGAAATTTCCAGAGTTGGAATTGCTTGCTCAAACATTAGACACATTTTTAGTTTTAAACAGTCCTCTGGGAGGGGTGCCTGACTGAGTGGCTCAGTCGGTTAAGCAACGGACTCTTGATTTCAGCTCAGGTCATGATCTCACGGATGTGAGATCGAGCCCCTCTTATGGGCTCCGTGCTGGGCATGCTGCCTGTTTAAGATTCTCCCTTTGCCTAAACCCCCTCCCCAAACCTGCTCACTCTCTCTCTCTCTCTCTCTCAAAAGAAATAAGTTTCTTAAAAATAATAAATAGAAAGCCCTCTGAAAACAAACTGGTGGTTGCCAGAGGGGAGGTGAGTTGGGGGGGGATGGGTTAAACCTGTGAAGGGGGTCAAGAGTACCCGTATTGTGAAGAACACCGAGTAATGTATAGAATTGTTAGGTCACTATATTGTACATCTGAAACGAGTAAAACACTGTATGTTAATTTTACTGGGAGGTAAAGATTAATTAAAGAAAAAGGAAAAAAGTCCTCTGGAACATTCTGTTTAAAAAATTTTAAAAAATATTTATTACTTATTTTTGAGAGAGAGGGAGTGTGTGTGTGTGTGTGAGTGAGTGAGGGTTAGAGAGAGAGGCAGACATAGAATTCGAAGCAGGCTCCAGGCTCTGCACTGTCAATCCAGAGCCCAACACGGGGCTCGAACCCATGAATCATGAGATAATGACCCAAGATGAAGTCAGATGCCCAACCGACCGAGCCACCCAGGCGCCCCTGAAGCAAACTGTTAAATTACTCTGCAGAAAGTTGTTGCCGTTTTACTCTTGTATCAGAAAACGCTGGTGTCCATTTCCCCTATCGTGTGCCCACACTGGTTATTAATATGTTTGAATCTTTACAACCTGATAGGTCAATGGCACTTGGCTGTTCTAGTTTGCATTTCTTTCGTTGCTCTTGAACTGTTTTTCAGATACTGATGAGCTATTTGTATTTCTTCTTTTGAGGATTTGCGTGAACCTTCTTACAGATCTATTTCCTTGTTTGTAATTCTTGAAATAACGGTCTCAACCCCAAGATTCCGTGATAAGTCTGGGGTGGGGCCTCGCATCTGTATTTTTACAAACTACCCAAGGTGATTGATATGCACAGAAATGCTGCTCTAGACCTTAAACCCTCCCTCCCTAGTAGAGAGCAGTATGTTAGGAAAGGCTCTTGAGCTAAAATTTACTCCAAGTTCTACTTCAGCCAGTCCCACCTCTGCTGCTTGGAGCCGCACAGACTATGTTTGCTTCCTCTTTCACATGACAACCCTTCAACTATTTGGAGACCTCCGCCGTGTCATTTTTAAATTCACTCTTCACAAAAGCCCAAGAGATTTCATTTCTTTCCTCTGTGTCTCACATGACTTGGTCTCAAGATTCTTCACCAGCAGGGAGCCGGGTTTCAAGAGTCAGACCTGGGCCTGAATCTGGCTTCTGGCACCTGCTTGTAACCAGATCAAGATCCAAGGCAAGGAACCGGATCTTGTTTTCCTAATCTGTGAAATGGGGATAGATAGTTGGACCTACCTTGTGTAGCTCTCATGAACATTAGAGAAGGTAGTATATGCAAAGTGTCTTGTGTCTAAGTGACTCGTAGAGGTTTAGAAAGAGTGGCGCCTAGGTGGCTCAGTCAGTTGAGGTCTGACTCTTGATTTCAGTTCAGGTCATGATCCCAGGGTCCTGGGCTCAAGCCCTGTATGAGGCTCTGAGCTGATCACGGAGCCTACTTAATATTCTCTCTCTGCTCCTCACCCACTCATATGCACATGTGCTCGCTCTCTTTCTCTCTTTCAAATAAAAAAATAAGGTTTAAAAAAAGATCTGGTGGGGGCGCCTGGGTGGCTCAGTCGGTTAAGCATCTGATTTCGGCTCAGGTCATGATCTCACGGTTCGTGAGTTTCAGCCCGGCGTGGGGCTCTGTGCTGACAGCTTGGGGCCTGGAGCCTGCTTTGGATTCTGTGTCTCCTCCTCTCTCTGCTCCTGCCCCCACTCATGCTCTGTCTCTCAAAAAAATAAGAAAGATCTGGTGGAAACAAAGGTATTCTAGAAGGGTCTATCACAGATGGGGGAGGGGCAGATATTTCTTACCCTTTCTGGATACTGGCCAGGAAGTCGGGAGCTGTGTATTCATCTCTGTTCCCAGTGCCTCACACAGTGCCTGGCACGGACAGCGTGTTAGGTGACTGGAGGCCAGGTAACTAGTTAAAATATAGTTACAGACTTCTGGAGGGAGATAAGGAAGGCTTACCAGGGGCAGTGAGAAGGATGTCAGAAATGTTTCAGTGATAGAGTCAACAGGATTTGGGGATTTTTCTTGAAGGGGGAGGAGGACAGGAGAGGAGGTGGAGTGAAGATGGCACTGAGGTGGTTCAGCCCGGTCGAACTGGAGAAAAAGCGGGTTTGGTGGCAGGGGAGGGGAAAAGAAAGTGAGCAATGTTGTCCTGAGAGGGTTGTCGGGACAGAATCAGATTTTGGTTAAGTCAGGCTTCATGTGGAGAGAACATTCTAGGGAATGGCTGAGCATGTAGTGTTGTGTTTTGGCAAAAGGCTAGGGCTCTTTTTTTTTTTCCTTTATACTTTGTAAGTAAGCTCTACATCCAACGTGGGGCTCCAACTCACAACCCTGAGATCCAGAGTTGCATGCCCTCCCGAGACTAGGGTTCTTGAGGGCAGAGAGGGGTTCCAAATGGGATCAGGAAGAGGAGGAACAGCCAGTGTTGAGATGAGATTGTAGGCAAGATTAGCTGATTAAGGAGGTTTGTACCTTTGGGGGTGATTAGGGAAGTGGGGGGCAGGGTGTGGAGGAGTGGCCTGGAGGCCTGCCCCAGACTTCCAGGCCGAAAGGAGCTGGGAAATTAGGTTAACCCCTGGGCGGCTCCCCCTCCCGGGGTTGGAGCAGCGGGATGAGGGGCTGCCTAGGATGTTTCCTGCCCTGAAGGGACTCACAGGCCCAGAAGCGAGATTAGATGTATGCAAATAACCCACAGTTTCCCGGAGGCTAGAGAGTCTGCCCTCAGTGTTCAGCGATAGACCCCTCTCTGCCTTCCCCGCCCCACGTCCTTTTTTGTGATCCTTAATGTTCTTTCAAGAGTTTGGTCCCTTCTGGCTTCAACAGTGTTAAATAGGCCTTTGCTAAGGGACACTCTTCCTCAGAAATTCATGTATCGCGTACAAGTGTAACTCACCTTGGCATTCCTTTTACATGATCTCCAAGGACTAGAAGTCCTTGCTACCTCCCCCAGACCCTTAGTACTCCACCTCAGGACCCCCCTCCCTTGTTTGTGGGAATTCAGTTCCAAAGAGTCATTCAACTACCTGGGTGTTACTTTCTTCCGAGTAAGGCATGAAGGCATGTTGAAAAGTTCTTAGTTTTTTGTTTTGTTTTGTTCTTTGTTTTTGTTTTGGTTTTTTTTTAAACACAGAAAGGAAGGCCAGAAACCATGGGAGGGAGAAGGAGCTAGAGCCGTTTCCCCTTTTCTGTAAATCCAACGGTAATTTGATGATACAAATCTCTCTGGGACTTATAACTCTTAGTTCCCTTTAGCCTTTGCCGGGAGGGCCGAGGGGGTTCATGGGCAGCATTGGCCTGTTGCTTTTATCAGCCTTTTTGCTTCTTTAAAAAAAAATTTTTTTTTACATTTAGTTTTTTGATAGACAGAGCACAAGTGGGGGAGGGGAAGAGGGAGAGAGGGACACAGAATCTGAAGCAGGCTCCAGGCTCCCAACTGTCAGCACAGAGCCCTCCGAGGGGCTCAAACTCCCAAACTGTGAGATCATGACCTGAGCCAAAGTCCGTAACCGACTGAGCCACCCAGGCACCCCCAGCCTTTTTGCTTCTTGCCGCAGCCTCCTCGCCGGAGGCGCTCTGAGTGGTCACCAGGGCAAGGGGACCGTCTCCCTGAACTCCACTGCCGGGGACCCAGGGCGTGCCAGAGCACAGTGATTACGAGATGCCCAGGTTCAAAGTTCAGCTCAGCTGCTGACCAGCTGGGTGATCTTGGGTCAGTTACTGAGCCTCCCCAAGGCTTAGTGACCCCTCTGGTGGGCTTGTTGAAGGGCTTAACGGAGTTGTCACTTGTGAAGCATTCAGAGCAGGGCTTGGCACGTGGCTCGGCTCAGTGCTGTTGGCTCCCATGAACATTCCCAGGCTTTTCTGCGGGCAGAAAGGCTTTTGTGAATGGATCCCAAGCCACCGGACCGAAGTAAACTGGCAGATGGGGAGCACGGATGCTGCCTATTCTTCTTCTTCTTCTTCTTTTCTTTCTTTCTTTTCTTTTTCTTTTTTTTTTTCTTTTTAATTTCCTTGCTCCAACTCAGGCCCCCAAAGGTGAGCTGCATGGCTTAGCCAAGACTCCTACCCTTCCTGGAACAGTAAACTGGTAGACATCTCTCCACTAGGTTCTTGGTAATATCCGTTCCCAGTTGGACTTGGTCGTATTGAAGAGCCCAGTGGATGTGAGCAAGGGCTCTGGGTCCTTGGCAGTTCTTGCCTTCAGACTGGTCCAATGAGTGGATAGGAGGGCTGAGTCCTCTAGTAGAGAGGGGCGCCCCAGCCAGTGCCTGGGGAGAAGGTGCTCCGATCTGGGGAACCCGGGAACTCGG
>NC_043717.1:81866032-81882165 GCF_006229205.1 Suricata suricatta
ATATATATATATATATATAATATATATGTTTTATTTATTTTTGAGAGCATGGGGGAGGGGCAGAGAGGGAGGAGGATAGAGGACAGAGGGTCTAAAGTGGGCTCCATCCTGATAGCAGTGAACCCCACATGGGGCTCGAACTCATGAACTGTGAGATCATGACTTGAGCCGAAGTCAGCCGCTTAACCAACCGAGCCACCCAGGGGCCCCAGGCCGTCCATATTTATTACATGATAGAACATGGAATGAACTCCGGGTGTCTTGACTCCTTTGGTGCCATCAGGTAAGGAAGCACCAGCTTGTAGGCTGGATTCTCCCGTAAATCAGGCAGCGGAAGGTCTTTTTGTGTGGTTTTGCTGATGTTCTCCTTCTCTTGGGAAGCAGTGTTCATTTCTTTAAAAAATTTTTTTAATGTTTATTTATTTTTGAGAGAGAGAGAGAGGCAGTGCGAGCCAGGGAGGGTCAGAGAGAGAGAGAGGGAGACACAGAATCCGAAGCAGGCTCCAGGCTCTGAGCTGTCGGCACAGAGCCTGACGCGGGGCTCGAACCCACGAACTGCGAGATCATGACCTGAGCCGAAGCCGGACGCTTAACCGACTGACCCACCCAGGTGCCCCAGCAATGTTCATTTCTGAGTGAGTTTAGGTCTCTGTGGTGGGAAAGGAGGAGGTGAGGACAAAAATAAAAAAGACGGGCAGGATTCTTGAGAAATGTGGGCAAGGTCCATATAGATTTTTCCTTGCCAAAGTAAGCCGAAGGATTTTGAGGACTGTTTGCAATTGGCTGTTCTTCCGTTCTTCACTATTTGAATAACTGTATGGAAAAAAAAATCTCCAGAATGCTGGCTCTGCAGTGGTACCTGGGATCGTATTCATGGAACTGTTTTTATGATTTTTTTGCACGGGTTAGCGTTGCCCAAAAATAACATATATATGTCTCTCCATGCCTTTGATATTAGTAGCTTAGTTTTCCCACTTGAGAAATGGCCAGCTTTACGCCTTGGAAGAGTGCTGTTGGCATAACCGATTTATTTTCATAGGTTAACAAGTTTCTAGTACTTAACTGCATTAAATGGTTTCCTAGAGACCCGAAGGAGGGAATACCACCTTGTAAGGTGCCTAACGTACCACCAAGAAGTAACTTCAGCCCAAGAGGGTGCTGAATCAACTGTTGTGAAAATTGAACTGCATCGTTATTTACAAGCTCCTGGGTGGGGAGGCGCAGTCCGTTAAGCATCCGGCTCTTGATTTCGGCTCAGTCATGATATCACAGTTCGTGGGATCAAGCCCCATGTCGGGCTCTGCACTCACAGCACAGAGCCTGCTTGGGATTCTCTCTCTGCCTAGCCCCCCGTCGCACACACACTCTCCCTCAAAACAAATAAACCTTAAAAAAAAGCTTCTAGGGGCCAGTCACTCTCTGCCCTGTCCAGAAGAGTGTTTCCACTCTGCTTGTGGAGCAAAGAGGGCTTTCCTGGCTAAGAGCTTCTCCACGGTCCACTACCGGTGACCACCAAGATGGCCTCTGGAGAACTTTGCTTCTGTCTTCCCCCTTGCAAATGAACATTCTGGCAGAATGCCCACCAGGAGAGCCAGCAGACAATTCCGTAGGGTCCCTCACTTCAGTTCTGCAAGTGAAGCCCGCCTCTCTCTCCCTGCCTCGCTCCTGCCTGCCTTCCCTCCCTCCCTCTCTCCTTCCTTCCCTCCTGCCTCTGCTGTCCATTGCTGGCTTAGACCAGCCTGGGCCTAAGCAGGGGACACCAGAGGACTCTCGAACCCAGAGCTCAGGTTCTGGGCCTCAACTCCTATCGGCTGCTGCTTCTGCCCTGTATTTATTTACTTTAAATTTCTTTTGTAGTTTTTTTATGCTTTTTATTTATTTTTGAGAGACAGAGACAGTGCGAGCAGGGGAGGGTCAGAAAGAGAGGGAGACAAAGAATCCGAAGCAGGCTCTAGGCTCTGAGCTATCAGCACAGAGCCCGACACAGGGCTCGAACCCATGAACTGTGTGATCATGACCTGAGCCAAAGCTGCACGCTTAACCGACTGAGCCATGCAGGCGCCCCTATTTTGAATTTTTTAAACATTTAAAAATGCTTATTTTTGAGACAGAGAGTGCAAATGCGGGAGGGGCAGAGAGAGAGGGAGACACAGAATCTGAAGCAGGCTCCAGGCTCCGAGCTGTCAGCACAGACCCCAATGCAGGGCTGGAACTCAGGGACCGCGAGATCATGACCCAAGCCAGAGTCCAACGCTTAACCGACTGAGCCACCCAGGTGCCCCGCTTCTGCCCTGTATTTAGAAGTCATTTCCGGTCATTGGGTTTAGTCTCCTTGTCCTCTTTATGTCACCCTCCCAGTCATGGTGTCCTTGACGCACCCCATCCCCTGTATCTGACGCCCCTGCCTCCGCTTTCCAGCCACTCGCCCAGTTCCTCTAGACGTGAGTTCTGGTCTTCCTGCTGGTCCTGAGGAGGCCTGCCCTCCCCTCCCTGTAACCGTAAAACAGCTTGAGCTGAGCATGGTGGGATCAGTGGACGCAGGGCTGAGTGTCTGCTTAGAGAATTGAGGCGCGGCAGAGTGCCCAGGACGGGGAGGCCCAGCCAGCGGCCCTGCCGACGGCTGGAGCAGATGCGTGGCCTTCTTCATTTCCCATGGCTGCCGTGACAAATTGCCACACATTTAGCATCTCAAAACGCAAATTCATTCTCACAGTTCTGGAGGTCAGAAGTTCTATAATCAGAATGTCAGCAGACTCTAGGGGAGAATCCATTACCTGGCCTTTTCCAGCTTCTAGAGGCTGCCCGCATCCTTTGGCTCATGGCCCCTTCCTCCATCTTCTGGCTGGCAGTGGCTGGTCGAGTCTTTTTTACATCCTGTCACTCTGCATCCCTTTCTCTGATTCCAACTCCCCTGCCTCTCTCCCTCGGTTAGAAGCACGCTTATGATTCCATGGGTCCTGCCCATATCCCTCCAGGGTGACCGACTTGCCCAGCTCCAAACCCTTCATCACATTTGCAAAGGCCCCTTTTGCCGTGTAAGTCACATAGACACAGGTTCCAAGGGTTAGGATGTTGGACCTCTTTGGGAAACTGTTATTCGGCCTTGGCCATGGGCATTGCTGGAGGTTGGGGAATGGCAGGACCCCGCGGTTGGGTTCTCCCCATGGATACTTGAAATGGTGGAGGAGGAACAGAGATCTGACAGACCGGTAAATGGTGAGCTAGCTGCGGACGTGTTCACAGAATTCAAATGAGGAAGTACAACCCCTTTTGAGAATTTTGGCTGAACGAAAGCAATACAGGTCTGCCATCTGTGATTTCAATTTGGATGTTTTCCTAAATGCTTCATAATTAAAAAATTTTTTTTGCCCCACACAAAACTCCCTCAGTCTGGAGTTCTTGTAAGTGGGCACCGCTCTCAGACTTGAGGTGTTTCAGGATGCAAGCTGGCCAGACACTTAGCAGGCACTTAGCCAGCTTTGGCCTATGGAATTTTCCACCCGCAGCTAAAGGGAAGAGTAGTGAGGGGTGTGTGTGTGTGTGTGTTTAAAAGAGAAAGAGATGATTTCAATCACAGAGAATAACTCTTTGGCTCACCAGCCCCAAGAAACCTCTCACGTGTCCTGCGTGAGAGACACACACTCCTCCTGAAGGTCAAGCTAGACCAACGTATGGCCTGCCTGCATTTCTAAGGTAATTGCAGGACCCTTTTCCAGAAATGGGTTTCTAAGACACATGATTGGAGAAACAGAGAGGACTGGAAAATCTCTCTGGTTTCCTTCTGGTTTCATGATGATCTCAGCTGAGAGAGAAATTGAAACTTCCTCTCGTCACCAAATCTAGTTGCCGCCATCTTAGAGACACGCCACGAAAAATCGCACCGGCTGATGGCATTTGCAGCGGCCCGTCCCGCCCCAGCGAGCAGAGTATCCGCGATGTGCTGGTGGCAGGGAGCTTCAGCGCTCTGAGGAAGCGCCCCGTCATACTTGGGGGTTGCATTTTCTATTTTTGCATCAATCCTAATGGGCCACGGCTCTATTTCTCTGAGGCCTGGCCTATCTTTTTTCTTTTTTCAGGCCGTTGACTAACTGACCGGGCTGTACATGGAAACTGATGTAAAAGGCTGGGGAACCTACCCCCCTCCAGATTTTGTTTAAAAATCTATAGAGACAAAATATGCATTAACCGTCTTTACTTTCTCTAGTTACGTTTCCCCCTTCCTCCCCCCCCCCTTAGTAGGAAAACAATTCTATTTCTCCTTATCAGCCATCTCAGTGAAAACATTCAGAGGTTCTCTGTAGCATGATCTTAAATTGTTTTTTCTGATGTGTTCCATATACTTCTCATCTCTACCCATCTATGAAATATGGAAGAGTATTAATCAGTAGTCCTGTTTAAATCTGTAGAAATTGGTGTTTTTTTCTCTGAATTGAAGGCTCTCTTTCCTTCAGCCTGGCTTCTTTTAGTTTGTTTCATATTATTTTACTGATTTACTACTTTCTCCTTCAGGAGTTTTCCTTTTTTTGTTTTACTGGCCCTTCCCTGAGCGTCCGTGTGCATTCGATCAGTGAGCTTCGTGACCCAGTGATGCCTTAGGGAGCTGGGGAGAGAGAGAGAGAGAGAGCGCGAGCATGATGAGCTGTGGAAGAGAACTGTCTTAGCTGAGAGAAGAGAGAGGTACTTACTTGCCTGCCTCAGGCCGTACTAAAATCTCAAGGGAAATGCTTTTAGAACGGTTGCTTGAACCGAAGCAGAGAATCTGTTTCCACCGATTTCCTGTTAAAGGATTAAATCTGCAGGGGGGCGGAGCAAGGCAAGACAAGGACTTTAATCTGAGGAAACGAAATGAGTATAAAAAGCTCATGGGGCGCCTGGGCGGCTCAGTTTTGGTTCAGCGTCTGCCTCAGGTCCTGATCTCACCGTTCACGGTTCACGGATCGAGGCCCACATCGGGCTCTGCGCTGGGAGTCGGCTCGGGGTTCTCACTCTCCCTCGCTCTTTGCTCTTTGCCCCTCCCCCACTCCCATTTCCCTCTCTTTCTCTCAAGATAAATGAATACACTTAAAAAAAAAAAGTTCAGACTGAAAGGAGTTTTTTCTTTTTCATTATAATAGAACCGGAGACAAGAGACTAAAATATTAACAATATTTAATGAGGGTAGCAAGTATATTTTTAACTTCAGACAGGAAGAGCTCAAACCCTTTGGAAATTGTACTAGGTAACTGGAACAGTTCTTTCTGGGACCAAAGGGGTGAGGAGACATTCAGGGGGACAGAGGGCCCCAAATCCATCCATCGTTAAGGAATGTAGAGTAGACTTGTGTGCAGTTCGCCCATTTAGAGGGAAGCCAGAGACTTGTGAGCACCAGGAACCTGCGGAGGCCAGATTTCTTTTGGGGAGTCCGGGGTGGAGACACCCCTGTTGCCAGCGAGGCCTGCCCTCACTCCTCACTTCCTCTGCCCTCTCGGGAGGAAGAGGAGCAACAGTTCAACCCTGTGCCGGACCCAGATCTCTCAAGGCAACAGACCCTCCTCGACGGGCGTGGCGGGCAACTGAGGCTGTTCTCTGAGAGTGGCCCTCTGGGCCTGGCTTCCTCTTACCTGACTACGTCCTCCCCCTCCCTCTTCATCCTTCTCCTGCGCCCTCACAGGTTCACCCCCCCCCCCATGCCAATTGTCCTGAGGTGCTTCTGTCGGTCTACGTCCCTGCCCTGCTGCCTTCTGGGAAAGTACGTGGATCTGGCTCCCAGACCTTTCTACTCCCTTCCGCCATGTTTGCGGGAACCCCATGCTATGGGAGGCACGCTTCCACTCTCCGTTTCTCATCTTTTTCTCACGTCTTCCTTCCTCCTCTCGTCTGTTTGGCCACACAGTGCTCTCCGTGGGACGGAGCCATATTTATTTTTTTTAACCTTTTCTTTAGCCAAGGGTGGAAAATTCCAGAGGCCTGAGCTAGTGATGGCTGGGTGCCTTTTCTGGAAATTCAATGGCCTTGGATACCAAGGAGATGTCGTGGAGCCACACATCTGGCAAGGTTGTCCCCTAAACTGCCCTGGCTTTGGGGTTAGTTCCAACTAAACGCAGTGTAGTTCCTCTCTGCAGGATGATGGAAGAAGAGTGAAGAGTTTAGGAAATACTACAATTTAAAATAAAAAAGAGAAATGGTGTAATCATAAATAGCCCGGTTTGCGTTAGTTTTTTTTTTTTTTTTCCTGCTGGATTGGGCTGGGAATGAGCGGACTTTGGTTTTAGTAGCTCTTCCAAAAGCGGAACCTTCCGCAGGACAAAGTCCCTGTACTTTAACTTAATCAAGGCTTCTGTTCTGTCGGGGTCATTATTTGGCAGAGGCCACGTGCATTTCTGCGCAACCAGGTACATTTCAGAGTGGGTGCCCTCGGGAACAGGAATATCCCTTCAGTTGACACAGGATGGAATCGAAGAAGTCCTATCCCATTGCCATATTTCTTGCCCCTTCCCCGGAGAAGTCATTTAAGCAGGCTGTTGTCCCCACGTCCCTAGTGGTACAACAAGTCAGAGTGGATTCATCTTGAGAGTAAGCAAAAACAAGTACTGTCTCGAAATAGCTAGAAACTGAGCACCACTCTGCTGCCTCCCTGGAGGGTATGAGGGAAGAGAATCACAAAATCCTCAAATCCCGAAAAATGCTAACTCTATCTGCTTTGGCTCCATGTTACTATAAAGAAGCACCTAGATTTCCCAGTGGGCATTCATGCCCCTGCCTGTCCACCGGGGGGCCCATCCCACCTTTGAATTCTCTTCTGCCACCACATTCCATCCACCATAGTGTGAACATTGGCCATGCTGGACCATTGCTGCTCCCTAGACGCACTGCCCCCCTTTCTCGCCCCTGTGCCTTTGCACATGCTGATTCCTCTTCCTGGAATGCCCTTCCAGCCCCTTCGCTGCTCAAGAGACTCCTGTCTGTTCTTCGGGGTTTAGGTCAGTTGGCCCTCTCCCCCCACTGCACACTCAGCCCCCCTCCCCCATTTGGAGCAAATTGTTCCTTCTGCAGACTTCTCACCTGCTACTAGTTGTATTGATTTCCTTCCGCACCATAACAAGTTAACAAATGGGGGGGTGTGTGTGTACTTAAAACAATACATTTATTTTCTTGTAATTCTGAAGGCCAGAAGTCCGAAATGGGTATCGCTGGGCCGCATTCCCTCTGCGGAATTCAGGGAAGGATGGGTTCCTTGTATCTCCCAGCTCTGGGAGCTGCTAGCTTTCCTTGGCTTGTGGCTTTGTCACTCCAGCCTCTGCCTGTGTGATCACAGTGTATTCTCTTCAGTTGTGTCACATTTCTCTTTGCCTCTTTCCTAAAAGGTCATTTGTGGGGTGCCTGGGTGGCTCAGTCTGTTAAGCGTCCGACTCGGCTCGAGTCATGATCTGCCGGGTTTGTGGATTTGAGCCCCGCGTTGGTCTCTGTGCTGACAGCTTGGAGCCTGGAGTCTGCTTCAGATTCTGTGTCTCCCTCTCTCTCTCTGCTCACACTCTTGTCTGTCTCGAAAATAAACACTTAAAAAAAAGGGTCATTTGTGATGGCTTTTAGGGCCCACCCTGGTAATCCAGAATGATCGCCTCACCTCAAGCCCCTTGACTCCGTTCTGGTGGTCAGCAGTGCCAGAAGGACCCAGCAATTCGTCTGCCTGCCCCTGGCCTCGGGCACACAATTTAACTTTGTGGGACTTCCTTGTGCTCGTTAGTAAAGTGGAAATAATGATGTCAACTGCAGTGGGTCTTGCAAAACCAACAACTCACCCCCAAATTGAACCCCCCCCAAGTTTTGAAGAGTAAGGGGGGTTGGCCAAAACACATTCATACACCGGCAAACCCTGCAGTCATTACAGCGACATCTGTATCTATCATTGACATGGAAAATCTTTGGGGTTATGAAAAAGCATGATGGTATTTGTGTAAAAGGGAGCATTATGGGATTTGTGTGCATTTAGTTACTTAATCGCTCTGTACCTCGGCTTCCTCCTCTGTAGAATGGACGCAGCGATAGTTCTGACCTCACAAGGTTGTTGTAAGGGTTGAGGAAAATAACAAAGCATATAGAAAAATGTCTGGAACGTAGCAAGCACTAAATAAATATTAGATTGAAAGACAGCATTCTCAAGGCGGGTATGAGAGAGGGTGTGTATTTATAAAGGTATATGTGTATCTATAATATTAACAGTACATATTTCTGGATGGTGGGGCCATGAGCACATTTTATTTTTGCTTTGTTTTCTGGTTTGAAAATGTTCATTTATTCTGCATGGAGCATGTGTTACTTTTATAATCAGAAAACGTAGAATTCCAGACAAGTGCCATACTTCCCTTTCAAGCTTGCTGTGTTTATGTGTTATATATAAATACATATACATGCCATGTGGTATCTGTTTATGTGATACCTCTTATTTTTTTTATTATTTAAAAACATTTTTTTAAGTTTGTTTATTTTGAGAGAGAGAGCGCGAGTAGGAGAGGGGTGGAGAGAGAGGGAGAGAGAGAGAGAGAGAGAGAGAGAGAGAGAATCTGAAGCAGGCTCCACGCTGTCGTCGCAGAACTCAGTGTGGGGCTCAATCCCATCCGTGGACCATGGGATTATTTCATGAGCGGAAACCAAGAGTCAGATGCTTAACTGACTGAGCCAGCCAGGCGCCCCTGTTTCCTATTTATTTATTTATGAATATTTTTTAAACATCTATTTATGATTGAGAGACACAGACAAAGCACAAGTCGGGGAGGGTCAGAGAGAGAGAGAGGGAGGGAGACACAATCAGAAGCAGGCTCCAGGCTCTGAGCTAGCTGTCAGCACAGAGCCCGACATGGGGCTTGAACCCACAAACCATGAGATCTTGACCTGAGCTGAAGTCGATGCTTAACTGACTGAGCCACCCAGGTGCCCCAGAGCCCCCTGTCTTAACCACTGACTGCTACCACACCCCCTGGCAGGTGCCCCTCCTATTTTTAAAATAAACTTTGAGAGGCAGAAATGCCTACCTTGAATTTTCTGAAATGCAAATTTAAATTGTTCTCCCCTCTGTCATGTGTGAAATGTGCCTCAGGTTGTTGATACTGTAGCTGTCCTTTGGTGCCACTAATGTTAATCACTAGGGGGACTTAAATTTCGAGTAAAGCTAATTAATAGGTGATATGCATCCATCCTGCGGAGATTTCTGGTTGCAGTGTTCCTGATTTTGCACATGCCATATCTTTGTTCTTTTATTAAAAAATAATCTTAGACTTCTTGTGGCTTTCAGAACAAATGGATGGGAGAATTACTGATAAATTAGGAGCTCCGAAAATGAAGGTCTTGCCTCTGACATTTAAGATAATTAGATTACGCTGTGCAGCTTGGTGAATCGGGTTGTTTTCCCCTCTGAACAGTGCGCCTGTCTTCTTCGACCAGCATGCACGTCTTCGAGGTCATTTCTTTTTCATAGCTTCTCGGGGCTTCTCCCCTGTTACTTTTTTCCCACCTCTACTCTGGTCATCCTGTGAAACCTATAGGTAAACATTTTTTTTTTTGACTCTTAAGTTTGTTTTTCCAAGATTTTTTTCCTCCTGCAGAATCCCTTATGAGGCTAACATTTCTCCCAGCCATTATAAACAGTCTTATTACAGAAGCCCTTGACATTTTCTTTGTGGTCAGGGTGCTCTGGGTGTCGCTCCTCATCGCTCACCTTCTGCATGATGCCCTTTTCGTAGTAATATCGTAGAGAATGGCTCAGCTTGTTATAGTTCATGGCAGGCCGGTTCTTCTGGATGCCCCAACGCCGAGCAACCTCCTCAGGTTTGATCAGCTTAAACTCCATGCCGCTGCCCGTCCAGGCTATGAACTGGGCATTGGTGGGTTCATCAAGCGGGGTAACCGGGAACTGCCACAGCTGAAGGGAACCTCGCCTCTGGTAAGGGGGCCCCTCCCGCTACATGGTGGGCTCTTGTTTGATTTTGCCTTGCAGTCTCTCAGGAGCCACGCAAGTGTCGTCAAAGTACAACCGGGGATCTTTTTCATATGAAAAACCTTCATGGTTGCTGGAGAAATACCCTCCGCTGATACAGGATGACTGGCAGTTAGGCACTTCTGAATCAACGGAGTAATCCCGGGGCTCCTGCTTGATGCCCGTTGGTGACTGGAACCCATGTACTGGGGGCCTGGCATGCCTGGGACCCCATGTTCATAGAGTGGATCATGGTATTCTTGTTTGAATCCCTGAGGGGGCGGGGGAGCTGCAGGGACGATAGGTTTGGACATTTCCCGGTGGTAATTTGGGCGATGATCTCCAGGAACTCCTGACTGAGGAGGGAAGGGGTGGCAGGGTTCAGACAGTTGTCTCTGATATCTCTGTTCCGACGGATACTGGTTTTCAGGCATCATCGTTGGCATCTGCAGGGGCTGATTTGGTGGCTGGGGGACCACAAAGGTTTGCTGCTGTGGCCCAGGTTCAGGAAGCGAATGAGGGGTGCAGGCGGGGCCCACACCTTGTACCGGGCCAGCTGCAGGGGCATAGGCAGAGGTGGGCAGAGTTGCCTGAGGTGGGGGAAACAGGGGATTCTGATGGGTGGGTGACAGGGGGCTGGTGGAAGGGGTTAATGGCTCGAACCCAGAGGGAGGCTTCCTATCATAGGCAAAATCGCTGAAGAGGCACTTTTGTCCATAGTTAGCACCGAGAGCCTGCTCATGGCTACAGGACGGACGACAGCTCATGGGAGGGGCTGTGCAGCTCCCCTTTGTTCTTGGTTGGAGGTGGGGCATGAAGCACCAAGTTATCAGACTGGAAATCTGGGACAAACTGTTCATCCTCAGGAACTTGTGCTGCAGCTAACCAAGCCTCTTGAAGTTGACTGAGATCCTGAAACAACTCTTCAGAATCGTGGGCCAGATCCATGTCCAAAAACTTCCTCTTTCTGTCAATCACAGGCCACCCTCTACATTCCTCTGACCGAGATGTCCCTGGGACCAGAAAAGGGACTTGCTGATCATAAAACCTGTCCATGGTGCTTCCATGGATGGTATTTAAATGGATTTTGAGTATTTCTTCTTCATGACTTAAAGCATAGGAGGGTGGGAAGCACGAATCGGCAGAGCACAGAGCAGTGATGTGGTGATGACTGTGTTCGTATGACACTGGAATGGTAGATGCATGACATTGTGTATTTCCTAAAGCCCTTAGAGTGGGCCACACCAAGTGTGAACCCTGGTGTGAACTGTGGACTTTGGGTGATGATGATGGGTCGGTATAGGTCACAGATAGTAACAAATGCACCTCTCCGGTGTGGAATGTTGATAATGGGAGCGCAGTGTGTGTGTGCGCGCGTATGTGTGTGCACGTGCGCACACGCACGTGCCCGTAGGGGTGGGTAATATGGGAACGGAACTCTGTACTTTCTGCTCCCTTTTGCTTTGAACATGAAATGGCTCGGGAAAAAAAAAGTCTTTTTTTAAAAGTGAGACACACGAAATCTCGTATTTTTCTTTTTGTAAAAAATCAACGTAGTTCTTTGGTGCGTCTGTGGACCATTCAGTTTTCTGCCTGTCAGTGGTCCTAATTTTTTCTTTGTCTCTCCGGTAGTTCTGGAAGGTTTCCACTGCCAGTTCTCTTGCCAACTTGTTTGGCATAGTCATGAAGACTGGCAAATGCGGATTGAACACGTTGAAGGCTTTGGATGAAAAGTGCTGACTAAAAAGCAAAGCAGTTTTATTGTCGGAATTGGGGAGTAGGTGTCAGAAATGTTAAGGTCGACTCCTCGCTGTGTGACAACAGAGAACAGTGCAGCGCACCTCTGAAATGGGTCTTCGAAGCACCAAAATCAAGGCCGAGAGGTCCTACTAATCCAATTCACACTCTGGTACAGCTGTGTTTGCTCTGAAGCCCACATGCAAATCAGATCATTTCGCATACATTAGGGGGATCTGATTTTTGAATAAACTTGATTGGGATCCTTTGGCAAGGCAAAGAATCCTTTTGTAATGCAAATGAACACCCACTGATTTATATCTTTTGGAAGGTAGGATTTAATGGTTTAGGTTTTTCTAGCTCCCTTGCCACTTAAAATCAAATTGTTTTGGTGCTTGGGAGAGAAGAATCGCTCTGGGAAGTTGCATTAACTCCTTCAGCCCTGACGAAGCCATTTACTCAATTATTGTTTCTGGAAACTAAATAATACCCTTGTCACCTGAAAGATTTAAAATAGCCCCTGTAAGTGGCTCCTTAGCCTCTGGAGGAACATGACTCATTTCTTCACTGGAACCTGAAAGAAGTCCAAGTGTCCGGAGACACTGGGGAATGCACTTGAATTCTACTTGTATATAACTTGTAAACTTGTATATAATTATCCTTGAATCATACTGGGAAGTACTTGTAAACATCAATACGAGAAGTCTTCAATTATTAGGGAACCAATATGATATGGGTTAAAAGTTGATGGTTAGAGTCAGTATATTAGGATGTGGCCAAAAGAGCAAGGGGTGAATTGGCAGTCCTTTCTAGAATATTCCTTGGGGAAATCCTTGCTGGCCAAGTGAAGAATCTTGAGCTCCTGGCTGACCTCGGGGTAGCGTAGGTTGTCTTCTTTTGTCAAGGGAGTACCCCCCTCCCCACCCCCCTGCATTTCTTAGGGTTGCTGCTCCCTTCAAGCACAGGACCAGTGGAAGGGAGTTGAGCGTAGTAGAAGGAGCCTTGCATTAGTGCTGGGAGATAAATTGCATTCCTGTGTCTCTTAAAACCCGTGTTCTCGACAGTATAAAATGGGGCTGGGGAGGGTGCGGTTCTCCCAAGACCGGGTCAGCCTTTGCCTTTCATTGACCCCAGTGGATGCCACTTAATGGAAAAATATGATCAGGGTTCACCCTATGGAATCATTGCTTAATATCGTAGATGACTCATTGGAACTAGTGTGTTAGAAAATCACTTCCAGATGTGTAGTCGAAGCTTTTCCAAAAGGAAGAAATAAACTCTGGAAAACTGGGTTCGTTTTCTTTTTTCTTTTTATGATTTTAGGGCCAGAATCAAATCTTCTTGTACATGATCGGCCAGCATATATTTGGAGTTCTAAGTAGCACTTGATTTTACACTGGCACCCACAGATGGGGGGTACCGCCTAGAGCCTGCCTCCCTAACCCATCACAACTGCCCTTTCCCCCCATCTCCTGTTATCCTCGTGACGTGACGAATGGTCTGGAAGCCTCACCTGGTCCCTCAGGCACTGACCTCATTCTTTGTCATTATCAGCAAACATTTATTGAGCATTCCTGTGTGAAAGCAAGCTGCCAGGTACCGGGAAGGAGGGAAAAACTCTCTCTTTGGAGACAGGAGAAGTGCAGGTAATACTGCAAAGGGACCAGCCTGTGAGCTTTGCTGTCAGCATCTGGGCTGACGGGTCACTTTCTGGTTGTGGAATATCGGGGAAAGGTACTTCCCCATTCTAAGTCTCAGTTTCTTTGTCTATCAAATGGGCGTGCCGGTGATAATACCAACTTTGCAAGGTTAAATGTGAGGCCTGCAATGAGATGGTCCATGGTAGACCCTTGGCACCGGTAAGAGTCAGCCATTGTTATTCATCTAATTTGTCCCTGTGTGTAGTGTGTGTGTGTGTGTGTGTGTGTGTGTGTGTGTGTGTGTTTGAAAGAACATGAAACATGAGTTGACTGACACCATCTGAGAACTGGTGTTCAATTTTTTGAGATTCTCTTTATTTTTTTTTATTTATTACTTATTTTTTTATTAGAGAGCATGAGTGATCGCGTGTGAGCTGGGGAGGGAGACAGAGAATCCCAAGCAGGCTCCCTGTTCAGTGGGGAGCCCGACACGGGGCTCGATCCCACGACCCTGGGATCATGACCTAGGCTGAAATCAAAAGTGGGACGCTCAACCAACTGAGCCACCTAGGTGCCCCAAGATTCTCCTTAAATGGTTTCTGGGAGTCTCTCTACATGGATTTCGCCCCAGCCAAGAATTCACTGGCTTCTCCTAGTCGGTGAAGTTTCAGTTGGGCCCTCTTGAAAGAGGTAATGTGTTGTCATCCCCTTGGGGCACCAGATGACAGACCAGATCACGCCATCGAGTCAAAAGGAAACTATTTGTTAAGTAGCCCAGCCTGGAGCCCTTGCAGAAGCGCAGACTGCTTCAACAAGGTGGTTTTGGGAAATAAAATCTTATGTTGTCCGTCCTGCTCAGTTTTGTTCCCAACTTACCTCTTACAGTATTGTATTTGTAGCTTTTTCATGAATCAAAAAATGTCTCTCTGTACTAGACTATGATCAAACCATGTCTGAAACTTGAGAAAGCCAGCAGAAAAGGAAGGCAGAGATCATAACCAATACTGTTCAGTCGAAATGTATGCCTCTGTGCTTTTTGAAGAGTTAAAAATGGTTAGGGATTTGTGAAGCTGCCGCACGAAGTTCTGTAGTGGTTAAGGGCATGGTCATCAGAGTTAAAGGGCGCTGCTTGGAATCCTGACTGTATTCGTTTTCTGGTGCCGCACAGCATATGATCACAAAACGAGCAGCTTAAAATAACTTATTTCATAGTTTCTCCAGGTCAGAAACCCGGGCAGGGTGCAGCGGGAGTCCTTCCTCGGTCTTGCAGGTGTCGGCCGGGCAGCGTTAATCATCTGGAAGCCCAAAAGCCTTTTCCAAGCTCCTTCAGGTTGGCATAGTTCACTCCTTGCGGCTATAGGACTGATCGGTCCTGTTTTCTTGCTGGCTGTCAGCTCCTAGGGGCACCTTCAGGTCCTAGCCATTTGGGCCTTTATTAGCACGGAGGTCTGCTTCTAAAAAGCAGCAGGTGGGGGCACCTGGGCGGCTCTGTTGGTTTCGGCACAGGTCACATGATCCCAGGCTCGTGGGATTGAGCCCTACCTTGGGCTCCACAGCATGGAGCCTGCTGAAGAGTCTTCTCTTCTGCCCCTCTCCCCTGCTTCCTCACTCACTTGCTCACTTGCTCTCTCTTTCTCTGAAAAATTAAAATAAAAAATAAATAAATGAAAAATAAAAAGCCAGTAGATGATTCACTCCCCAGGAAGGGCCCAGTCCCTCTCCTAGGGATCTCCTGATTAGGTCAGACCCACCCTGGATCATTTCCCTTTTGATCAACTCCGAGTGAATGTATTTAGTCATGGACTCAGGGGAATGCCACCTCCTAATCGTCACAGGTTCCACTTACATTCAAGGGGAGGGGATTATACAGGGCAAGTAGACTGCAGGCAGGAATCTTAGGGGACATCTTAGGCTTCAGCCTACCACCCTGACTATTAACACTCATTTGGGCAAGTTGCCGAGTTGCTCTTAGTCTCTGCCTTCTCACTGATAAAATCTGAGTAATGATAGTATTTTCTACCTGAGAGGATCATTCGAAGAAGTGTTACAATTGTGGCAGAGAAGGGACACCTGGCTGTCTCAGTCAGTAAAGCTTCCGACCTCAGCTGAAGTCATGATCTCCTGGTTCCTGGGTTTCGAGCTCCATTGCCCGCAGAGTCCACTTCAGATCCTGTCTCCCTCTCTCTCTGCCCCTCCCCCACTCACACTCTCTCGCCCTCCCTCAAAAATAAACATTAAAGGAAAAAAAATTGTAGCATAGAAGAGCCACTTTTCCTTCTCTCCTTTTCCCTTTTCTTGGCCACCCCCCATAATGAAATGGCTTTGTACATAGTGCATGTGAGCGGATGCTGAAGAAGTTGATGGTTTTATTTCCCTAACGATGTAAGTACAAAAAGGGATTTCCTGCGAATAAAAGTTATGGAACACAGATTTCTTTTTAATTTTATTGTTTTTTTATTGGAGGGAACAGAGGGAGACAGACTGAACAGTAGGCTCCACAGACTGAGCCTCCATTTAATACAACAATTTTATTTTTTTTGAGCTTTTATATTTTTTATTCTTCATTTAACTTTTAAAACACTACTATAGTTGAATATTAAAACAAAAACAATAGCCAAGTAGTGAGCTATGATTATAGTCCTTCACTCGTTCACTACCGCGTATGAAATGCCAGCGGTGTTATTCACTGGCCCCATTAAGAGGTCTGACACCGAACACCTCGCCTAGGGCGATGTTCATCATCCTCACATGCTTCTCCGCTGTAATGGCGCCGTCCTTCCTGATTTGGATCAAAGTCCACCAGTTCT
>NC_043717.1:81882265-81998275 GCF_006229205.1 Suricata suricatta
TTCTCTTTACATCCTTCCTCCTCCTCCAAAAAACGTATCAAAGATGTCCATGGGGGAGCCAAAACCACCACCTGCGCCACCTTCGTTAATTGCTTGTTCTCCTCCTTTGTCATATAATTCCCTTTTCTTTGCATCAGAGAGCACTTCATAAGCTTGAGAAATCTGTTTAAACTTCTCTTCTTCATTTGGATTCTTGTCACGGTGGTACTTCAAAGCCAATTTCCTGTAAGCCTTTTTCAATTCTTCCTGGGTGGCATTGGGTTTGATCCCCAAAACATCATAGTAGGCAGTTTCTTTCACCATTTTCTACAGCTGGTGAGCGGGCCGAGGCCGGTGTGGGGGAGCGGGAAGCAGCACGTTGCTGGGCGCAGCTCGGGCACCTGCTGCCCCTCTGCTTTTTGCCGAGTGTTCTGGAAAGTTCCCTAATACAACAATTTAAAAAAATATTTTGTTTATTTTTGAGAGAAAGCAAGTGGGGAAGTACAGAGAGAGGGGAGGACAGAGGATCCAAAGCAGGCTCCTCACTGACAGCACTGAGCCAGATGCGGGGCTGGAACTCACAACCATGAGATTATGACTTGAGCCGAAGTTGGACCGGCTGAACCACCCAGGCACCCCAACAGAAATTTCTTTTCTTTTTTCTCTCTTTTTTTAAATGTTTTTTTTTAATTTATTTTTGAGAGAGAGAGAGAGAGAGAGAGAGAGAGAGAGAGAGAGAGAGTGTGTGTGTGTGTGTGTGTGTGTGTGTGTGAGCAGGGGAGGGTCAGAGAGAGAGGAAGGCACAGAATCTGAAGCAGGCTCCAGGTTCTGAGTTAGCTGTCAGCACAGAGCCCGATACGGGGCTCAAACCCACGAACTGTGAGATCATAGCCTGAGCCAAAGCCGGACGCTTAACTGACTGATCCACCCAGACACCCCAACACAAATTTCTAAGCCAGTTATTTTGGAATGTCTCGGTGGAGGCCTTCCCCTGTCTTGAGAGATCCTTCCGATTTGATTCTTTGTAAATGAATTCATGTGTAACTACCCGGTCCATGCTCATCTCCGCCCTTGGTTTTGAGGTATATTTTCTAGTTTAAAGTAAAAGTTTTGGATCTTATTCTACTTAAGGAAAGATGGCTTGGTAGACCAGTGATCTAGAACTGAAAATGCCTTTGGTAACACATGCTTACTCAGTAGAGCAGGAAATACCAATTTACAGGCAGGACCCGCACTGGGTTTCTAACCTTTGGTCGGAAGATACCCAATAGTTCAGCGTCAGAATTGGCCTGAAATTTAGACTTCATTTATTCCCAGAACCTATGGAAGCATGGCCATATCGGGGGATTTGACTATGGTTTTAGGGCCCTCCCTAGAAGGAAAGGAGTTTGTGTTCCTTCTTGTTGCCTGTAGGAATTGGTCATACTTCAGAATTCTTGCGAAAATAAATTCCCCCGTGACAAATACAGTAAAACCTTGGTTTGTGAGCATCATTCATTCCAGAAACATGCTTGTCACCCAAAGCACTTGTATACCAAAGCGAATTTCGAGAACCGTTGGCTCAGTTGTGATCACGTTGATGTTTGGCGTCACGTACTACTCATGTTGCATGACATCACTCGTTTATCAAGTTAAAATTTATCAGAAGTGTTCGCTCGTCTTGCAGAATACTCGCAGAACAGGTTATTCGCAATCCAAAGTTTTACTGGTTGTTCGGCAACCCCTTTTTGCCGGTGGGACCTGGAGAGGGAGGAGGAAAGGGGAAAAGAAACAAAGGGCAGAGACACACAAAGGGCAATGCGTACCATTTGCACACAGTAGGGAATCACTTCTGAAGAGTTTGATTCTCCAGGATGGAACTGGACTGGGAGGCTGCTTTTCCCAAAGATGACTAAATGTCCCAGTCCATTCTGTGGTAACAACTCTGCATGTGTTATCTGCTGTCTGAGAAGTTCGGAAGGTGGAGTTGAGTGTGTGTAGTCCAGAATGAGCCCCTGAAAGGATTCCAGGGCGCCTGGGTGGCTCAGTTGGTTGAGCATCAGATTCTTGATTTAAGCTCAGGTCATGACCTCCTGGTTTGTGGGATTGAGCCCTGCGTCAGGCTCTGTACTGACAGTGAGGTGCCTGCTTGGGATTCTCTTTCTCTCCCTCTCTCTCTCTGCCCCTCCCCTGCTCTCTTTCTCTCTTTCTCTCTCTCAGAATAAATAAACTTAAAAAAAAGTCTACAGGATTCCGTGTCCCCACCATCCCTGCTGCCCCCATGAGGCGCACCTACCACACGCAGTGTGAGTCTCTTAGGACTCCCAGCGTAAGGATATCAGGGAGGAGCCACGTTGGGGGAGGAGCAATGAGTTGGCACCTCATTGAGAGGCCCTCAGTTCCTGTTCCTGTACCCGCCCAGGGAAGTCTAAAAAGACTAGAACGCTAACATTCAAGCATCATTTCTATAGTTTGTTACTAGAGAAGTTTCTCTGACCGGGTAGAGTACCTGAAACCCCAAGGAACACGGCGGTGGAGGTGGGTGGGGCAGGGAAAGGACATGTAAGGAATACCTTCCTTATCTGTACTTTAAGCTGTCTGCCTGCTCCCTAAACATTTTATCTTGTACGTTCTGTAAAAAAAATAACGTTGACTACGGATGCCTGGGTGGCTCAGCCGGTTAAGCATTTGGCTCAGGTCATGATCTCACGGTTCATAAGTTTGAGCCCCACATCGGGCTCTTTGCTGACAGCTCAGAGCCTGGAGCCTGCTTCAGATTTTGTGTCTCCTTCTCTCTCTGTCCCTCCCCAGCTCGTGCTTGGTGTCTCTTTCTCTCTCTCTCAAAAATAAATAAACATTAAAAAATTAAAAAAAATAAGAAAGTTGATTAAAAACTTTTGTGTACCCGAGGACACCATCAAAAGAATAAAAAGGCAGCCCACAGATTGGAAGACAGAACTTGTAGAACATACATCGGATTAACATGAGAACGCAGGGGCACCTGGGTGGCTCAGTCGGTTAATCGTCTCACTTCAGCTCAGGTCATGATCTCGCAGTTCATGGGTTCGAGCCCCGCATCGGGCTCTGTGATGCCAGTCAGAGCCTGGAGCCTGCTTCTGATTCTGTATCTCCCTCACTGTCTGACCCTCCCCTGCTTGCGCGGTCTCTCAAAAATAAAAAAAAAGAAAAGCAAACATGGGGAATATATAATTTGAAAATGCTCAAAGAACCTGCATAGACAGCTTACCAAAGAAGTGTGCGCAAACGGTCAATAAGCATATGAAAAGACAGCATCAAACTGTGTATTGGGTAAATGCGAATCAAAACTACAAAGAGATACCTCTTTACACCCATCTGGATGGCTATTTTCTTTAACCCCCTGCCCCATAACAAGTGTTGGAGAGAGATTGGGACCCTTGTGCCTGGCTGGTGGGAATGCACAGTGGTGCGGCCGCTGCAGAAAACAGCTTGGGAAGTTCCTCAAAAACGCAAATGTAGAATTCCCATATGTAGAATTCAGCAACTCCACTTTGAGGTCTATACCCAAAAGAAATGAAGGTAGGAACTCATACAGATAGTGGCACGCCCATGTTCACGGCAGCGTTATTCAGGGTAGCCAAAAGACAGACAACCCAACTGTCCGCAGATCTCCGAAACATGGAATTATGTGTACAATGGAATTTTTTAAAGTGTTTTTTTATTTTGAGAGAGAGCGAGCTTGCGCGCAGCAGGTCAGACACGGGGTTCAGTCCTATAAACCTGAGCTGATCGAGACCTGAGCTGAATCAAGAGTCAGACGCTTAACGGAGCGAGCCACCCAGGCGCCTCTGTACAATGGAATATTATTCAGCCTCTGAAGGAATGAAACTGACACGTGCTACACCACGGATGAACCTTGAAAATGTCATGCTAAGTGAAATAAGCCAGGCACGAGAGGACAAGTGTTGTGTGTTTCTATTTATATAGGGTACCCGGAGCAGGCTAATTGAAAGAGACAGAGGCAGATTAGCAGTTACCAGGGCCTGGGGAGGGGAGGCTGGTGGGAAGGAGGAGCTGGTTTAATGCATACAGAGTTTCTGTTGGGGATGATGAAAAAATTTCAGAAATTGAGGGCGGTGACGGTTGCACAACAGTGTAAACGTACTTAATGCCATGGGAGATGTACACTTAAAACTGGTTAAAGAGCTAAATGTTGGGGTATGTATATTTTACCTGAGGAAAAAAATGCATAAAATTGATTATATGTTCTTGGATTATAACAGCAATACTTGTGTGTGCTTGAAGCATTGGGGGGAAAACAGAAACAAAAAAGGAAGAAGAAAAATCTTCATTCTGTCACTCAGAATACATCAGTTTTTCTTAAAAAATTTTTTTAAAATGTTTATTTTTGAGACAGCACAACCAGGATGGGGGCAGAGACACAGGGAGACACAGAATCCGAAGTAGGCTCCAGGCTCTGAGCTGTCAGCACAGAGTCTGAAACAGGGCTTGAACTCTTAGACTGTGAGATTATGACCTGAGCCGGTCGGACGCTCAACCAGCTGACCCCCCAGGGGCCCCCAGAGGGCTCTAAAAGTCCTTGGACTTCCCTCGCTACACCCCGAGCCCCAGGGCAGCACCCCACTTAGCCATCCGTTTGAAGCCTCCTTATACAAGAAACGTGAGGGTCGACATCTCTTGTTCTCTGATGTTTACTGGGTACCCCTGGGGACCCTTCCAAAAGCAGTTCTGGCCTCCAGTCCCTGAGGGACAGGAAGATGCCCAGGCTTTGCCAGGGGCTTCGTCTGCCTGTTTGCTTGCTGACCACCTTGCTCACCGCTTGAAAGTGGCTGCTTTCAGGGTGTATTTACAAGGTGGCCGGGGCAAGCCTTGGACTTGGGCAGAGGCGGCGGCTGCTACAGTGGAAAGCAAGTGGGTTCCAAGATCTTAGGAAGCTCACGGGGCTACACCCGAACTGCTCCTGCAGAGGAAGCTCTGACGGTCACAGGAAAGAGGAACCAGCCCGGTGGCTTAGCCAGGGGGATGGGGTGACTGAGACCGAAAGCTTTCGCGGGGCCCTGCTTCGATTCTGCAAAGAGGTTTATTTGCTTTTCTGTTCAAAAATGGGATATTCTTTAACTGGGGGATACAAATGGCATTGGAGAGGGCGCGCTTACATGGCAAGCATTCCTTCAGTGGGCCCATCCTTTGCCTGTATATATAGTTAAAGTAGACAAGCTGTAATTCTGTTTTGCCAGAATTGTCTTGTTGGGAAATATGTAAGTAGCGGCTGGTGAAGTAATTACCCTGCGCTTCCTCCTTTAAGCACAGCGGAATTCCACACGCAGACAAGTGCCACCCTTTGAACACTCAGCGCCGCAGGAGGCCACACTCACTACTGTCATGGCTCAAAACACAGGGAATGTTTCTCAGAGCGAGGTTATGAGTCATATGAGACAGGCTCCGGCACGTCTTTATTTTCATCGTGTGTGTATTTGTATTATTAGATGAGAGTCTGCCTTTTGGTAATAGAGGAAACTATCATTTAAAGAAACTCTGACTGGGTGGCTCAGGTGGTTAAGCGTCCGACTTCGGCTCAGGTTGTGATCTCATGATTCATGGGTTCGAGCCCCTCATCGAGCTCTGTGCTGACGGCTAGCTCAGAGCCTGGAGCCTGCTTCAGATTCTGTGTCTCCCTCTCTCTCTGACCCTCACCTGGCCACGCTGTCTCTCTCTCTTTCTCAAAAAAAACCCCAAAAAACTCCGACTTCTGGGGGTGCCCAGGTGCCTCAATTTGGCTGGGTGACCAACTCTTGGTTTTGGCTCAGGTCGTGATCTCACACTTTTGTGAGTTTGAGCCCCACGTTGGGCTCAGCGCTGACAGTTCTGGACCTTTCCTGGGATTCTTCCATTCTCTCTGCCTCTCTCTAAAAATAAATAACTTAAAAAAAAAAACTCTCACTTCTAATGGTTTAATTGTGTTTCATCAATACTACCATTATATTATTGTTGCCATCTGCTTTTTTTTTTTTTCCCACTTGATAAAGGTCCAGTCACTTTTTTTTTTAATTTAGAGATGAGAGAGAGCACCAGCGTGAGCTGGCGAGAGAGAGAATCTTAACCAGGTTCCAGGTTCAGCACTGAGCCCAACACAAGGCTTGACCCCACGAGCCTGGCTGGGATCATTACCTGAGGCGAAATCAAGAGTGAAGACACTCAACTGAGTGAGACAGCTAGGTGCCCCAGATCTAGTCCCTTTAAAAGATTCACTTTCTGGGCTCCTGGCTGGCGCAGTCGGTAGAGCGTGTGACTCTTGATCTCATGGTTGTGAGTTAAAACCCCATGTTGGGTGTAGAGCTTACTTTGAAAAAATGTTGCCTTTCTTAGGCTGAGCTTCACATTCTCTATTGAAGTCCCTACAAAAATTTTTTAAAAATAATGGGGCGCCTGGGTGGACCAGTTGGTTAAGTGTCCGACTTCGGCTCAGGTCAGGGTCTCACGGTTCATAGGTTCGAACCCCGCATGGGGCTCTGTGCTGACAGCTAGCTCAAAGCCTGGAGCCTGCTTCTGATGCTTTGCATCCCTCTCTCTCTGACCCTCCCCTGCTCATGATCTATCTCTCTCTGTCTCTCAAAAATAAATATTAAAAAAATACTTTATTTTTGAGAGACAGAGAGAGAGGGCAGGGGAGGGCCAGAGAGAGAGGGAGACAGAAGATCTGAAACAGGCTCTGCACTGACAGCAGAGAGCCTGATGGGGGCTCGAACTCACTAATGGTGAGATCACGACTTGAGCTGAAGTCAGATGCATAACCAACCAAGCCAGCCAATTGCCTGCAAATCCGTAGAATTTTTAATACCTTGTGTGAGAACTTGGAGAAGGATTTACGTCTTACTTTTGGAGTGGTATGTCCCACACAGAACAGGTTCTCAATAAATGATTTATGGGTGGATGTGGCTTGGAAAATAAAAGGGATTTTTGAATACAAATCCCACATTCTCTATACTCTGGCGTTTCTCTTACATTTTTTGGAAAACTATAACAATCAGAAATTAACTATAGGGGGACTCCCAATTTAAAAGAAAAATATAGAAAAGAGGTAGAGGAATGCCAAAATAGTAACCGTGGCCATCTACAGATGGTGGGATTCTAAGTGACATTTATTTTCTTTTTTCTATTTTTGTATTAAAAAGTCTTTGATGAACATGCATTTGCTTTAGAATTACACAAACTAATGGATCTTCTATAAAAAGAATGCAACCTGTTTATATGAAGTTAGGAAGTATAGTTTTTAAATTTAATTAATTAATATTGTCTCGTTAGCTAACATACAGTGTATAAAGCATGCTCTTGGCTTTGGGCGTAGAATCCGTGATTCCTCACTTCCATCCAACACTCAGTGTGCGTCCCAACAAGCGCCCTCCTCAACACCCATCACCCATTTCCCCCTCGCTGCACCCCCCATCCACCCTCAGTTTGTTCTCTTGCATTTAAGAGTCTCTTATGGTTTGCCTCCCTCTATGTCTATAACTATTGTCTTTTCACCTTCCCTTCCCCCATGGTCTTCTGTGAAGTTTCTCAAGATCCACACGAGTGCAAACATATGGTTTCTGTCCTTCTCCGCCTGACTTGTTTCGCTTAACATGACACCCTCAAGGTCCGTCCACTTTGCTACAAATGGCCAGATGTCATTCTTTCTCATTGCCATGTAGTACTCCATTGTGTATATAAGCCACATCTTCTTGATCCACTCATCAGGTGATGGACATTTAGGCTCTTTCCATGACTTGGCTATTGTTGACATTGCTGCTATGAACATTGGGGTACATGTACCCCTATGCATCAGCACTCCTGCATCCTTGGGTAAATCCACAGCAGTGATATTGCTGGGTCAGAGTGGAGTTCTATTGTTAATTTTTTGAGCAGCTTCCACCCTGTTTTCCAGAGCGGCTGCACCAGTTTGCATTCCCGCCAACAGTGCAAGAGGGTTCTCATTTCTCCACATCTGTAGTTTCCTGAGTTGTTCATTGCTTGTAACTATTTTTTTTTTCCTTCCTTTCTCCCATAGTCTTCTATTGGTTTCTCAACTTCCACCTATGAGTGAAAACATATATCTGTCTTTCTCTGACTTATTTCACTGCATATAAAACCTTCCCGTTCCATCCACATTGCTGTAAATGGTAGGATTTCATCCTTTGTCATTGCCAAGGAGTATCCCATCGTGTATATAAACCACATGTTCTTGATCCACTCATCAGGTGATGGACATTTGGACTCTTTCCATGATTTGGCTACTGTTGACAGTGCTGCTATGAACATTGGGGTACATGTGCCTCTATGCATCAGCACTTCTGTATCCCTTGGATAAATTCCTAGTAGTGCTATCACTGGGTCGTAAGGTAGTTCTATTTTAATTTTTTGACGAACCTCCTCACTTTTCCAGAGTGCCTGTGCCAGTTTGCATTCCCGCCAATGGTGCAAGAGGGTGCCTGTTTCTCCACGTCCTCGCCAGCATCTGTAGTCTCCTGAGTTGTTCATTCTAGCCACTCTGACTGGCGTGAGGTGGTATCTCAGTGTGGTTTTGATTTGTATTTCCCTGATGATGAGTGACTTTGAGCATCATTTCATGTGTCTGTTGGCTATCTGAATGTCTTTGGAAAAGTGTCTATTCATGTCTTCTGCCCATTTCTTCGCTGGATTATTTGTTTTTCCGGTTGTTGAGTTCAGTAAGTTCTTTATAGATTTTTGGATACGAACCCTTTATCCGAGAGGCCATTTGCAAATATCTTCTCCTATTTAGTCAGTTGCCTTTTAGTTTTGTTGGTTGTTTCTTCGGCAGTGCAGAGGCTTTGTATCTTGATGACGAAGGCAGTGTATCTTAACCTTTCTTGGTTTATCCTTTGGAGATTCTGAAAGCTCCTGGAGCCTTTTCCTACAAAAATGTATGTAGAGTGTTTTCCGTGTAATTTCAGAGTTTCACATGCCATCCAATGATCACATAAGACCCCAGAGTAGGAGCCTGTTTAGGAATGGAGAAAGTGGCACCCCAAAAGGGGTTGACTGCCGAATAAATGCGGGATGATGTAGAGTTACATGCGCACTCACATCAGTGTGGGGGCATCTGTTTACATGGTAGAGCCCTTGTGTCAGGCTGTGCAAATCCATCCAGATGCCGTAGTGTGGGAGAGAGGGGATTTTCCACTCCCCAAACCTCACACGTCTGTTCTGTAGGTCACCGAGAACTAACCAGCAGCCTGGCAGAGTCTTGCCCGTGGAGCTGAGAGCCCAGCGAGCCTGGGATTTGCATCCCTGTAAATGAAGCCCCTGAGTGCCTCGTCAGGATTTTCTCAGCAGCAGCCAAGAAAAATAAGCAGCGGATTTGCTCCAGGGCGGAGGAGCAGTGTCAGATGCAGTTCTGAGTGACAAGGGGTTAGTGAGGGGGCTCTCGGCCATGGAGTCCAGGTTGAATTGAAAATGAAAGCGAGGGGCGCCTGGGTGGCTCAGTCAGTTAAGCGGCTGACTTCGGCTCAGGTCATGATCTCACAGTACACGAGTTCGAGCCCTGCATCGGGCTCTGTGCTGACAGCTGGGAGCCTGGGACTGCTTTGGATTCTGTGTCTCTGTCTCTCTCTGCCCTTTTCCTGCTCACACTCTGTCTGTCTCTCAAAAATAAAGAAACATTAAAAAATTATAAAAATAAAAAAAAGAAAGCGAAATGGGAATGTACTGTCCTACTGCAGGCATGGGCAAGGGTAATGCCAGTCTAGCTGAAGAACGAACCTGCAGGGGAAGGTAGAGAGAGTCTTTCCTAGGAAAGATATTGCTCTGTCGTGACGATGGGGGGAATGCCACGTGCTGGAGGTACAGGTCTGTGGTCACAGGGTTCTAAGTCTGAGGGCGCAGTGCTGGCACTTGCATGGGCTGAGGGTGGCTTTGCAATATGGGGGCACTCCATTATGAGTGTGGGGGTATGCATCTTGCTAGTGCTTCTTCCGCAAATGTGTGACACAACAGGACATGCGCTTTGGATTACCGCTGGGGGGGAAGCTGGAGAATGTACCTGTGGGTACCCTCAGCTCACAGGGTGTGTGGGGGCTCAGGGACAGGAGGAAGGGAGAGAGCTTGGTTAAGAGGAAGTTTGGAAGTGGGGACAGTGTTACCCGCACAAATGGACTTTTCCTTCAGTCATCAACTCTCCCCGGTCCGAACGGTTTTCTACCACCTGACCCTTTATATTTCTTTGTATAGGTGTGCCTGGTTCATATATGAAAACTTCTTTGGTTTTAAAATGTTTTAACATTTATTTCTTTTTGAGAGAGAGACATAGCGTGAGTAGGGGAGGGACAGAGAGAGAGGGAGACACAGAATCTGAAGCAGGCTCCAGGCTCTGAGCTGTCAGAGTCCAACTTGGGGCCCGTACTCAGGAACCGTGAAATCATGACCTGAGCTGAAGTCAGGTGCTTAACTGACTGAGCCACCCAGGCACCCCTTATATATGAAAATTTCACATACGATGTTGTGAATTTCCCGAAAGAGACAGTGAGAGTGATAACTCATGTCGTTGAGGCATTCAGTAACGGGGCTCCTTGGGACAGCTGCTCGGATGTGTGTATTTCAGTGAGTAGTTTGCAGATTGCAGTCGACAATCTTGAAAAATTGGAAGAGACAGAAAATCTTAATGCTCAGGGTTAGAAAGATATTGCCATTGGATTCGTGGTTTGCTCATTCAGCCATTTAAGATATACTTTTGGAGTGCTGGGGACAGAGCAGTGAATAAGACAAAGACTAATAAGCACAGAGCTTTTTAACATTTAGTTTTTAAAGTTTATTTATTTTGAGAGAGAGACAGCAGGGGAGGGGCAGAGAGAGAGGGAGAGAGAGAATCCTAAGCAGTAGCGGGGGCCCGACTCAGGGCTCAAACCCGAACCATGAGATCGTGACCTGAGTCAAAACCAAGAGTTGGATGCTTAACTGAATGAATGAGCCCCCCAGGCACCCCTAAGTGCTGAGCTTTAATTCTAGTGGGGGGAGAGACAGAGGGGAAATGGATGGGCACTGTCCGTTAGCACCTTGAGACAGAACTAGTGGGGAAGGAAATAGAGGTGTTAGCTCTGGGTGAGGCGGTCTGAGGAGGTGGGTAGGTGGGAGGGAGGAGGTTAGGAGGGAGTGGATAGGTGGGCAGCTTCGTGGAGTCTTGGGCTGGGGTTGGGGGAGAACTGACCGAGGGGCAGGATCACAGAGCTCATTAGGACATATGCCACCATGATTGGAGGCTGGAGGTGGAGGCCAGATCTTATAACCCTTGTTAAACAGAGCTTTTTTCCTGGGGGCTATGGTGAGCCACTGAAGGTTTTTTGTGTGTTTTTTTAATGTTTTTTTTCCTAAAACTTTTTTTTCTAATGTTTTATTTATTTTTGAGAAAGAGAGACAGACAGTGTGAGCGAGGGAGGGTCAGAGACAGAAGGACACAGAGAATCTGAAGCAGGCTCCAGGCTCTGAGGTAGCTATCAGCACAGAGCCTGACGTGGGGCTTGAACCTACAAACTGTGAGATCATGACCTGAGCCGAAGCCAGTCCCTCAACCAACTGAGCCACTCAGGCGCCCTTTTAATATCTTTTTCATGGGTTTGCTTTGCTTAGGGTAGTTTTTAATGTTGATTTAGTTTTGAGTGAGAGAGAGTGCGAGTGAGCTTGTGAGGGGGAGGGGCAGAGAGAGTGGGAGACACAGGATTCAAAGCAGGCTCCAGACTATGAGCCGTCAGCACAGAGCCTGATGTAGGGCTCGAACCCACGAACTGTGAGATCATGACCTGAGCTGAAGTCCAACGCTTAACGAACTGAGCTACCTCGGGCCCCCAAAGGGATTTAAACAAAGGAATACTGTGATCCAACACCTGTTTGGATCAAATCAGCCATTGAAAAGGTGTTGGAAAGAAATTAAGTGCCGATCAGCAGCTGATTTTTTTTGTTTTGTCACAATAAAAATGTTCAGGCACATTTAATGTCTGTCACCTGAGGAAGACGTCTTGTATACATCTCTCTCTCTTTTTAAGGGAAAATTCTTTTCGCATCACTAGAGCTCTCACTTTATTTTCCTCAGTAGTTTTACATGCAACTCTAACGAGTAGTTTTCCATAATTCAGGGTGTTGCTCCTGGAAAATGTAGACAATGGGGCAAATTTTCAGCCTATGCTGTCATTTTATGGATTAATTTCCATCAGCACTGACCTTCTGGCTTTCCATGCATAAATATGAGTAAAACATCTGTTCGTGTCAGTCCTTTGCCTAAAGACCTCTGCCGGCTCCCGTCACCTACACCAGGAAGCAGTCCAGCGCGTTGCATCGACACACACGGCCCTTGAGGAACATGCCTTTCCAGCCTGACTCTGCCATTTCCCCCATTCTGTCCGTCCCCAGACTCGCTGAACACACGTTTTTATTCCTCCATGCTGTTATTCACCCTCTCTTCTTTTTTTATTATTTCTTATTAAGAAGTTTTTTGAAGTTTCTTTATTTTTTAATTTTTAAAAATTTTTTATTTATTTTTGAGAGAGAGAGACAGCATGAGCAAGGGAGGGTCAGAGAGAGAGGGAGACACAGAATCCGAAGAGGTTCCAGGCTCTGAGGTAGCTGTCAGCACAGAGCCCGATGCAGGGCTTGAACCCACGAACTGCGAGATCATGACCTGAGCCAAAGTTGGACACTTAAGCGACTGAGCCACCCAGGCGCCCCTATTTATTTTTGAGAGAGAGAGCATGCGCAAGAACTAGCAGGGGGACAGGCAGAGAGTGAGGGAGAGAGAGAGAGAAACCCAAGCAGGCTTCCCCCTGTCAGCCTGGAGCCCAATGTGGGACTCGGACTCTTGAACCCCAAGATCATGACCTGAGCTGAAACCAGGAGTCAGAGGCTTAACTGACTGAGCCCCCCAGACTCCCCTACTTACGCTCTCTTCTTTGCCTGTAATGCCTTTATTCATCTTGTCTGCCATGGGCATTTTTATTCAGTGCTTCGAGGCCCACAGGGCTCTCTCTGTCACCTGTCCTAGCCTTTACCCTGTCGTATTTTAACTTTGTTTCAAGGGGTCTGTCTCTCCCCCAAGCCCGTGAGTTCATGAAGGGCAGGGCCCACATCGTGCCCACATTTGTCGCTCACTGTCCAGCCCGTCGTTGATGTTCATCGACTGTGTGGAACTAAGCTGTGTGTCTTGTATTTCTGTTCATAAGAGTTCCAGAAGAGTCCTCAGGGAGTGACGGGGTGGCAAGCCTCACATTTGTAACAGGCCAGTCAGTGGAATCCATGGCCAGAGTGTAGGATCCCCGCACATTGACACCTAACTGTTTTCTAGTGGGGAGGAACATGGCGGGGATACTGGGCACTCGTCTCCTACTAAATATCGGAGGGATTTTTTAGGTATAAGGAACTGAAACTGGGTATGTTATTTTTTCTCTTCTACTTTTTTAAAAACTTTTTGGTAATGTTTAAAATGTTTTCTTTTTAATTTATTTTTGAAAGACAGATCATGAACAGGGGAGAGGCAGAGAGAGAGAGGGAGACACAGAATCCAAAGCAGGCTCCAGGCTCTGAGTGGTCAGCACAGAGCCTGACGTGGGGCTCAAAGTCGTGAATCGCCAGATCATGACCTGAGCGGAATTTGGATGCTCAACCAACTGAGCCACCCAGGCGCTCTTGTTTTTTATATTAAAAAAATAAATTAAGTAGGCTCCATGTCCAACATGGGACTTGAACTCTCAATCTGAAGATCAAGAGCCGTATGCTTTATTGAGCCAGCCTCTTTAAGGCTTTCTTAACAGCTTTGTTCAGATATAATTCATATACCATCCAACTTACCCATTTAGAATGTATCGTTCAAGGTGGGAGGTAGGCAAAATGGGAGAAGAATGGGAGATATAGCCTTCCAGTTATGGAACGAGTAGGTCACGGGAATGAGAGTCATAGCACAGGGAAATAGTCGATGGTACTATAATAGTGTTGTTTGGTGACAGGTGGCAGCCATGTTTGCGGTGCACACGGCATACAGTATAAACCTGTCAAATCACTATGCCGTACCCCTGAAAATAACATAACATTGTGTGTCAGCGGTACTCAAAACCATGACAGAAAAAGAAAAATAACTATCAATAAACAAATCTTTAAAGATGGAAATGCCCAACAGTAGGTGAATCGCCTGAGTGAGGAAATGAATATCCAAGATTGAATAGTTTGCAGTTATGAAAATTCTTCTTTTCAATAATTTTAAATGATGCAGAAAAGGCTCAGACAATAATGTTACGTGAAAAGGTGGGACACACATTTTATGTGAACTATTCCATGTATATGATGGATCACAGCTATTTATAATACGCGTAGGAAAAAAACACCTACAAAATTACAAAATATATCACCAGTGGGGGAAAAAGGGGTATGTTTTCAAGACTTTTAGTGCATTCACAGATATGTGCGACCATTACCACAATCAGTTCTAGAACATTTTTTCTCATCTCAAGGTTCTTTACTTAAGACATTCAGAAAACCTTTCAGAGCCAGGTGCCTGGGTGGCTCAGTTAGTTGAGTGTGTGACTTTTGATTTCGGTTCAGGTCATGATCCCACAGTTGTGGGATCGAGCCTCTCATTGGGCTCCGAGCTGAGTGGGGAGCCTGCTTGGGACTTTCTCTCTCTCTCTCTCTCTCTCTCTCTCTCTCTCTCTCTCTCTCTCTCTCTCCTTAAAAAAAAGAAAGAAAGAAAACCTTTCAGAGATTCTTCTTTCAAATGATCTCTCTGGTGACAAGGAGTTTGTGAAAGGGAGGGAGTTGGCTTAAAGAAGGAAACAAAGATTGTAGATAGGGTAGGAAGGTTGTTTGTTTGTTTTAGAGGAAGACTAGTAAAAAAGCTGAATAGCCAAGGGATGTTTACCCAAGGGATGCTGATATTGACTTAACACCCTTTCCTAGGACTTGAGAGAGGCCAAGCTTTAGGAACTGCACTGCAGCGAGATCCCACAAGGCTGGATAATGTGGACAGGGAAGCGAGAGATCAATTTCAAGAGCTGGGGAAATAACTGAAACATACTAATAGGGGAGTAGGTTCTGAGCTTGATTAACACTCGGCTAAGATACTGAGGACAGTCTGCCCAGGACACGTTAGGGACACTAGGGCTTTGGCGGCCATCTATAGACTCCTGCCTCAGCTTACCAAAAGGCAGAGCCTACCTAAGGAAGATGCACGTGTTTTTTATTTTTTTATTTTTGAGAGAGTGTGGGATGGAGCATGAGTGGGGGAGGGGCAGAGAGAGAGGGGGACATATTCAGAAGCAGGCTCCAGTCTCTGAGCTGACAGCACAGAGCCCGACGTGGGGCTCGAACTCATGAATTGTGAGATCATGCCCTGAACCGAAGTCGGCTGCTTAACCGACTGAGCCACCCAGGTGCCCCTCCTTTGATTTTTCTTAAGGTTACATCTTTAAAAAATTACATTTTTTAAAAGGTTACATTAAAAAAAATTAAGAAAAAAGAAAAACCAAAGGAGCTCTCAGTTTATTTACTTTAAATAGTTGTTAGAATTTATTATCCCATCAAGTGGTACAGATGGAAAATATTGGTAAGTTCAAAAATGCAGAGAGAATTTCAGTTAATAGATTCAGTACGACTGATTATGGAAAATGAAAATATTTTTAGAAAGGGACATTTTTGCCCCTCTCAAGGTTGATTTTCAGAATGGGGCCTATCAGTTATCCTTACTCCATTATCTGAGCAAGTTAGTGGGCTGGGTGGACCAATGGTCAGATCCGGCCAGAGTGGAAAATGACATACAGCTGCTTTATAGATTACTGTGATTTTATAACTAAATAGGCTTGTATTGGTGTGTGAAATGCCACCAACAGAACCTTTATTTTTTATATTTGTATTTTATTTTTATATTTATATGTTATTTTTAGGTTTTTATATTATTGAATGTAAGTAATCTAGCTGGTTTTGGATCAGGTCATAGTCTCATAGTTCTTGGGATCGAGCCCCACGTCTCTCTCTCTCTACTGGTAGCACCGAGCCGGCCTGGGATTCTCTCTCTCCCTCTCTTTCTGACCATCCCCTGCTTGCGTGCTCTCTCTCTCTCAAAATAAATAAAAAAATGAACTTAATAAAAAAAGAATGCAAGATATGTCATAGTTGTGTTTATGAAACTCAGAAAAAATTCAAGGCACCAGGATCCAAGGCAGGTGATACTTGGTGATGGTCGCAGAATAAGGACAGTCTGTGAACTTGTTAAACTCTTTGATTTGTTAGAACGAAAGCCGTTATGTACAACCAAGGTCCATTCCCCCCGCCCCGCCCTTTGACAACAGCGGCTTCCTAAAGAACGGAAACAAAATATACTTCTTGTTTTATTTATTTTTTATTTTTTTTTAAAGACTTTTGCTTTTTAATGTTTTTGTTTAGTTTTGAGAGAGAAAGAGACAGAGCACAAGCAGGGGAGGGGCAGAGAGAGAGGGAGACACAGAATCCGAAGCAGGCTCCAGGCTCTGAGCTGTCAGCACAGAGTCCGACACGGGACTCGAACTCACAAGCTGTGACATCATGACCTGAGCTGAAGTCGGACGCTCAGCCAAGTAAGCCACCCAGGCGTCCCGGTACTTCTTGTTTTAAAAAGGTACTTTTTAAAAATCTCTCGATTTTTTTTTTTTTCCCAACCCTTCCTCTTCATTTTTACCTCTTTTCGTCTTTGAGTCATTTAAATGCTTCTTAGCACAAAGTGAACACAAGAAGTCAGGAGTGATTGAATTCAAATCAGTTTTCCTAACTGTCAGCCAGCTAGTGGAATAAAGTTATGATTAGCGGTTAAAATGAAGATATGGGGAGGATAGAGTTCATTGAAACTTTATTTATTTATTTGGAGATAATCTAGATTATTTGCATATTTGAATGGACTATAATGAAAAACTGTTGACAGAGTTTGAAGTAATCATATCTATACAGACTTGTTTAGTTTGTTATTAAAAAATATATACATTCCCTGTAGGTTTTTAAAAATAGTTCTTGAGTTTATATAAATAGCTACATAGACTTGGAAATGGGAAGTAATTTGACATTTAAAAAGGTTTCCTCCCTCAAGCGCCTGCCTGGCTAGCTCAGTCGATTATGTGTTTGACTCTTGTTATTGGCTCAGGTGGAGATCTCGCAATTTGTGAGTTCGAGCCCCGTGTCAGGTTCTGTGCTGACTGGATGGAGTCTGCTTGGAACTCTCTGTTTCCCTCTCTCTCTCTGACCCTCCTCTGTTCCCTCTCTCTCTCAAAAGAAATAAAGTTTAAAAATAATAAATAAATATAACCTTAAAAAATAAAAAAATTAAAAAGGTCTTCTCCCTATGTGGCAACTCTGAAAAGGAAAAAAAAATGAGTTTTATTTTCCCTCATTGTTTCCATATTGGATTTAAATACCTTTAAAATCTCACTTTGCTGATTCTTAGAGCATTTAGTTGTTCCTAAATTAAAGCTGAGATCTGAAAATTCATTCTGAAAGTGGTAGCTTTACTCATGCGCTGCCATTTTGGCTTGGAAGGTATCCACGCAAGATTGGTCTCTTTGCATTTTTCAGCTGATTATCCTTCATGAACCACAGAAGCTTCTGGTTTTGTAGTTCTCACGGTTCTCTTCTAGGTTCCGTGGACAATGTGGAGATGAATTAGGCACGGCCAATGTGTCACCGCTCTTTTTTTTTTTTTTTTGTAATTTGATTCTTACCCTCTTTAAGTTGAATCTGCCAATTCCTTTCCCCAAAGTAAGAGGCCTGAGGTGCTAAATCACTACAATTTAGCAGATGCTAAATTGGGAGTCACAGCTCAGAAATGCAAAACTCCTTATCCAATTACATTGCGAGCTCTCTAAGCTCAGGGTCTCCAGAGAGCAAGAAGGCAAGATCTCCCTTTGGTAGAAATGATAGCCTAGCTTGGGTACACTGTAGCAAATCCTAAAATGCGAAGTCTGTCCAAGGAAGTGAAGCCTGGTCAGGGTGCGTGTGGTTTTTGTTAATGTTCGGTGCACCTGGGTTTATGCTGTGTGGCATGGGTAAGAGTGCTGGTTCTGGGCTCCTTTGGATAATAGGTCTGAATCCTGTCACTAATGTGGGAGACTGGACCTGCCCCAGCCCCCAGTCTCCTCATCTGTAAAATGGGCATAGTAAGAGAACCTCCTTGCAAGGTTTTGGAAAGGACTCAATGAGGTAGCAGATATAAAAGGCTTGGTATGTGGTCATGCTCACTGTGAGCGGTGGACAAAGGACATGGCATGGTCCTCTCTTCTAGGTGTTTATGATCTTGCCAAGGAGACAAATAATCAAAGCAGTAAGGGTTGTAGGCAAGAGAGGTTGGGCTGTCCCCGGAGTGATGTGAGCCAAGGTATGGACTAGGACTAAGCACGCCCCAACAGTCTCATGAAAAATAAAAAATGTCCCTTAGTTGTTTGCTTTAAGAAAGGTTGGTGTCTTGAACGCAGTTTGTATGTGGGTTTTTTGGTGCTAACATTTGCCCTGAAAAAGAATCTTTATTAAAATATGTTCGTGTCTGTTTTGCCAAGTTGGGTTGTACTAACTGGCAGGCTGGCCTTTCCTCCCCCAGCATCATTGTCAGATTATATTAATACAAAGCTTCTTTAGTACTTGGAGTTCCTTTTGGGAGAGGGGAAGGGATGCACGCGCTGGTAAAAGGTAATCATGTGATTTTGGAAAGACAAGGTCATAAAAAAGTCAAATACTCTCTTCCAAACTTACAAAAACATTTGTTTCAAACATGGTTCCTTTGTGCCCTGTGGGCCCCCTAGAGATCTCTAGTCTCTGTTGGTGGCACATCTGTCACTTCTGTTTTGCCCGCTGCTCATCCTCGCGCACCACCATTGACAGTTACCTAGTCTCTGATCGTACGGAATTTATCAACAGAAATAGAAGACAAGAGGAAACGGTCAGAGACCGTACACACCCATACAGGGAAATTGTTCCAAAGGATTCGAATGTAAATATATAGACTTGCATGCTTGAGTGTGCAAAAACACTTGTGCAGTTGCTTTGTTGGGAGATGGGCTGTTAGAGGGTATGACAGATGCACGCAAGCCGAGGGGGATTTAAATTACAACAGCTTCTGTGATCAACTTCAACGTCCTGGGTCTCTCTCCCCCCCACCCTCACCCCCCTGCTAAACTGTGAACTGCTCAAGGGCAGGGTCTCATTCTTTTTCATCTCTGCATTCCCAGGTGCTAGCACAGGGCCTGGACCTTGGCAGGGACCTGATAAATGGTATAGCAAACTCACTTTCCTTTTCTGCGTTGCCGGAAGTTGCATGCCCCCAGTGGCCATTTTGAGTGCAAAGTGTTATTTTCAGATATTCCCTGTGGAGAAAGCACTCTAAACTCAGCTACCAGTGTCTCAAACAAAAGGGGAGCCCAGTGCCTTGGAGGAGGGGAATCTGGAGAAATTCCAGAGGGAGGGAGATGGAGGAAGGATGGGAAGGAGAGACTCATTGAGTAATCCCCTCTTTTTGAGTAGGTTATGTCTTGCTTGAGACTGGTGTTGTTTTCAAGAAGAATATGTTCATTTAAAAAATCATTGTTTTAATGTTTATTTAATTTTTGAGGAAGGGAGAGAGAGAAAGAGAGTGTGAGTAGGGGAAGGACAGAGGGAGAGAGAGGGGGGAGACATGGAATCTGAAGCAGGCTCCAGGCTCTGAGCTGTCAGCACGGAGCGTAACTCGGGGCTTGAACCCACAAACCGCGAACTCATGACCTGGACCGAAATCAAGCATTACAGGCGTAATTGACGGAGCCACGCAGGCGTCCCCAAGGGGAATATGTTCAGATGTCATTGAAACAGTAGTCTAATCACAATGCTATGGAAATAGACTTGTGACTTTGGAGCTAAGTCATTGTATGCCCTAACCCGATTGCTGTGATCTCTGCTCCTTCTTCAACTGAAACTTACCTCAGAGAGTGGGATGGTTCCCGGCAGTAGTGGGTGTTGAATTAGCCCTGGTCTCCCTCCCAGTGTGCTACAGGAGGGCTTCTGGGAAGCCAGTGTTCACTTTAGACTTGCAGAAGAGACATTCTTAGAATTCTTAAGGAGAACTAGTTGCTAAAGTAAAAGATTTACCAGTAAACTAATGACCTTTGGTATAATATCTAAGCAGAAGAAGTCCAGGCTGACTTCACATGTTGACAGAGATATATTATGCAATGATCGTTGCTTTTTAAGTAAAGTTGAAATTATGTGGTTACGGTTCTAATGATCACATAAATGGGCTTGCTAGTAATGTGAGCTCTGGAATACCTGAGTGGCTGTATTTACAGAGAACAAACTGGTGGGTGCTGGAGGGGTGGGGGCCTGGGTGAAATAAGTAAAGGAGATTAAGAGGCACACATTCCAGTTACGGAATCTGTGTCTTAGCGATGTAAGGTACAGCATAGGGAGTATAGTCAATAATACTGTAATAACGTTGGGGACAGACGGTGACCATACTGAGTAATGCACAACGATTGTTAAATTTCCGTGTTGTACACGAGTGGGTGGATGGTCGAATATATACATGCACATATATATTTATGTATTTATTTTAGGATTACAAGCATGGTTTTATAATTACACATGTGTAGTTAAGATGATGAACGATCAGTCACTTCGTATACTAGATGTGGAGGGAACCACCACAAAATCATAAAATCTAAGTCGTTGATGCTCTCACTGATCCCCTATAAGGAGGCATTGTTTCCTCTCTTTGGACCAGCAAGTAGACTATAACCAAATTTGTATTGATGAATTTCCTTTCTTTCCTGTCCTTTCTATGTTAGAAATCAGAAAGTCATCTCAGGTGGTGGAATCATACATTTCTTCACAGTTTTAGTTTACATCATGGTCCTAAGTAAGCCTGGGAGAGGGTACTGTGTCCCAAACTATAGTACAAAGATTGATATTTAAAATTTTATTTTATTAGTGGGATACCTGGCTGGCTTAGTTGGTAGAGCCTGTGACTCTTGATCTCTGATTGTAAGTTTCAAGCCCCATGTAGGGGGTAGAGTTTCCTTTAAAAAAAATCCAGAAAAGGGGCACCTGGGTGGCTCAGTCGGTTGAGGGTCCAACTTCACAGTTCAGATCATGATCTCGCAGTTTGTGGGTTCGAGTCCCACGTCAGGCTCTGTGCTGACCGCTCAGAGCCTGGAGCCTCCTTCAGATTCTGTGTCTCCCTTGCTCTCTGCCCCTTCTCCACTCATGCTCTGTCTCTCCCATTCTCAAAAATAAATAAACTATAAAAATTTTTTTTAAATACAGAAAAAATTTTATTAGAGATTAGAAAAATACGATTTATTTTCCTTTATGCGGCTTACTGTTTGAATAAATATTTCACTGAAGGAGAGATTTGATTTGAAGAAAAATATGAAGTATACGATAGTGCAGAAGGTATGCCAAACTCTTGAAGATTGTGTGTGACTAAGTTGAGTTGGGAAAACACTGCTACAAGGAGAATCTGGAGTTGGAATCCTTGGATTTGAATCCTGGTTCTGCCACTAGATGTAGACAGCTGAACTTTGCCTCTGAGCATGTCTCTCCATGTTTGAAGTTGAATTAATGGTATATTCCTTGTCTACCTGGCAGGCTGTGGTAAGAAACAGGTAGAATGTGGAGTACTTGGGTTCGTGAGTTGGTTGAGGGTCCGACTTCGGCTTAGGTCTTGATCTCGCAGTTTGTGAGTTCAAGCCCATTGTCAGCCTCTCTGCTGTCAGGGCAGTGCCCACTTCAGATCCTCTGTCCCCCTCTCTCTCTGCACGCCCCCCAAATAAATAAAAAACATTAAAAAAAGAAACAGGTAAAACATATATTGAAAGTGCTTTCTGAAGGTCACAAAGTGACCTTCAATTGAAATAATAAAATAAGAATTTAATAATATTGAGCGCCCAGGTGGCTCAGTCGGTTGAGCATCTGACTTCAGCTCAGGACATCATCTCACGGTTCATGAGTTCGAGCCCCGCATCCGGCTCGCTGCTGTCAGCACAGAGCCCATTTCGGATCCCCTGCGCCCCCCCCCCCCCAAAGGTTACTAATATCACTAGCAAGTTATTTCAGGAGAGCTTCCGAATCAGCAAGTGAGAACTTTGAAAGGCAAACCATTTTGGGTTCTTCTCTTTTCTTTTATTTTCTTTATGGTGAAAACAGTAGGTTCCAAATTTAGGTTGACGGTTTTCCTGTCACTGCTTACGAGGAGAAACGCTGAAGCATATGCTCGCTTCTCTCCAGATTGTAGGAAAGCTTTTGCCTTTTTCTTAACTCCGCTACAGAACTGTGCGGAAATTCGCAGTGGGACCTTGGTCTTCTCTGAATGCTTATCAAGGACCGTTTGTTATAACCCAATTTTCTTGGGTTGTGAAAAAGCACCTTCTCTGGTAGGAAAAATGACGAGCCTGCGAGAAAAGACCCTTTGTGTGTGTGAGGAAAGCTTTATTAAGGGAAACACTGTCAGTCTAATAATAAGATGGTAAAGCTGAATGGCAAAAGTTAGACCAGGCATATGTTCTAGACCACAGGGCAGAGCCACCGTGAAATCAGGATAATTCTGAGAGTCAAAGCTTTTCCTTGTCTCTGATGCCAAGAGAGTTAGAAGTGAAATCTACTGGAAGAGGAATGGAGGGAGTGGCTCTTTGGAGGGCTGACTCCTAATGTAGCTTCTCTCTTTCACTTCCACTTTGCATTGTGCTTTTAAGAAGCCTGTGGGAGAGGGTGGGGTAAACATGAGGATTGGAGGCTGTTGGGGGGAAGGGGCGGTGATCAGTCCTTCCTCTTTCTCTTCTTAAAGAGATGAAGACCGACTCACAGCCCTAGACTTTCCATTAGGGTAAGCTTTGTGGGACTCAGAATAGACACCCCAAAATTTTCTGCAGTCCAGCTACCCCTGGCAAATGAAGCAGGAGTGAAGACCCAGAATGCTTAATGTAGTGAGGTTTCTTTCTTAATGTTTATTTATTTTTCAGAGAGAGAGAGACAGAGACAGAGCATGAGCCAGGGAGGGTCAGAGAGAGAGAGAGAGGGAGACAGAATCCGAAGCAGGTCCAGGCTCTGAGCTGACAGCACGGAGCCTGATGTGGGGCTCGAACCCATGAATCATGAGATCATGACCTGAGCCGAAGGTGGATGCTGAACCAACCGAGCCACCCAGATGCCCTCAGTGTACTTTTAAATGAAAAGTGAAACCTTGTTTTCTGTAACATAAATATATAGCCTTGAAAACCTAGGGCGTACTGTAGGCTTCAAGTTTGGAAGGCTTATTTTATGCTGAACGTTTAAACAAGTGATTGATTTGGACATATGCTTTTTCATATTGATCTGACACCGGCATTAGGAAGCTGAAGGAAGGTTTCTTCTTTGCTTTCTTTTGTTTTTCCTTTTTCAGAGTTACTTGGAGCAGGTACCTGTGAAATTATTGTACAGAGAGATGCCGATTCAACAGGTTAAACATTGAAATTTGAGGACTGTTTTTGCAATCTGTATTGAGCACATAGTTGGCACGAAAAATAAGACTTGGAAATTATTTTCAGCGTCTCAGGCTTGCCTGCCTATCTTTGAAAATAATTTTTAAAAATTTGTTTATTTAGAGAGAGAGAGAGCACGTGCAGGGGAGGGGCAGAGAGAGAGGGAGACACAGAATCAGAAGACAGGTTCCAGGCTCTGAGCTGTCAGCACAGAGCCCTACGTGGGGCCCGAACTCACAAACTGTGAGATCATGACCTGAGATGAAATCAAGAGTCAGACACTTAACCAACTGAGCCACCCAGGCGCCCCAGGCTGGCCGTCTTACATGGGGCTTTATTCACTGAACCTTCTCTGAGACCTTGGTCACAGGCACTGAATGTTAGACATGGATAATGCAGTCCATTTCCTTTCACTTGGGTCCATGAAAACATGGTCAATATAGAGCAAGGGGATATAGGACAATTTTATTTTCAGAAGATCTCTTGACTTCCTGAAACAGAAATTGTTTCTTCTGGCGCCACTCATTTTGGACTAATATACACAAATGTGATAGAGGATGATCAACTTGATTTATTCTTAGGGGTCTACAAGTTCAAATTTAAGACTTAAGGTAGATCTTTGTGAGGACCTTCCCCCCACCCGGGTTTACTGAGGTATAATTGAAAAAGAAAGTTGTATATTTTTAAAGTGTATGATGTGATCATTTAATGTATGTGTATATTGTGAAATGGTTACCACCATCAAATTAATGAACACATTTATCACCTTGCATACTTTTTAAAGAAATGTTTATTTTATTTATTTCGAGAGAGACCGAGAGAGCACAAGTGGGGGACAGGCAGAGAGAGAGAGAGAGAGGGAGAGGGAGAAAATCCCAAGCAGGCTCCATGCTGTCAGCATGTGCCTGGTGCAGGGCTTGATGCCATGGACCATGAAATCACATCATGACCTGAGCCAAAATCAATAGTTAGATGCTTAACTGATGGAGCCACCCAGGCACCTCTTGCATACTTTTTTTTTTTTTTTTTGATGAGACTGCTTAAGATCTAGTCTCTGAATCCCAATGGGAAGTTTTTTTTTTTGACTGAAGTATGGTTGATGTACACCATTATGTTAATTTCAGGTGCCCAACGTAGTGTTTTATATACATTATGAAATATTCACCATGATAAATGTCGTTACCATCTGCTACTAAACAAAGTTATTACAGTATCATTGACTATATTCCCTGTGCCGTAATTTTCACCCCCTTGACTTATCTCATTGCTGGAAGTTTTGTACCTCTTAGTCCCCTTCACCTGCCTCAGCAGCTCTCTACCTTCCTCTCCTCTGGTGACCACCAGTTCGTTCTCTGTATTTATGAGTCTGTTTTTGTTTTGTTTTTAAGATTTCACCTATGAGTGAAATCGTATGGTATTTGTCAGTTTCTCTGTCTTGTTTCACTTAGCATAATACCCTCCCAGTGCATCCATGTTATTGCAAATGGCAACATGTCATTCCTTTTGTTTGTTTTATTGGTAATATTCCACACACACACACACACACACACACACACACACACACACACACCCATATCTTCTTTATCCATGATACCATGCAGTTTTTGTCCTTCTCTGTCTGGCTCATTTCCCTTATAATGTCCCCCAAGTTCATCCTTGATGCGCATGGCAAGATGCCCTTGTTTCTCGTGGCTGAATAATATTTTAGTATATGTATATATCACATTGCTTCATCCATTTTTCGGTTGACAGACACTTGTAAGTTGTGTCTTGGCTGTTGTGAATAACATTGGTATAAAACTGGGAGTGCAGATGTCTCTTTGAAATACTGATTTTGTTTTCTTTGGATAAATACCCAGAAGTAGGATTGCTGGGTCATATGGTCTTTGTGTTTTTAATTTCTTGAGGCGCCTCCACATGCTGTTTAAGGATCTTTTAGATTTGTTGAATATGATGCTCCTTGGTTAGAGCGGTGTAATTTTTCTAAGTAATCTGATACAGGTGACTCTGAGATGCTCCTGAGATATGGAACTGAGATACAGCTGTGACTCCGTTGTGAGCCAAAGTATGCCAACAACCTGTGTCCATCAACTGATGAATGGATAAAGAAGCAGTGTGTGTGTGTGTGTGTGTGTGTGTGTGTGTGTGTGTGTGTGTGTGTGTAATATTATTCAGCCATAAAAATGAGTGAAATTTTGCCAATTGCCACCCTATGGATGAAGTCAGAAAAGATTACACTATGTGAAATAAGTCAGAGAAAGACAAATACCATATGATTTCATTCATATGTGGAATTTAAGAAACAAAACAAATGAATAACGGTTACAAAAAAAGAGACAAACCAAGAAACAGACTCTTAAGTCTAGAGAACAAACTGATGGTTATCAGAGGGGAGGTGGGGGGGTATAGGGGAAATAGGGGATGGGGATTAAGGAGGGTGCTTGTCGTGATGAGCCCTGCTGTATGGAAGCGTTGAATCACTATATTGTACACCTGAGTCTAATAGTATAATGTATGTTACCTAACTGGAGTTTAAAAAAATTTTTTAATGTTTATTTTTGAGAGAGGGAGCGCGCGAATGTAGGAGAGGGGCTGAGAGGGAGGGAGACAGAATCCGAAGGAAGCTCAAGGCTCTGAGCTGTCAGCACAGAGCTCAGTGCGGGGCTCGAACTCTTAAACCGTGAGATTATGACCTGAGCCGAAGTCGGACGCTCTACTAACTGAGCCACCCAGGCGCCTCTTATCTAACTGGAATTTAAATAAAAACTTAAAAAAAGAATCTTCTCAAAGGATTCTGTGGATATAGAATACTGGAGACTGTCTCAAATGCCATGTACACAAATATAAATATAACTCCAATTCCCTTATGATACTAACTTTCAATATATCTTATATTCAGGTTTTCTTTATGTGGGTTTTCTAAATAAAAATTTTAAGTAATTTTATTTTTTCTAATATATTCCTATTTTTAAAATTTATTTTTAATTTTTTAAATAGTTTATTACCAAGTTGGTTTCCATATAACATCCAGTGCTCTTCCCCACAAGTGCCCCTCGCTATGACCATCACCCCCCTCCCCCTTCAGCCCTCAGTTTGTTCTCAGGATTCAAAGGTCTCTCATGATTTGCCTCCCTCCCTCTTCCCAACTCTTTCCCCCCTTTCCCATTCCCATGGTCCTCTGTTAGGTTTCTCCTGTTAGACCTATGGGTGCAAACATATGGTATCAGTCCTTCTCTGCCTGACTTATTTCGCTTAGCATGACACCCTCTGGGTCACAATGGAATACTACATGGCAAGGAGAAAAAAATGAAATCTGGCCATTTGCAGCTGAGTAAGTTTAAGTACAGCATTATTATTCGAAATCACTAATATATACCCACCTTGGTTTGGAATAGTGTGTTGAGACAGCTCTGGTTGAATCTGAATATCACAAAGTTTGGCAATTAACAACTGGATGCCCACCATGGGCCAGGTATGGTTCTAGGTGCCTGAGTTTTAACAGCAAACAAGTAAAGGGAAATAAATCTGTGCCCTCAAATAGGCAAAGAGGTAAAGTAGATGTTCTATCACATGGTGATAGTGCAGTAAAGAAAAATGGTAGAAGGTACGTGGTGGGGTCCTATTCCAAGTTCAGTGTCTTGCATATTGGTATTTTTATGTATTTTTTAATTAAAAATTTTTTTTAATTAGAGAGAGACAGAGAATTCAAGTGGGGAGGGGCAAAGAGAATCTCAAGCACACTTCATGCTTAGCACAGAGCCCGAACGCAGGGCTTGATCTCACGACCCTCAGATCGTGACCCGAACCGAAATCAACAGGTGGACACTTAACCAACTGAGCCACTGAGGCGCCCCTCTTGGCGCACTTCTGAGGAGAGGAAAGGCTGTGTGACATAGAAAGGACAGAACTTTTGTAGTCCCAGACCTAGGTTCGAATTCTAGCTCTGAAGGCAGACAAGCTACGTAGTGTGAGTTGAGTGCAGAGTTTTCCTCATCTGTAAAATGGTGACAATGATGAAGCCTATTTCTATTTATTTATTCATTCATTCACTCACTCATTTATTTATGAGTAAACTGTACCCCTCATGTGGGGCTCGATCTCATGACCCTGAGGTCAAGAGTTGCATGCTCCACTGACTGAGCCAGCCAGGAACCCCAGACTAAGCCTATTTCATAGGGGCCTTATGAGTATTTCATGAGAAAATACGGAGAAGGCGTTTGGCACAGTGTCTGGCATATAGAAGAAGCTTGGTAAATGCTAACTAGTAGGGCCCTAATTAATAAATCCGATCCTGAATTTCTCAGTCCCTGCACCTACTCCTTGTAACATTAGCCTCAGGATGGGGCCCTACTGTCACAAGCCATGTCATCTGAAAGTCCTGATAGCAATCCACTGATCGTGCTGCCTACAACTTCTCCCTTTCATACCCTTCCTGGTGGACCGAACACCTCCAGCCCAGGCTTGTGCTAGCCATGCCTGCACCGGGCACACGGATGGTGACACTTTCTTGGCTTCAGTTACCCAGTGAATGGAGCCAATTCAACCCAAACCCACCGACAGGCTTCCAAATATACCAGTTTTTGTTTGACGTTTCGTTTTTGGAAGGCACACAGATAAACAGAGTACAGTGCTCTCGCTCCAAGAACTCTTGGCTTTTGTGGGGAGATCTGTGTGCGGATGTATGTGTTTGGCGGGTGCAGGTCTAGTTATGGACTGCATTTCCGTTGTGAACGTGCCCAGCCGCTTATTATCCTCAATCATCCCTTCTTTAATGAAATACGGTATCTTTAGCCCACGGAGAAGAATTGATCTCTTGTGTGTGTGACCATATTAACTTTACCTTTGTCTCTTATTAAGGAAAAGACCAAAATTGTTGAGCCCTTGGACTATGAGAATGTTATCCTCCAAAGGAAAACTCAGATTTACAGCGACCCCCTCAGAGACCTGCTTATGTTTCCAATGGAAGATATATCTGTGAGTTCGCAAGCACTTTTTTTTTTTCACTTGGGAGAGAGAGGGCATGAGTTGGGGAGAAGGGTGGAGGGGGAGAAAGAGAAAGAGAGAGAATCTTAAGCAGGCTCCATGTTCAGCACAGTGTTCAACATGGGGCTCGATTCCATGACCCTGGGACCATGACCCGAGCTGAAATCAAGAGTTCGAGGCTCAACCGACTGAGCCCCTGCAGGGGCTCCCACAAGTACTTCTTTAAAGGAAAATCCTTGCCGTTTCCAAGCTAATTCTTTTAAAAAAAATTTTTATGTCTTTATTTTGAGAGAGAGAGAAACAGAGAGTGAGTGGGGGAGGGGCAGAGAGAGAGAGACACACACACAGAATCTGAAGCAGGCTCCAGGCTCTGAGCTGTCAGCACAGAGCCCGATGTGGGGCTCAAACCCACAGACTGTGAGATCATGACCTGAGCCGAAGTCAGATGCTTAACCAACTGAGCCACCCAGGCGCCCCGTTTCCGAGCTAATTCTTAAAAAAAATTTTTTCTTATGTTTTATTTATTATTGAGACAGAGAGAAATAGAGCATGAGCTGGGGAAGGTCAGAAAGAGAGAGAGACACAGAATCTGAAACAAGCTTTTCTTTAGTCTCCAATTTTTTTAAATGTTTATTTATTTTGAGAGAGAGACAGACAGACAGACAGACAGACAAAGTGTGAACAGGGGAGGAGCAGAGAGAAAGGGAGACACAGAACCCAAAGCAGTCTCCAGGCTCTGAGCTGTCAACTCAGAGCCCAATGTGGGGCTCCAACTCATGGACCACGAGGTCATGACCTGAGCCGAAGCCGGACTCTTAACCAACTGAGCCATCCAGGCACCCCCCCTGAGCTAATTCTTAAGGCAAGAATGTTCCTTGTCTTCTAGATCTCGGTGATAAGTCGTCAACGCAGAACAGTGCAATCGACCGTACCAGAAGATGCTGAGAAAAGAGCCCAAAGTTTGTTTGTCAAAGAGGTAAGACACTCACAGTCCACAGAGTAATTATTATATGAATATCCCTCCTTTACTGTAAACGGCAAATAAAATTACTGTAACTTGGCGGGTCTACATATCGAGTCTAGATAAGGTGATTGAGAGAATACAACTTAAATACTGTGACAGATAGCATGGGTTCTTAGTTTTTCTCTTTTGGATTTGAGCATTCTCTGGACTTGGAGTCACAGTGTTCGAAAGGCCGTACAAATTGGGGTTTATTGCTGCCGTTGGTTTAAGGAGACCACGTTAATCCCCACAGGAAGGTTTCCGTACTAACATTTTCCAAATGATTTTTTAAAGTCTGTCAGCGTACAACCAGACTTGAAGAGACTGGCTCTTTGTGCCCGTTTCAATGTTTCAAATTAAAGATCCCTGTTTTCTTTCAGTGTATTAAAGCCTACAGCACAGATTGGCATGTGCTAAATTACAAGTATGAGGACTTCTCCGGGGACTTCCGAATGTTGCCATGGTAAGTGTAGAATTCACCAGAAGCCTTCAAGAGGACAGGTCCTCAGCGGTTTACCTTATTTTCTAACCACTTAGGAAACTTCTCAGTTATAATTTGTAATAAAGCAAAGTCTTAAGCAACCAGCGTGTTTGGTAAATGTCCTGGATAATTGAATGTGGTTTTACTTTGCTCATTGACATTCTTTCAACATGTAGAAGTTTGCTTTTTGATTTTGATGTATCTGTACTGACCAGTGGTGTCAATGAAAATGCTAGAAGGTACTTGGCTCAGTTCAGTGAACCCAGAAATTTTCTTTTTTTCTTAAAGTTTATTTATTTATTTATTTATTTTGAGAGAGAGAAAAGAGCTCGCGAGAGTGAGCGCGTGTGTGCATGAGGGCATACAAGCAGGGGAGGGGCAGAGAGACAGGGAGAGAGAGCATCCCAAGCCGGCTCTGCACTGTCAACACAGAGACTGATGCGGGGCTCAAACCCACGAACCATGAGATCATGACCTGAGCTGAAATCTAGAGTTGGAAACTCAACTGACTGAGCCACCTAGGTGCCCCCAAAGTGTTTCTCTCTCAGTTGAGTTGACTGACCGCTGGAGCATACTGGCCCAGGGGCCAGTTCCAGTCTTCCTTGTTAGAGTTCAACTCTTCTTTCTGCAACTTTCTAGCTGGATGACCTTGGGCCAGTCACTCAATCTCTTTGAACCTCCCTGTTCTTTCTTTCCACATCTGTGCTACTACTACTGACCTCAGAGTCTGTCCCACGGCAAGTGTTTTCAAGAAATAAGCTGTCGTGTTGCCTGTTGGGGTCTTCAAAACACTTTCCTACAGGAGAAGACCATCCCCAAAATGTCCTTTAAAATTGAATCCCAAGATGGACAACCAGTCCACATTCATACGGCAGAGGGAAGGGCCAAGGTTACACTGTGTTTTGGCCCCAAGGGAAGATAAGGTTCAGACACCCCATCTCTGACAGCTCTGCTCTCCCTGATGAACTACGTGGCCTCAATTGTAGCTTTGCTGCTGGCCGTGCGTGTGTGACTCCTTGTAGAAAAGGTAACATCCGTTGAGTCAGAGGGGACCATCTTGCTTTTAGTTTTCCCGCCACTTCTCATCAGCATCTGACATAATTCTCTTGCATTTTCAGCAAGTCTCTGCGACCAGAAAAGATTCCTAATCATGTATTTGAGATTGATGAGGACTGTGATAAAGATGAGGTAAAGAGGGGGCCCCCATGCACTGCTTTCCTCAAGGTCGCTTCTGCTGAGAGAGGCTTCCTTGGGAAAAGAGGAGGGACAGAATTGTTTTCGAATGATCTGCGGCCAGCTTAAAAAAAAAAATTTTTTTTGAACCAACTGATGCATTTCCAAATGGGGTTTAGGGAAGATCAAGTGAAATGGGCTGGGATTTGAACATAAACATGGTTCCCGCCCGTGGGACGAGCTCATGGACTTGGTTTTCTGGGCACACGGTGTGGTGGCTCCTCTGGACTCTGCTCCCTCATGGGACAGATGACACAGACATCAGTGACGTTTTTTTAAGTTTATTTATTTTTGAGAGAGAGAGAGGGAGGGAGGGAAGTCGGTCGGGTAAGCAGAGGAGGGGCAGCGAGAGAGAGGGAGAATTCCAAGCAGACTCCCCACTATCAGCGCGGAGCTGGGTGCGGGGCTCGAACCCCAATCCATGAGATCACGACCTGAGCTGAATTCACAAGTCAGATGCACAAACGACCGAGCCTCCCGAGGCAACTGTCTGTGACACTTTGAGGTGCAGCTTGACCGTTTACATAATGCAGAAGATCTTGCTAGCAGACAGCCCCGAGGATTCAGTAAATACTGAGTTCTTCCTGCGTGCACAGCACCAGTCGCTTGGTTCCCTGGTTTCCAATTTCACGTTTAATTGGGCACCTATGTGGGGGAGCGGTGGGGGCTCGATGCTTCCATTAGCAAATGGGGACAGGATGTGGTTCGTGTCCCCCAAATGTTTGATTGGACGGCTGGCCATTTCACTGAAGGTTTCTGCCCCGTTTCAGGATTCGTCTTCGTTATGTTCTCAGAAGGGCGGTGTGATAAAGCAAGGCTGGCTGCATAAAGCAAATGTAAATAGCACCATCACGGTTACCATGAAGGTAAGAAGTGCTTCTTCTATTCCTTCATCATTGTAAGGACAGTGCCATGAGGAGCCTGTGTAGGAGAAAAGTATTTCTTTTAAAAACATGTTTCCAGCGAGCCCTAGCCAACACAAAACAGAGCAAAACTTTACGGAGAGGATCCTCACAGAGGTATTGAATTTGATTTTATTTTTAATTAAAAATTTTTTTTAATGTTTGTTTATTTTTGAGAGAGAGAGGCAGACAGACAGACAGACAGAGTGTGAGCAGGGGAGGGGCCGAGAGGAAAGGAGACACAGAATCCAAAGCAGGCTCCAGGCTCCAAGCTGTCAGCACAGAGCCCCATGCGGGGCTTGAACCCATGAATCGTGAGATCATGACCTTGAGCCAAAGTCCGACGTGCAACTGACTGAGCCACCCAGGCACCCCCAGAGGTATTGCATTTTAAAAATCTGCATCCTCCAGGATACATTTAGATGTGCAGCTTTTTAAAGAAATGTAATTATTCTGAGTCAGGAAGTTGAAGAAAGAGGCTGTCATTCAAGCTATACATCAATTAAAAATAAAAATTGGGAGAGGAGGCTGTCAGCTGAATCAAGATAATAGCTTTGAAACAAAAGGGCATGGCAGATTCCTAGGTGGAGATGAATGTAATGAATGGAAGGGCAGGGTAACTCATTGATTGAACAGATATTAATTTGTTGCGTATAACATGCTGGTCACTGAGGGGACATACATGGCTGGCTAAGAGGAGGTCCCTGGCCTCCCATAGTCTCCAGACTAGACAAGGTCATTGTGTTGTTCACACAGCCTGCAAGCAGAAACCATGGGTGTCTCCCAAGCCAAGACTCCAGTTTTATCTTAATTTAATATTTTGCCTGCTGCTTTCCATTGCGTGGCTGTGTCCGGTTCTCACTTTCATTTCAAGCCCTGACAATAATGCATCCAAGTTGTAGGATGTGCTGAATCCATTTATTCAAGGACTTCATAGGTTCCAGGCACATACTGAGTGTTTTGTATTCTGTATCTCACTTAATTTTTATGGCGGCCCGGTGATAGAAGTCATGGTTGTATTCTTCGTTTGGAGATGTGGAAAGTGAGGCACAAAGAAATGTAGTGTCTAACCCACAGCCACACAGCCCCAGATGTCCAGGCGTGGGATTTGAACCCCGGCAGGCTGATGCCTGAGCCTGTGCTTTTCATTTGTTTTTAATTTTTTTTTTGCTTTTATTTATTTTTGAGAGACAGAGACTGAGCATGAATGGGGGAGGAGCAGAGATAGAGGGAGACACAGAATCCAAAGCAGGCTCCAGGCTCTGAACTAGCTGTCAGCACAGAGTGCTGATGTGGGTGGGGCTTGAACCAGTGAACTGGGAGATTATGACCAGAGCCAACTGACGCTTAACCAACTGAGCCGCCCAGGAGCCCTGAGCCTGGGCTCTTAAATAGCACACGATCGGTGCTTAGTAGCTGAGTGAGTGAGACAGAAGTCTTTGTTAGAATACATCTCCTATCAGAATGATCAGGTCTAGAAATGGCATGCGTGAAGGTGAAGGCTAGAATTCTGTGCAGATTGTCACAAAATGATTCTATGGGTCTTGACTCCACTCCCAAGATACTCAAAATATTAAACTCTTCTATCCACATGAATCTGTAGCCCAACGTTAATATAAATTATGGAAATCTGGATTCGTAAAATAAGCCATTGGGGAATTAATATCTTTACAAAACAATTCTTCACCACAGGATTCTTTTCAATAGTGAATTACTCTAATGCCTTTAAATTATAATTTGCTTTAGCTACAACTTTTCTGAGGCCCATGGACTGTATATCAAATGATAGTTGCCTGCAAAACGTACGTGCTTTTACTTTTCCTCCATAATTTGTGAAACACAGATTGGTTGATGTGGCGGGCAGAATAATGCCTCCCCCCAAAGATGGCCACCTCCTAATCCCCAGAAGCTGTACATGTTTCCTTACATGGCAAAGGGGATTTAAGAGGGTAGCCAGGGTTATCCAGGTGGGCTCAGGGTAGTCACAAGGGGCCTTAGAAGTGGAAGGAGGAGGCAGAAGAGGGACAGGGAAGCGGGGAATGGAAGCAGGGTCAGAGGGAGACCCTTTCTTGCCGGCTTTGAAGATGGCCAGGAAATGCAGGCAGCTTCTAGAAGCTGGAAAAGGCAAGGAAATGGATTCTCCCCTAGAGATTCTAGAAAGGAACACAGCTCTGCTATACCCTTCGATGTAGCCCAGTGAAACCCATGTCGGACTTCTGATCTCTACAACCGTGAGAGAATACATTCGTGTTGTTGGAAGCCAGTGAGTTTGTGGTGATTTGTTGCAGCAACGGTAGAAAACTAATTCCAGCAAGTGCTCAAAGATGGATGGTTTAGTGTATGTGTTATCTACCCCTGAGGCTGCAGAGTCCACCCCTCACAGGGCCTGGGCAGGGACCATAAATTCATGAAATGAGTGGTGGGGCTGAGGCAACTCGGTGACCACATGGCCTGGCTGAAGGGGCTGCCGCTCGTCTCCAGCTGATTGCTGGTCTGTTGTTGCTGAGCTAGCCTCTTTGTGTTGCCTCTTTTCATCCCCAGCTGCTCATGTTTTGGCCACTTCTTTCTTTCTTTCTGTTTTTTTTTTTTTTGTGAGCTATAATTCACATAGCATAAAAATACTTCTTTTTAAAACTTCTACCACACGGAAGGAAAAGAAGAATAAACTGAACTGATCATATGGGCTACACAGCTCTTGAAAAAGAAACCAAAGCTGAATCGGGAGTAATTTGGAATCAGCCATGAGGAGATTTGGGAATCGTGCCAGGGCCTGGATTTCATTGATCCCAGCTAGTCTCCATTATGGACGCTGGCCCTCCATCTTGGATTTCTGGGAGCTGAATTACACATCGTGTAGTGTCCTAGTTTTACTTCCTAAGCCGCAGCAGTAGTATTGTGTGTCAGGATTAATCATAGCGAGGATGGGCAGAGAGGAAGGGTCAGCCGGCCTCCGTTAAAGGTGTCTGAGGCGTTTTGCCCAGATACTTTGTTTTTCCTCGGAGAACTGTGTTTTAACTGTTATTTAGGTTGGAAGTTGGTTGAAACGCACAGCGTTCACCGTCCCGTCTCTATGGAAACAGAGGACCTATGGAGAAGGGAGGGTGGCGTTGGGTGTAGGGAGCAGGTTCCTAGTGGCCAGACTGGCACATGGAGTGAGGGCCAAAGCGGAAGTCCAGGCCTCTGACCTGGGGCGCCCTGGGGGCCTTGGGCCTGCACCCTTAGGTGCGGATCAGACACGTTCTTCCTGCTGCAGGCCTGGTCTGGTTCAGACATAGGAGGGAGTGTAAGTCTAAAGGGGGGTGAGCAGCTGACCCAGCTCTTGGAGAGTTGGCAAAGGTTGAGACAGAAGAATGGAGGCAAAGGGCTGACAGGTCATGAGCCATTCTGAGAGGAGCATCTCTTGTATATGTGTCTATATTATGTTAGCCTTTGAGGGGAAGGATTACTAATGAGTCAGTCTCCTAAGCAAACGGGAAGACGGGTTGGGCATGCGATGATCTGAGCTATTTTCCTGATACTGGAGGAAGTTTTACCATCAGTGCGTCCGGACTTCCTGGCTGCCTAGCATGTCTAATCTTCCCCGGCAAGAAACTTTGGCAGCTTTGGCGATGAGCACCAGAGGCCTCGAGCTTGCAGGGTTGAGAGCAAAGAACCTTTTCTGTCACAAAACTCAAGGTTTGATAGCCCCTCAGACAGGAGACTCACCAGGAAGATCCAACAGAAGGATCTTGGTATGAATCATGACTCATTGGCAAGTAACTGCCTACGGGGGCCATGTGCCTTCCCTTCTATTGTATCTGTGCCTCCTCGGTGTGCTGTGGCTTGACATTGGCCTGCAGATCCTACTGCGGTCGACACGGATTAACGTAGGGCAGCTTGATACCTCTCGGGGGGATATGTAAAGTTAAGGGGCTTTATTCATTTAAAAACTTATGGATTTGAAAAATTATGTAAGTTAGTGCTTTGGAAAATTTGAAAATATAAGCAAGTCCTTTCCCTGGAATTTTTTTGAGTAGGCTCCGTGCCCAGTGTGGAGCTTGAACTCACGACCCTGAGATCAAGAGTCAGATAGCCTACTGACTAAACCACAGAGACGCCCCCTTTTCCTGGATTCTTTGACTATCAGAAATACGGGGATTGAACGGCAAGGAAGGGAGAAATGTAGTCCTGAGAGAAGGTGGGAAGGAAAAAAAAAAAAGAAAGGAAAGAGGGTTAGAAGAAACTCTGCAAAGTCCAACAGAGAAAAGGGAATCAGAAGACTCCTACTTTAGGGGTGCCCGGGTGCCTCAGTGGGTTAAGCGTGCAACTTTGGCTCAGGTCATGATCTCACGGTTCGTGGCTTTGAGCCCCCCATCGGGCTTTGTGCTGTCAGCAGCACAGAGCCTGCTTCAGATCCTCCTCTGTCCCCTCTCTCTCTGCCCCGCCCCTGCTCCTACTCTCTCAAAAATAAACAAACATGAAAAAAAGACTCCTACTTTATAAGGTCTTTTGAGAAAGCAGCCACATGATCTGTAATGTAACATAAATAACAGAGCCAAAGTCATTCATATATAGGCTGCTTCAGAGAGTTAAGCCTCCCTAGCTAGCTACCAGGCACTTTTGCAGGAACATCCAAGTTGATAGCCATGGGCTCTGTGGAAAAGGGGCTGGTGAAGAAGCTAAGCTGATTTCTTCATACTCGAACACCAGGAGACTCCCTATTTATGGAATGAAAATTTGCATTTCCCCCAACACAAGCCTTTCCCCCCAGCTCAGGACCGTTGTTAAGATGGCGTCTGCATCATTTTCTTGCCGTTGTCACGATTTCCCCCCGGAGTGCTTGCTGAGCCTCTCCGTTGTTGGCCGGGAAACGAGTCATGAGGAACAGGCCCCAGGAAAGCCGGCCACCATGTGCGTTAGGGCACAAGGCACAGTTCTCGGTGTTCGTTTTCTGTACGCGGTGACCATTTTACTCAGAGCTCATGATCTGCTTTGCTCCTGGTGTTCGTGTGGAAACAAGACAAGCCTTGTCCTCGGTGATTAATTTCCTCAATTTGTCCTTTCTAGTTAATGAGAACACGCCCAACTGCTCCTCTGCAATGCCTGGAAAAGTTTTGGAGAATAGTTTAGGGGAGCGTTGAGAATAAATGATCTCGTAGACAGAAACGCCTGTCTTGACAGAAACCTGTTCATTTACATTCTCTCTCGAGTAGCTGCCTTTCTCAGCAACTTTTCCCTATCAGCAAAGGAAGTTTACTGTGGACTAGATAGCTGTGATGCCGGATTTGACCTTCCCCTGGTATTTAGAGCCATGCTTCCTACGGGCCATAATGATCTATGGAATAGGGAAGAGTTTGATCTTGAGGGTGGCTTTTCATTAAAAAAAAAAAAAAAAAGTCTGTTGCAGATTCTTGGCCAACCTGTAGGACACCCACCTCTATGCCTCTTTTTGGCTCAGTTTGGTCGCATTCCTCTAGTTCCTCCTCCCCATTCTTGGCAATTAAATGTTGAAGTGTCTTGGTATGTTATCAGGGTTGTTAGCTCAACAGCCTGATGTATGACTCACTTCTGCTGCCCCCTCCCCCTTTTCTCATTTGCACAAAAGAGAGCCATTTGTTTCACATCCAGAGTCAAAAAGTCCTCTCTTAGTCTTTGACTGTTAGAGGAGGGTTTTTTCCCCTTCTGTGTGGGGAGAACAACAAATCGAGGGAGTTTTACCTAAGAAAGCACATATGATATTAAAAGGATTGCTGGGAGGCCAAGGGCACTATGTTTCTTGGAACAAAAGGAAGAAAAATGTTTATTTTTTATAGGTTGGTGCATCGTATTCTCAAGTCTACCAGGCTACCTCTCCCAGCTAACAAACAGATTGTAGTCATTTTATAGGTAAGGGATTTTTTTACTAATTTGTTTAAAATAATTTTTTTTTAATTTTTATTTATTTTTGAGAGAGAGAGAGAGAGAGAGAGAGAGAATGTGAGCAGAGAAGGGACAGAGAGGGAGACACAGAATCCCAAGCAGGCTCCAGGCTCAGAGCTGTCAATACAGAAGCCCGATGCGGGGCTCGAACCCATGAACCGCAAGATCATGACCTGAGCTGATGTTGGACGCTTAATGGACGGAGCCACTCAGGCACCCCTCGAGGTGTCAGTATTGCAAAGAGTAGAGAAAAACTTCACATGCAGAACTTAAAACCTATTCGGGTAGATGAGACACACAATGAAAATGCCATGGGGGTGCCTGGCTGGCTGAGTCTGTAGAGCGTGTGACTCATGATTGCGGGGTGGTGAGTTTGAGCCCCACATGGCGCCTACAGTTTACTTCAAAAAATAATATACTGTTTAAAGGTGGTACAGAGACCTAGTGCTCTATGAGTCTAGCTCACTGAGATGTGAAGTCAGAGAAGGCTTCTTGAAGTGGGTAGAGCCTCAAAGGAAGAAAATCAGGAGGTGAGTGTTGCAGGCAATATGTACAGGGTAGGGGTGTTACGGGAAGTTGGATAGTCATGGGAGGATAAATTTCGTTTGTTCCGTCAGTGTCACCCTCTGCCTCAGTTTCCCCTCCGTAATATGACGCAATAATAGTAATCCTCATACAAGGTCATTAGGACGACTAAATGCTATATTATATGAGGAAAGCACTTAGCCAGAGACTGTAAGGTAGTAACCACTCCACGGATGTCAGCCATTGGTATTGTTTTAGATTATTAGTAGGATTGTGGGAACACCTTGAATGTGGGATCGGTCACGTGAGCCCTACCCTGTGGGTTATCGTGGGTCGCTGAAAATTTGAGCAGGGCCGTGACCCGCTGAAATAAAGCTGATCAAGTAACCTGTCTGCAATGAGAAGGGCGGATTCATAGACCTTTCCTACTAGACTTCGCTTCAATAGCTGAAAAAAAAAATCTCCAGTGCCCAGATACGGAGGAGTCGTTTAAGAAAAAAACTCTTTGATTTGTAACCAATTTCCCAGAGGGTAATCCTTTGTGCTATATTAAAAGCCGGCAGGACTGTAAAATGATAGGGTGAAGAGAGATGAGTGGTATATTAGGTTGCCAACGTACTGGTAGGAGTTCTTCAGCGAGATTACGCTCCTGACATTCTGGTATAATGGACTGCACCTTGGTTTTCTGACAAGTCCTGGGGGTTTCTTCTCTGTTGATTCTTTCGTCTTTGCTCAGAACAGCGCTGAGGCCCAGCACGTCTCTTGCTCTCCTGCCTTCTCCTCTTCCTCGCTGCCCCTTGTTTTCTGTCCTGAGACGTTAGTGGAGTAAGCTTCGCCTGGCCCGTTCCTACCTTGCTCCCGGCCCACCTACTTTGCTAAAGCGCTTAGAGCGTTCTTTCTCAGGGCTCCTGGTTCATGTAATTTAGCAGTAACTGATTACCCTCCAGGTAACGCACATAGGTGAATCCTCTTGAGATTTGTTATATCACATGATAAAAGGCTCTCCTAATTTGAGGATACTTCGTGCCCAAACTTCCCTGCCGTCCATCTTTGATTCAGCTGAGCAACAGAAAGCCTTTGTTCTGGCTCCAGAAAGGGCCATGTGGTAAATGTTTAAAAGGTTGTCGTCCAGACAGCTCAGGGCTTTCAGGAGACTTGGCAGGACTCGAGCCCCGAGAATTACCTCCTTTGGCCTCCTCTCTGGGTGGTCTGAGTGGGCCACTTGTCAAGATCCAGGCTTCTCACTGAATAAGGTGGGGGAATTTTTGGCTGTGTCCACCATCTAGGAAAACCAAGAAAGGCGAGGAGGAGGAAGAATATGGACATTACAGAGAAATACCATTCTGTTGGCTGAAACCACTGGAGAAGCTGTACCGGGGAATGAATTATTGATTCATTTATCATTTCTTTTGTAAACTTGTATTCAGTTCATGGTTGCCGTTATAGGTACTGGGGACGTAGCAATGGACGGGATGTGGGCCTTAGCCGACTAAAAATGCCAGGCAGCAAATAAGTAAAGAGATGAATCAGATATATTTGGATAGCGGTCCACGATTGAAAAAGATAAAATGTGCCATCACGAGGGCAGGTGGTCACAGATGGTCTCTTGGAAGTAAGAGAGTGAACTGTGTGGATATGTTGGAGGAGGAGGATTCCAGGCCAAGGAAACGGAAAGCACAGAGACCCAAAGGCACTTGCTTGGGGTGTTTGAGGAACAGCGGGGTAAGCTTGAGAAGCATAATTAGAAATAAAGTCCAAGAGGCCATCTGAGGCCAGATCATGTACATCATTGTAGGCTATGGTGAGGACTTGTGGTCTTCGATGGGAAGGCATTGGGGGGTTTGAGCAAGACTCTCTTTGTCATCCTCCTAGGCTTCTGATTCTAGTTCTTTTTTTTTTTTTTTTTTTTACTGTTTATTTATTTTTGAGAGAGAGAATGTAAGCACGGGAGGGACAGAGAGAGAGGGAGACAGAATCTGAAGCCGGCTTTAGGCTCTGAGCTGGCCGCACAGAGCCCGACACGGGACTCGAACCTGTGGACCAGGGGATGATGCCTTGAGGCGAAGTCAGATGCTTAATTGGCTGAACCACCCAGGTGCCCCTGATTCTAGTTCTGTCCTTGACCTGCCTGTGTGAACTGAAGTGTGCTCTTCACGGCTCAGTTTGCTGTTAAGTAAAGTGTGGATAATTAGCTTATTATCTCCAGTGACATTAAAAGAATTAGCTGCTCATTACAAAGGACTTGAGGGCTTCAGCATGAGACGTATGAGACAGAGTAATTGCCACTATTCAATATAGTCCTTATTTTATTTTATGATTTTTAATTAAAATTTTTTTCATACTTATTTTTTTAGTTTGAGAGACAGAACACAAGGAGTAGAGAGAGAGGGAGAGAGAGAGTCTCAACCAGGCTCCGCCCTGTCAGCACTAGAGCCAGAATCAGGGCTCGATCTTATGAACCATGACATCATGACCTGAGGTGACACCAAGAACCAAACACTTAACTGACTGAGCCACCCAGGCGCCCCAGTATCATCCTTATTTTAACAGCTTCCCAGAAATTGAAATCCAACATACAGGAGAGATCTTACAGATCTGTTGTTGCGGAGCCTAATTTCCATAGAAATGGCTTGCAATTCCTCACTGTACAAATTGCATTTCAAGCCTGCAAGAAATTGCTTGGAGAGGGCGGCCCCCAACCCAGGAAGGCTGCCGTGTTATTTGTTCAATGCCAATACAATTATTTGTAGATCATGAAATCATGAAAAAAAATGATGGTACAGATCCCCCGGCCTGATCCCATTTTGCAAGTGACGAAACAGAAGCAGGGTCCTGGTGAGCCGGGAGTGCTGGCTGAGAATCAAGATCGGAGGTCTTGCAGGCCATCTGCTCTCTTCCCCGGATTCACGAGCTCCCTATCACAGCTCCCCATTTAGACCGAATTGCACTGTCACAGGAAGTGATTGACTGTAATTTCAGATCCCTTTCCCTCTCTATTGTCATGGTGTGCTTTGCTAATATTGGAAGTGGCGGCAGCCACAAAACATTTTGGCTTGGTGAGGCAGCTGTACGTGAAAAAGAAATTGCATGGCTCTAATTTGACTCCGTACCGCAAATGTTTTTGCTCTGTATTTTCCCTTCCCTTGCCGCTGTCTTTGCTGCCAGTTGTGAACTCTGCAAGTGGATTCTCCTTGAGTTTCAGGTTTGACTCGCATGGCAGATTCTAATTTGGTTATAATTTTTGCCTGGGAAATGTGTTTTAATTTTTTGCCGTACGTAATTACTGTGACAGCTTTGAAAAAGGGGTGTTTTGTTCATTTGGGCACGGTATGTCATTTTAGGTTTTCTGGTCTCAGCATTTTTATTCATTTATTTACTTAAAATTATTTTTATTAAAAAATTTTTTAGAGAGAGAGTGTGAGTCAGAGCCTGAGTGGGGAGGAGCAGAGAGAGAGGGAGACAGGATCGGAAGCACGCTCCAGGCTCTGAGCTGTCAGCATAGAGCCCCACGTGAGGCTTGAACCCACGATCTATGAGATCATGACCTGAGCCGAAGTTGGAGTTTAACGGATGGAGCCACCCAGGCACTCCTATTTTTATTCTAGAGAGAGAGCACAAGCAGGGGAGAGGGGCAGGGGGAGAGAGAGAGAATCCTAAACAGGCTCAATGCTCAGCATGAAGCCCGAGCTGGTGGGGCTCGATCCAATGATCCTGGGATCATGACCTGAGCCAAAATCAAGACTCAGATGCTCAACCAACTGAGCCACCCAGCACCCTGGTCCCATGATTTATTTAAATAACAGATGTGAACCATTATCATGAAAAGAAGCAAACATACACAGTTGACTTTTGAACAATGCAGGGAAGTGGGGGGGGGCGAGTTAGGGGCACCGACCCTCTGTGAAGTTGAAAATCCCTATATAAGTTTTGGCTCCCCCAGAACTTTATTGATAACTCGTTGACCTGCAGTCTTATGGATAACAGAACCAGTCAGTTAACACATAGTTTGTATGTTATATGTATTATATACTTTATTATATACTGTATTCTTACAATAAAGTAAGCTAGAGAAAAGAAAATGGTATAAGAAAGGCATAAGGAAGAGAAAATACATCTACAGTACGGTAATGTATTTTTTGTTTTTAAAGTCCACATGTGAGTGGACCCGTGCCGTTCAAGACCGTGTTGTTCAAGAGTCAACTGTGTGTATGTATTTGTGTGTGTATCAGATCACCACTGGGATTAACGTTCTCCTTATATATGAATCTAGGTTTCTTCAGCTATAGCTCCTGTAAACTTAAGCATAGGTGAATCAAATATGAGAAATATATATGGATATATTGGGAGATCACGCATTCACAGCTTCTGTACCTTTGTAGTAATATTTGCTTGATCAGCATTGCCAAACAGAGTGATATTTTCTGTTTAGACTCCTTTCTTTTGAGCTCTTACAAACCCACATGGCCACTCCCTGAAAGAGAAGCCACAGCGTTCACCAGTCTAACCTGTTAGGGTGTTCCTTGCACTGGCGTATTGTCCTTCGTTCTAAAATCAATGATATTGAAAGAAAAGTCGAAAATAATTACAAGCATATCATTTCTCTTCACTGGTTTTCCTGAAAAGAAATGCCCCTTAAGATGTATTTTGCTTATTCATGCTATAGAAAAATAAATTGTTGATATTTCAGATACTTTGCCAGAAATTAAGTCATTTTCGAGACCGAGCTTGCCAAATAATACTCTTTCCATAATTAAAGTTCTCAAAATAGTCTGAGACTGTACTGGGTAATCAGATGGGCAATTGAAAGTGGCAAGCCTAATCTTAAAGCCAACTTCTGTAGGACAAGCAGCCTAGGAAAGCGCTTCCTCAGTAACCGCCAAAAGCCTGCGTGCGAGCCCCTTTCCATTCCCATCCATTCCCGCCCCAGAATGAATTTAGATCCCCCGTCCTGGAGGATTTTACCAGAACAGTTGCGTGACACAGTCTGCAGTCTCTGGTTTATTAAAAGAAGCATAGGCTCATCAGAGACCTCCAAATCCCCCCTTTAACCTCTTTGATCAGGTCTAAGGCTTTGTAAAGGAGCCTAGAGGGCCAGCAGGAACGAATCTGTCTATCCCTTCTCTGCACTCCGGCGCGTTTCGGTATGAGTTGTTAGCAAAAGGTTCCTCCTTAATTGTTGTGGATGCCTGATTCCAAATCACAATCCCATTGGGCTTATTGACTCAGATCTCGGCATCCAGGGCACTCGGGGGACAAGTGGGAGTCGACCAGTGACTCTCCCTGTGTCCCTGTGAGGACATTCTAAGCGGGGCTTCCAGAAGTGAGGACGTGGAACAGTATATAGGTGAGTGCGCTGAGGTGTGCAGGTGAGATGAAAATATATGATGAAGCCATGCATATGTGCATACATTTTGTATTAATTTTTTGGCTGTACAACAGTCTTTAATTTGCTTCAGACTTCTAAAGTATTTTTATATTTGTACTTGGAAATGTGGTGACGTGAACGGAATTATGAGGACCCACTCATGGTTTTGTAGTTAAATGGGGAAAAGGACGCTACAGATACAAAAATGCTTTATAAACTTGATTTTTTTTAAAGTTTATTTTCAGTTATATTGAGGGAGAGATAGCAAGCAGGCAGAGGGAGGGCAAGAGAGGGAGGGAGACAGACTCCCAAGCTGGGTCCGTGTCATTAGCACAGACTGCCCCCAACGAGAGGCTCGAACTCAAAAACTGCAAGATCACGACCTGAGCCAAAATCAAGAGTTGGGCGCTTAACTGAGCCACCCAGGTGCCATTGCTTCACAAACTATAGGGCTCACTTAGAGCATGCAACTCTTGATCTCGGGGTTGTCAGTTCGGGCCCCATGTTGTGTGTAGAGATTCCTTAAAAATCTTTAAAAAAGAAGTGTTAAAATGTATTAAGAAATTTAAAAACAGCAACAAAAAAACAAGGTCTTCTCTAGATTAACTAAGAGAAAATCGCTTGGCTTGAAATTTTTCATCTTAAAAAAGTGAAGATAATTGTAATTCCTAATAGCTTCTCAGAGTTGTCTGAAGATTATCCAGATGCAATGATTTTTAGTTCAAACACGCTGTTCAAATGCATTGCACACGTAACAAATGTATCATTGCTGGTTTTCCCCAATAGGTATTCAAGAGACGGTATTTTTACTTGACTCAACTTCCGGATGGTTCATATATTCTCAATTCCTATAAAGATGAGAAAAATTCAAAAGAATCTAAAGGTTGCATCTACCTGGACGCCTGCATTGACGTTGTTCAGGTAAGGCCACAGATATTATCTTTTCTTCTCTTTCTTCTTATGTTTTTAATGTTTATTTATTTTTTGAGAGAGAGAGCCCATGCGTGCTTGTGCATGCACGCACACACACACACTCTCCAGGGAGGGGGCAGAGAGAGGGAGACAGATGATCAGAAGCAAACTCAGCACTGATGCGGGGATCGAGCTCACGAACTGTGAGACCATGACCTGAGCCAAAGTCAGGCGCTTAACCAACTGAGCCAGCCAGGCGCCCCTTCTTCTCTTTCTTGAAGAAGGTTATCAATCAGCTATTCAGAACCTCAGCATTTTTCTTTTCTGGTCACTGGCATCTCCATCCACCAAAACATTTATACTAGGAACCTCAGACTCTTCTTCAGTGCCCTGTCCTTGCTGTGCCAATATTCAGTTGGAGTCTGGCTCCAATGTGCTGCTTGATCTCTTCCATTTTGTCCATTCCCTTCCTCTGGTTCTCCCTTTTGTCTACTCTTGCCTGGAGTTTTGCCTTCCTGCCTTCTGATTTGTTATCTTGCAGCAGCCTGTCTTCTTGAGACATAGATGGGGTCCTTTATTTGTCTACTTAAAACCTTTTGGCTCTTGATTTATTATCTTGCAGCGGGGGAGCTGGAGCTCTTAATGTGACCTTGCAGGTCATGGTGATTTGGTCTCACCCCACTTTCTAACCTCATGCCCCCTGCACCCCTTCATACAGTTCATGTTCTACTCACTCCACAGGGTTTCACATGTGTTTGCTTTTCCTCCATTTGTTTCTCTGTTTGGCATACACTTTCCCCTTCTGTGTCTGTTTGAACCTTATCTCTTGAGACTCCGCTCAAAGGGCACTTAGACCATAAAACATTTTCTGTTTCTTTTTTCACTCTCATGCCCACCAAGTGGCACAAAGCCCCCCTCACCTGTGCACCACTTCACTTCTTCCTCTATCCTAGAGCTGAATCATCTGCTCATTTGAGGTTCATTCTTTGTGTTCCTTTGGGGATTAGAGGGACCGTGTCTAATTCATGTCTCTGTCACTTGTAATAATTAGCAGTGTTGTGCACTGAGTAGAGACTTCACAAATGTTTGCTCATTTGAATTACTGAGGGGGCTTGGACAAAGATGCATTGGGATACAGGGCAAACAGATGGTCTAAAAAGGAAGTGGATTGGTCAGGAGATGGAGGAGCCATTAGTACAGAGCCAAGGTGGTGTGGTTGACTTAGCTGATGAAAAGGCAGGAGATGCTGGTTCAGTGTCCTCCTCATACCCAAGTCTTATTGTCAATCCCACTTACCCTTAATTCCACTCAAATGACCTTGTCATGCAGATCCAGTAAAAAACACCTTAAAAAAATCTAAAGATCTGGGGCACCTGGGTGGCTCAGTCGGTTAAGCATCTGGTTTTTGATTTTGGCTCAGGTCCTGATCTCACTGTTCGTGAGTTTGAGCCCCATGTCGGGATCTGTGCTGATAGCACAGAGGCTGCTTGGGATTCTCTCTCTCCCTCTCTCTCCGCCCTTACGTGGCTTGCATGCACGCATGTGTATGCTCACACACGCATGCTCCTTCCCTCCCTCCCTCCCCCCCCCTCTCTCAAAGAAACATTTTAAAAAATATATAAAGATCTATGTGAATAAAAGGTACCTATATATAGACAGCTACAGCATTGTTATCTTACTGGAAGAATGAAGGTACGAGATTCCCAGATTTTCTCAGTTAGCTCCAGTCCAGATTGACCTTCCTTTGTAATGTTCCCAGCCTCTGCTTTCTCCTTGCATTTACGATGCCCCCTCCCAAATATTTTCAAATCTATAAATCTTTATGACTTGCTACAGCTGTTTAATTTCGTCCTTTACTATCCTTTGAAGATGAGAAAGAGGAACTTTCTGGATTCCTTCTTGAATGATGACCACATAGTGGAAAATTATTGATTCATGAACGTTTCTTGAAATTAATGCAGAGGTATTAGGGAGGGGGGAGAGTGTGTCATTTCTTTTGTCATGCTAGAGAAGGTGGTAATGTAAAAGAATGTGGCCTCCCGTTTGAGGAGAGGAGGAGGCTTTTATTTTCCTTCTGTGTTAGTATTCAGCATAGGTCATTCCTATAATTTTTGCTGAGGGCCACAATTTAATGTGAATTAACTATAGTCTTCTTTTATGCGATTGGGATGCATTTCATGTTATGCACGGTAATGTGAATTAGGTATTGATACCTCGTTTTATGGCATGTAAAGCCAGGTTTATTTCAAATCACGTTTGAGCTTGTTTTCAAGGGCTGATTTTGAAAATCTGTAAATATGCAAGACAAACTTTAAGCATAGTAGGAAGAGTTAAAAGCATTTGCTTATTTTGATGGTGGTAGTTCAATTCTCTAGATGGGAAAGATGGGAAAAAGGCCTTAAGTGATAATACTTAGTCAATAAGTAATATCTTATGGGGCGCCTGGGTGGCTCAGTCGGTTACGTGGCTGACCTCGGCTCAGGTCATGATCTCATGGTTCGTGAGTTCGAGCCTCGCGTTGGGCTCTGTGCTGACTTCTGGAAGCCTGGAGCTTGCTTCGGATTCTGTCTCTCCCTCTCTCTGCCCCTCCCCTGCTCGCACTCTGTCTCTTTCTCTCTTCCTCAAAATAAATAAACGCTAAAAAACTGAAAAAAAAAAAAACAAGTAATATCTTATGCCAGCTTTGTGCATATACCACTTCACCCAGCATAGAGAGGAATAAAAATGGCACATTTGACATGGTCTTTCATCATCTGGGGGTTTCTGTTTCTTGTTGCAAGAAGCAATTCTTTCACGACAGGATTGACGTACATATGTGCTGAGCGGAGGTAAACATAAATAAACTAATGACATCTAACATCGAAAGGGTAACCAAATGACCTGAACCCACGCTTTTTCCTTTCTTTTTTCTCCAGTGCCCCAAAATGCGCCGCCATGCATTCGAACTCAAGATGTTAGATAAGTATAGCCATTATCTGGCTGCTGAAACTGAACAGGAAATGGAGGAATGGTTGCTAACTTTGAAAAAGATTATTCAGATCAATACCGACAGTTTAGTGCAAGAGAAAAAGGAGCCGGTAGAAACAACGCAAGGTCAGAATTTTTAAATGCTTCATTATCGAGGTAGAGCTGTTATCTTCACTCCATGGGAACGCCCTTTGTGTAGGGTGAATACAGAACTCTTAATCTTGAAGGCTGACCTACTTCCTCATTAAAAGTGACTATGGAAGTTGATAGATTCTCTTTCTTTCTTTCTTCTTCTTTTTTTTGAAGTGTTGATGCTGCATGGGCTCTGACACATGAAATATAACCAGACCAAGATGGATAGGGAATTCATGGCAGATTGTCAAAAGTCCACTAATGTCTTCCCTATGCTTTCATAATCAAAATTCTTTGCAGTAAATCTAGTACGAGAGGATGGGTTGGGAGAGATAGTTAGGATATTCTTCTTAGGTGATTAGTAATGGTCCGCATGCTTTGACCATCTGCTTTTAATGAATTTGCAGAAGATGAAACTAGCAGCCAAGGAAAAGCTGAGAACATCATGGCCAGCTTGGAAAGGAGTATGCATCCGGAACTGATGAAGGTACATCTTTCTTCTGGCAACTTGCCTTCAACTGAGACAATACAGGATTAACTCTTAGTTGTAATGCTGGATTCCATTTGGCAATGTCATTTCTGAGTTGAAAACCACAGCAATTAATGAAGCAGGTAGAGACTGTAAGAGAAAAGTTACACTCCTACAGTTGGAGTTATAAGGGCCTACGACCAGTGTGGAACATTTTTTCCCCGCTAGATGACGGGAGGTACTTTTACATGTTTGTGTCTTTATTAATGGCATTCATAAAATATTCATTCATTCAAGGGGCTCTTGATGCAGATTGAACACGATATTCAATCTAAGGATCTGCAGATGTTAATTTCATATGCAAATCACATATTCTGTCTATATGTAAATAAATATACGTAAATGAGAGAAAGACTTTGGTGACCAGACATCATTTGTGTTAATTACTGCACTCTTTGACGTTTGAAATGAGCTGATTTAGAAAGCATAGAGGCAATGATCTTACCTATCTCCGTAGGCTATATATTTTACTCTGTGGACTCTATACTATCTATAGCTTATACCCCATTTATTCATTTAAATCCTTGTTAAACCTATTGATATTTTTACTTGATTCCTCTTCCCGGACTACTTAGAATTTATTTTTTTCTTCTTGAAATTCACGCCTTTCTTAAAAGAAAAAACTTTCCCTTCTTGTAAACTTCACAGCTATTTTCCAAAACTGAGGAACACGCTGATCAAGGTTTTCTATGGTTTTGTCGAGTTTAACGTATCCTTTTGGAGTTTTTGAGATTCCAGGCTGTACAGCCCTTTATGTTTTTTCTCAAGTGACGGAATCAAATTTTATGTATCCTACCCCATGGCCAGCGCCGTGGCTGTGGGGAAGATGGGGTTTTGTCATTTGTTTTTCTTTTGCAGTCACATCTCTTATATGTGTACGTTTTTTTGTACTACGGTGTGTTGATCAAGATTCTTGATGTTATGAGAGCCACATAGGAGGTATAAGAACCTGATCTATAGCTTATTGTGGATCATAGTGATGGTGACTCTCCTCCCAGCACATGTTTTTTTTCTTTGAATCTATTTTAAGCTACATGGAACTGGGGAATCATGTATTTTTGAAGATCTGTCAGAGGGTAGTTTCACAAACTAAGTTTTTCTTTTATTTTAAATAATCTCTACACGCACCATGGGGCTTGAACTCACGACCCCGAGATCCGGAATCGCCTTCTCTCCCAACTGAGCCAGCCAGGCACCCTACCCAAACTAGATATTTCAACGTCATTGAGTCTGGTTTTGAAGGAAATGAAGTAATGGTTGCTGTGTGTTATTTTTAATTTCAGTATGGCAGAGAAACCGAGCAGCTAAATAAACTCAGCAGAGGGGACGGAAGACAGAATCTGTTTTCTTTTGATTCAGAAGTCCAGGTATCAGTGACCTATTTCTTTAAATAATCATAGACTGATTGCTCATTCAGGTAAACAACATCTGTGAAATGTTGAAACCATTGGTGTTTTGTACCACCGGGCCGTACCTGTTGTTTTAGATTTGTCATGCTCGCTTTGAACAGGTAGCTTAACAGTGAACTTCCCTCAAGAGGACTGTCACATATGCAAATAGCTTGAGACTGAAGACACATGTTTTTCTTTTCTTCCTTCCCTATATTCTTTTTAGTTCATCTCACTCCTCAAAAGCGATAAATGAAAGAACCTTTGAAGATGGTTCCTATGTTCTCTCTTTTTTTTTAATTTTTAAAAAAAATTTTTTTTAAATGTTTTATTTATTTTTGATACAGGAGAGACAGAGCATGAGAGGGGGAGGGGTAGAGAGAGGAGACACAGAACCGGAAGCAGGCTCCAGGCTCTGAGCTAGCTGTCAGCATAGAGCCTGACGCGGGGCTCGAACCCACAAACGTGAGATCTGACCTGAGCCGAAGTCGGAGGCTTAACCAACTGAGCCACCCAGGCGCCCCCTTATGCTCTTTTTTAACCCATTAAATGCAAGTGTGACCTAGAGGCATCAGATCTCTGGGGTAGAAAGAACACCAGGTCCTTTGAGAAATGTGATTGATTTTCCACTCCCGATGTTCGTTTCTGGCTTGACCCCACTTCAAGGGCAGGTAGTGCAGGGACGTGCTGGTTTAGGTGCCTTTGTGTATTTTAACCTCTTTCATGAGAGCGAGTCACCTTTTGTACGAAGACCTATGCAGTTCATATGTAATTCCATATTTTCTCATTGAAATGCTGATTTATTTAAATGGAAAAATTCAATACTATGTAAGTATTACAAATATTTTTCTTTTTTAAAAAATCTATTTGTTTTGAGAGAGAGTAGGGCAGAGGGAGGAGAGACACAGAGAGAAAGAGAGAGAATGAATGAATGAATGAATCCCAAGCACGCTCCACGCTCAGCTCAGAGCCTGTTGCGGGGCTTGATCTCATGACTGAGATCATGATCTGAGCTGAAATCAAGAGTCAGACACTTAACCAGCTGAGCCACCAGGCACCCCTACAAATATTTTTCTTAACCCATTTCACGAGAAAATGAAATTATTTGGGGGGAAAGACAGATTCTTTTTCCATTTTTGTCTACATGAGATTTATAATTAAAATTTGGGGATTTTTAAAAATTTTTTTATTTTTGAGAGACAGAGATAGCGTGAGCAGGGGAGGGTCAGAGAGAGAGGGAAACACAGAATCAGAAGCAGGCTCCAGGCTCTGAGCCAGCTGTCAGCACAGAGCCCGACGCGGGGCTTGAACCCACGAACCATGAGATCATGACCTGAGCCCAAGCCGGATGCTTAACCAACTGAGCCACCCAGGCCCCCCTTGAGGATTTTTTTTGAGGTCAAAAAGTTTGCATTATGTAAGAATTTATGGTTTTTTTTTTCCGCAGTGAAAATGGAGCATAAAAATATAATTTGGGGAAGATTGATTTTATTGTTTATGCTTTGAACGATTTTTTAGTTGTTTTTTTTATTTTTAGTTTGAAATGGGAAAATTATATAGTCTATAAATAATGCAGACATTTTTCCTTAATAAAACTACCACACAAGAAAAAAACTATTTCGGGGGAAATTTTTCTAAAAATGTTTGATCTCCTTTTTTCTTTCTTATTTTTTCTGTTGATTTTTATTTATTTATAAATGTTTATTTTTGAGAGAGAGCCCAAGTTGAACAGGGGCAGAGAGAGAGGGGGGAGACACAGAATCTGAAGCAGGCTCCAGGCTCTGAGCTGTCAGCACAGAGCCCAACACGGGACTCGAACTCACGAAACCATGAGATCACGACCTGAGCCAAAAGTGAGTGTCGGACGCTTAATTGACAGAGCCACCTAGGCGCCCCTCTCCTACTTTTTCCCCATAGCAGTATTATATGGCTTGTGTAAGTTATGTGATTAAAAAACAATAAAAAGGTACAGTAGGGCCTTTGGAGTTGGTTCGAAGATACTCATTCAGAAAGTTGCTGGTTACAAACAAGTCTGAGCCGTTCATAGAGCCCCCCCTCTACTCCCCCCGCCTCATGATTGGGCTCTAATTGGACATGTCAGGCTCTTTCCTTGTATACAAAGGAGCCAATTGACTGTGGTTGAAACTCAATCCAATATCTTTAAAAAACTTTGTGGTGTTGTGTTTTTGTGGTCCTGCAACTGCGCTCAGGCATAAAAGCAGTTATCAGTGAGCTAGATCGTCAGGGAAGAACTCACCATTCTAGTGACAGCTTGAAGCCCAAAACCGTGGAATTTCATGTCCATTAGGGAAGGCAGTGTCCTCACAGAGAAACCTGGGTTCCGCGTGTGGCATGCCTTTTCTGGGTGAGGTGCTCTGGTATGCCATCAGCCCGGCTTCTCTTTGAACCACAGCATGATGTTTCGAGAGAGATTTTCTACCACTGACCTTAGAGCAGAAAGCAACACTGGCCGACCGAAGAGGGGTGGCTCCACCTCGGAAAACCTAGGGGAGGCCCTGCGTCCCGGCCACTGGACTTGGGGGCCTCAGAGGGAAAGGATTTTGGGGCTGGGGTGGTTTAGTCCAGTTTTTCTCACATTCTACTGTCTCCGTGAGCTAGAAAGGAGAGCAGATAAATGGGCGGAAATGAGAATTGATCTCCATGGCAATGACGGGCCTCTGCTGGCTTGACAGATAAGTTTTCAAGAGGGAGCTGTCTAGTGCCGCACGTTTGTGCTCAGTTTGTAGATAAATGGACTCGTGGGGGAAAATGGTGCTTTAACATATGAATATCCTACTTAGGCCCCTTTAAGGAGCATTTTTTGTCAGTGAGGCAGGCTAGGTCAGAACGGCTATAATTATCCAAGCCTCTTCGGGCACAATACCTGTTTTGGCTTGAAAGACTTAGGCAACTGAGAAGTCTTGTGTTTCTTGGCTTGAGGTGTCTACGTTGGCAGTGAATTCTACTCCGATTCACCGAGTTGTCTCCTGCCTGCCGGGTCTCTAATCTTGTAGGATGGAAGCCTGAGCTGTGGGAGCTGAGGAGGAGGATTCTAGGAGTTTCTTTGAGGGACAGATTCCTCCCTTGCCGAGAAGAATTCCTTGACTCCCGATAATCTGTTTATAAAACTTAAACAAAAGTTTTTGAAATACCCATAATTCAAAAAACATCTCTCTCTGGCAACCAGAGCTGTTAGAAGCTGAGCTCATTGTTTGTCACTTTTCAAAGCAGACGCCTCTCCCTCTGTTCATCACTGAAATGTAGGTGGTCCCCGGGGTCTAGTTACCGCTTAGTAACCTCACCTCCAACTGCACACATCCCACGTGGAGCTCACCATCTCTACTCACCCTCCCCCGTACCTGCTATACCTTTTTATTCCGCAGCTGAGTTCATAACCGCACAGCCTACTGAATCGTCTAAGTTCGAGACCACCGTGTTATTTGGATGCCCTCATGGCCATTCGTGGCAGTTTTGCCCCTTGCATGCCTCATAAAAGACAAAAAAAAAATCTCTATTATCCTGGAACCTACGTTTTGTGGGGAAGGCCCATAGCAGCTAAGTACATACAAGAAAAGTCGTGTTAGAAAACCTAAATCAAGGATGGAGAGTATATAGACGTCAGAGTGTGCAGTTCTCTATAGGGAGTTAAGGAAGGTCTCTGGAAATGCCAGTTGGTCAGAGACCTGAATGAAATTAGGGAGTCAGGCATGCATCCAACTGACAGAACAGCAAGTACAAAGGCCCTGAGGTGGGAGTGTACTTGGTGTGTTGGAGAAATAACCAAGGAGGCCAGTGTGGCTGGAACAGAGTGTGGGGGTGGGGGGAGGCAAGAGAGGTGGGGAGGTGGAGTCAGGGGAGTCGAGGGAGGTAGGGACTCCTGTCCTATAGGGCTTTGTGGGCCGTGGTACACACTTGCGTCTTTTCCAATGCCTTAGATCAGAGTCTCATCATTTCCTTCTAGGATTTCTCTGTCGGTGTTTGAACCTTAGTGTAAGAGCTCTACAAAGGCTTACTGAGTGAAAAAAAAAATAAAAAGAGTTCAAATGAAGTGTGGAAGAGAACTGTAGGATTCTGAGGTTTTTACATAAAGACCTATCTATATTCCTATGAATCCGATTTTTAACAAAGCGACTCCTTCTCCTCTGTTTTGTAGAGGTTGGACTTTTCAGGAATCGAACCGGATATAAAGCCATTTGAGGAAAAGTGCAATAAACGTTTCCTGGTAAATTGCCATGATTTAACGTTCAATATCTTGGGTCAAGTTGGAGAGCACGCAAGAGGACCAGCAACAAATGTATGTACGACTTGGCCTTCCGTGCCCCTTAAAGCAGGGCATTGAGGAAATGCTGTTCTGGTTTTATTACTAGAACGAGTTTCCGGGTGAGAGTCCCATCGCCGCACGCTATGATAAATCAGACACAGAGGCATCTCGCAGATGCCTCTCTTTTGCCGAAATATGAATATGATTTCATCTTGAGAGGATTCCGGAACATTGTGATGTATTCAAAATAGCAGATAGAGTAGGCTCTTGCCGATTAACCCTTTATATGCGAAAGAACCCTTTTCCAGAACCTGGAAAAGCCTCGATTGGCTCATCATGGTGTGAATTCATTTTGTTCTTCACGGAAAATACTAACTATTAGCCGTCATGGATCATTTGAGTTAGTCAGAAATACTTGAAACCGTAAATGTTAAATCACCAAACAGACAGCATTTCCTGCTCATCTTTATTTTTTTGGTTCCAGTTTTGCCTTTGAAAATTATCCACAATGAGGATTTCATCCCTTCCAAAGTGGCTGAAATGCACTAGCAGACATTCTGCATATAAAGGGTTAATCTTTATGCCGCTTGGCACAAAATTTCTCTTTGTGACCGGCTTTCAAATACCATGTATAAGGAGGAATCGCGTCTTCCCAAACTGCTGATTGGGCAAAGCTTTTGTCAAATAATTCAATGTTGATGGATATTAGCTCTTATTAGATGTATAATCGAGTAACATAACAGAAGGGAAGGTTTTGGTCTATTCTACAATATTGGCATTGTTTTTCAGTAATATCAAGAAACCTACAGAGAATTACACATTATTCACAGAACAATTGATGTTCCTTAAAGGCGCCTTCGGATTTTGACGCGTTAAAAAAAATCTATAACTTGTAAAATTATGTATGCCTGACCAAAGCTAACCTTTGATAGCCTGCTATTTCAGAATATTCCTTCTATGCAAACGAGCCCGAATGCCATTTTAGCTAAGCGTTAAGCTCCGAAAAGAAAGCTCCTCCCAGAGCCTCAAGGAATAAAAATATCATTTTGTCATTTGCTTCTGTCCCGCACCCCACTGAAGTGTCTTGGCTTCAAAATGCCCTCGTTTCTGTTCCAGGTTGAACCCTTTTTTATCAGTCTTGCTTTATTTGACGTAAAGAACAATTGTAAGATTTCAGCTGACTTCCACATCGACCTGAATCCTCCGTCTGTCCGTGAAATGCTGTGGGGCGGTTCTACCCAACTGGCCGCCGATGGGCCCTGGAGAAGCTCTTCACCGGAGTCTTTTATTCATGGAATTGCCGAATCCCAGTTACGCTACATAAAGCAGGTAGGGAGTGATCTGCTAGGCTTCAGAATACGAAACAGAAACCCCGTTGGGCTGGTTCATCCATTCAGATGGATGTTTTCATGGGCATCTCTTTTTTCTTTTTTCAATTTTTTTATGTTTGTTTATTTTTGAGAGAGAGAGAGAGAGACAGAGCACGAACAGGGAGGGGCAGAGAGAGAGAGGGAGACCCAGAATCTGAAGCAGGCTCCAGGCTCCAAGCTGTCAGTACAGAGCCCAACACGGGGCTTGAGCTCCTGAACTGAGATCATGATCTGAGCCGAAGTCAGAAGCTCAATCCACTGAGTCACCCGGGCGCCCCTCATGGGCGTCTCATGTAAAGGTATGCGGCTAGGTGTTTTTCCCTGGGGACTGAAGGTAGCGAGAGGGACAGAATGGAACCAGCCTGTGCTAGCAGTGGGTCCACAAAATCACCTTTTCAGCGGGACCACGACGTGAGTCTCGGAGGCATTTTGTGAGCTGGAATGAAGGTGACACATACAGGCACAGACACCCCCGCCACACACACTTGGGCCTACTTCTGAGCAAGGCAAGCCCGAAAGGCTTATTTCTTTGAAGAAAAAAATTGATCCTGCCATCCTCTCCTGTCCCTAATTCCCATTTCCGTTAGGAGTAGGTAGCTTGGTTTTGGTTTTGGTTTTTATCCGGATGCGCAGTCTTTATTTCAGAGATTTCTTAAAATACCATTAGCTTTTTCCTTAGCTTTTTGTGTTTCTTAATTTTTGAGGGAGAGACAGAGAGATTGTGAGCAGGGGAGGAGTAAGGGGGTGGGGGGATGGAGGATCAGAAGCAGGCTCTCCACTGACAGCAGCGAGCTCGATGCGGGGATCGAACTCGAATACCATAAGTTCATGAGCTGAGCCGAAGTCAGGTGCTCAACCAACTGAGCCACCCAGGCTCCCCTTCCTCAGATTAAAAAAAAATTTTTTTAAGTATTCTCTACACCCAGGGTGAGGTTCGAACTCACAACCCTGAGATCAAGAGTCTTGTGGTCTTCCGACTGAGCCAGCTTTGTGCCCCTCATTAGATTTTTCCTTATGACACGAGCAGAGGTCACCCCCTTGCAGAAGCTTAGGACCTGTGTACAGAACCTTACAGAGCAGAGGATAGCCCTGTAGCCGAAGCCTGACAATTGACTAGAGGATGGAGTTCTGAGCGGACTCCCTGAGGAAAAGGACATTCGGCAAGGAAGGGAGGGTACCCATCTGAATGAAACGTCAACCACCATCAGGGCAAGTCTTGTGATGGTCACAGATCACAGGCTCTGTGTTTGGAAGGTTCGAGAACAACCTCGGGGCTCCATGCACCTATCTGGCTACACCCCTGGTTGAGGTGCCATTAGGTCAGTGTCCCTCAAATCCCTGGCCAGCCAAACCCTCATGGCGAAAGGTCCCCCCACGGACGATCAGATTCCTCTAGAAATCATTCCTGTCGGCGGCTTGGTGGTGAACGCCCCAAAGCCACTCAGTCTCCCATGTCGTCTGGAGTTTAAGCGCTTCATTTGTGAGCTGGCGTTGTTCATGCCGACCCCGCGTGAATAGGTATTTTAATGGAGCATAAAGGCTCTTTATACGCGGAGTTCTGGTTGCAAAGCAGCAGGAAGGAGCTGTTGATGTCACATACGTAATGCTGTGTCCTTCGGTCCTATCTGGTGCAAAGAAACCCCTTCACAGCAAGCCTGGTGCCTCGCTGGCATTTTGACCTCTGACCAGACTGGAGGCCATGCGAGGTTACAAAGAGCAGAATTGATGGGCTTCCTTCCTGACTTTTGCAACTCAGGAAACTGGAATGTGGCATAGAGTTTAAATTTCTTTTTTTTTTTCTTTTTGACGTTTGTTTTTGAGAGAGACAGAGACAGAGTGTAAGCCGGGGGGGGAGGGGCAGAGAGAGGAAGACACAGAATCCGAAGCAGGCTCCAGGCTCTGAGGTGTCAGCACAGAGCCCAGTGTGGGGCTCTAACTACTGAACTGTGAGATCATGACCTGAGCTGAAGTCGGACGCTTCACTGACTGAGCCACCCAGGCGCCCCTAAATTTCCTTTCTTTTCAATGCTTTTTTTTTTTTTGAGAGAAAGAAAGAGCAAGGGCAGGGGAGGGTTGGAGAGAGAGGGAGTCACAGAATCTGAAGGAGGCTCCTGGCTCTGAGATGTCAGCACAGAGCTCAATGTGGGTCTTGAACTCACGAACTGTGAGATCATGACCCGAGCTGATGTTGGACGCTTAACTGAGCCACTCAGGTACCCCTCTTTTTTTTTTTTTAACATTTATTTATTTTTGAGAGAGAGAGAGCACGAGCGCTCAAGTCAGGGAAGGGCATAGAGGGAGGGGGAGAGGGAAAGAATCCCAAGCAGGCTCCATGATGTTAGCACAGAGCCCGATGGAGGGCTCAAACTCACGAACCATGAGATCATGTCAGCTGAAATCAAGAGTCGGAGGTTCAACCAACCGACTGAGTCAGCCAGGGGCCTCCTGGGTCATTCACATTGTTGAAGGCTAATTTGGTATTTCACGGACTTTGCTAACCAGGATATTTGTAATTTGGGGGGATCATAAATAACACTGCATTGAACATGCATGTGCATGCATGTTACCTCACTTGCTGAATTATCTCCTTAGAATAAATACCGAGCACCAGGGTTTCCTGGGTTCAGGGTTACAGATTGCTGAATGGTAGGGGAAGACTTTACACGTACAACTTCCTTCCCTCTTTGGACTTTCCCCACGTTGCCTCTTTAGTTTGTTACTCAGATGATAGTTGTCACATATGTGAAACTCACCACTGCAGCATATGCTTCTATAAAAGATTGAGCAAGGGACGCCTAGATTGGCTCAGGTCCTGATCTCGAGGTTTGTGAGTTCGAGCCCTGCATTGGGTTCACTGCTGTCCACGCAGAACCCGCTTCGGATCCTCTGTCTCCCTCTCTCTTTGCCCCTCCCCTGCTCGCCCTTTCTCTCTCTCTCTCTCTAAAATAAATAAACATTAAAAAAATGATTGAGCAAGTACACTTTAAAAGTACTTAAGAGTCTGCTGTGGGATTATGTGTAATATTTCCTGCACCGTATCCAAGAAGTCCTTTTAAGCCAATGACTATTTTACTGTATTACTTCCCCATACTCAGCTTGTACGTTCAAGGCATGCAGTTTAAATTGGGGTCATGGGCGTCATCACACCTGTAATCTAGGTCAGGAAGAAAATCAACAGGTTTTTTTTTTTTCCCCCCAATATCTCTGGTTTGCCAGAATTTTCCACTGAGGTCTCATGTCATCCTCACAGTCTTGGGAAATAGTATCATTACTGCTGTTTGGAAGGCAGGAGAAGGGCACATCGGGAGGTGAAGTCAGGGGCCAGATGGTGGTGAAGGCAGGATTGGGAGCCGGGTGCGGTGGAAAGACCCAGGTCCATAGTGTCTGGCGTCACACACCGCAGCCTACAACGTGGTGGGAGCAGATGCGTTTGGAACACAAGGAGGGCTCAGGGCTTGGGAGTTAACGTTAAAGAGGGGGCTGAATGGAAGATGTGGGGCTTAACAGACCTTCAGAAAGGGGTGAGAGCTAGGAAGGGGACAGCGATGGGCAGTGGCCCTCAATGGCTTTATCGTCCTGCACCTTTTGCAGGTCTGCTGGTGATACCAGTAAGTGGTCATTTACTGCCAGTTAGTTGAACCTTTTATTTTGGAGAAGTTTTTTTTTTTCCCCCTCGTTCCTCGACTTCTTTTCGTTTAGGACTAGGAGGTAGTGCTGTGTCTGAGAGAGACTGGAGGTAAGCAGGCCGGAGCCCCAAGCCCAGCTCGTCGGTCCCTCAGCGGTCACAGCAAGTTAAGCACGTCTTGCTGCTATTGTGTTTCTCTTGCTCCTTTACGAACTCCCTTATTTTCACAGCCCCCCAGCAAAGTAGGTGGGGACTGTGACCATACTCGTTTTACAGATGAGCAGACTGAGGTACAGAGCTGTTCAGGAGTAGCCTGCCCAAGGTCCCAGAACTTAGAAGATGAAGAACAGGACCCGAAACTGGGTCTAGCTGGTTTCAAAGCCCAGGTTTTTACCCCAGGAGTGTACCGTTCCTGGGTCACCCTAGAGTGAGTTTCCCTGCCCAGGTCCCCAGGCATTTCTCTCCCGTGGCCTCCCTGAGGAGCAACAGGGTGACCGCAGAAAAAGGAGGGAGTTGGGTCCATTGAATGGTTCTGCCTCTGTGACATCAAACAGTCACTATGACCAGTCACTTTATTCTCAGCTGCCTGGCACTTTCTTCCCAGATGCAGAGCTTAGCCCCCCCCCCCCCCCCCCCCCCCCCCGCTGTGTCTCCTGTCTCCCAAGTTGACCTGATTGACTTCGGGTTGGGGTTGTGGGGGAGATGCTGACTCGTGGGGCCCTGCCTTCCTGTGGCTCCCTGGGCTCCCCCCTAAGAGGGGAACAGTTTTTGGACTGGTAAAAGAGTACAGACTCCCTCCTCCCACCCCCATCCAAAGCCCTGCTGCTGCCCTGGGGGGTGTGTAAGTGCTGGGGACTGGGTTGGGGAGACTTGACCCATTCTTTAGAGGGGGAGGGGCAGCGAAGTGGGTAAGAATGACCCATACCTCCTTGGTGGGAAAGGATGGCTCAGCCAGAGGCCTTGTCCACAAGGGCCAGACTCCCGGCCTGTATGGGATTTCTGGGTGCTCTCTGACTACCCTTTTGTGTTCTGGGGACAGGGAGAGGGCTAGAAGCTGATTGAGACAAAAGGCAAACCAGCCCTAGACAGTGTCCTCCTTACCATGGAATCCCTGGTCATCTGTAAATGGGGGGAGGGGATTATACTTGTGTCCAGGAGCTGCCGTAGGCTCTGACAAGTTGTGCTGTCCGCAGAAAGCCCTCAGCCCTGTGCTAGACGCCCCGCGCTTACCCAGTATCACACGGCCAGCAGTAGGGTGGCCATAATGGTGATTGTGAATAACCAAGTGAAAGCACCATGCACGTCGCCATTGTCAGAGTTTTGCAAAATCTTTTTTTTTTTGTAATTTTTAAGTGTTTGTTAAAGTTTATTTTTGAAAGAGAGAGAGAGAGAGAGAGAGAGAGAGAGAGATGGCATGAGCAGCAGAGGGTCAGAGAGAGAGGGAGACCCAGAATTCAAAGACAGCCTCCAGGCTCTGAGCTAGCTGTCAGCACAGAGCCCAATGCGAGGCTTGAACCCATGAACCATGAGATCCTGACCTGAGCCGAAGTCGAACTCTTAACTGAGTGAGCCACCCAGGTGCCTCGAGATTCACAAATTCTAATACTCAGTGCTGGCATGCACCCATGTGGGGAGATGCTCAGCGTCCCGGGAAAGGAGATAGTAGGTGCCTAGTGAACATTACCCGCTGCGATGATCATGATTGCTGTTCTCATCCTGCTTCATTGTGTGACATGTTGGATGTGTGGGCTCCGGTGCTGAGGTAGCATAGCCTGGGCTCTGTGTATTGTCTGCAAGCCAGGGCTGCAGATGCCTTCACCCACTCACTGCATAAACTTCTATAAGCCTCAGTTTTTCCATCTGTCCAATGGGTATATCGTAGTGCCTGCATTCAAGGGCTTTTCTGAAGACAAAGGGAGAGAATGCACAAAACCCATCCAGGGCAGTTAGGTGACAGCCGGGAAGTGTGAGACTGCAGTCAAAGTGTATTGCTTGGCATACTTTTGGCAGGGTCAGCGGGGGCTGGCTGCCAGGTGCCTCTCCACCTCCGAGTGGCGTTTTCCTAGGAGTACGAGAGCTCAGGGTGCACCTGAGGAGCTCAGTCGGTTAAGCGTCTGACTCTGGTTCCAGCTCAGGTCATGATCTCATGATTTGCAAGGTCAAGCCCTGCTTCGGTCTTTGTGCTGACAGTGCAGAGTCTGCTTGGGATTCTCTCTCTCTCTGCCCCACCCCTGCTTGTGCTCTCTCTTTCAAAATAAAAGAAAAAAGAAATCAAGTTCTGTGACCTTGCAGTGCTTTGGGCCACTCTAGTAATAACTGGGCACCTAACGGGCGGTCGGTGGAAGCCATACAGGAAATCTCTAGCATAGCTGTTACCAGCCTCATCCCCATTTTGCAGATGGTCATCTGAGGCGTGGACACAGGACATGACTTGCCTAAGTCTATACATGGTAGAGCCAGAATTTCAAGCCAGGAAATTTGACTCCCAAGCAGTCTTTAACCACGTCCTTCCCTTCTTGCAGCTTGGGAATTCCAAGGTGAATCTACTGTTCTCAGGGATCCTTACGAGCCATTGGATTTGCTGGGGGTGGGGGGGGGGATTACTCAGGGTCTTAACACTTGAGTTTTCTCCTCTTTCCCAAATGCCATAGAGTGTTCTCTCCGGAGCAGATGAGATAATGTGTCTGAAATGTTTCGAAAACTGGAATGCTGGATCTTAACACAGTGGGTAATACACCACGTAGCAAAGTAAAACTTGGTGGAGTCCCAAAGATGGCTTTTTCCATTTGAATTCATTTGTGCGCTGCTCCTGGGAACAACAGACAGAACCAACTAACAGGCTGTTTGGAAGAGAATGTATTTGGAAGGAGCTGAGCTGGACGGCAGATGCCATGGTTGTTTCACATGTATTCATAGAAAACATAAGGGGCGCCTGGGTGGCTCAGTCGGTTAAGCGTCCAGCTTCGGCTCAGGTCATGATCTCACGGTTCGTGGGTTCAAGCCCCGCATCAGGCTCTGTGCTGGGAGCTAGCTCAGAGCCTGGAGCCTGGAGCCTGCTTCAGATGCTGTGTCTCCCCCTCTCTCTCTTTGCTCCTCCCCCGCTCATGCTCCGTCTCTCCCTCTTTCTCTCAAAAACAAATAAACGTTAAAAAAAATTAAAAAGAAAAAAGAAAACATATGTAACTTTGGTTGCATCTACGTTCACATCCTTAAATGGAACGTGTACGAAACACCCACATTTTGGATCCTCTGTCCCCACATTGAAAGCAGGAGCTCTTCAACTGCAGTGAAGTATTTTATTTTCTTCCTCTCAGCTGCAATTAGTATTAATTGTGAGTGAATTGCTCTGGCGTTACGCACAGCTACTTTTGAAAATGCTTATCCCATTCCACTTGAGAAACACGCTATTTTAGCACATGCCGACCAAGCCAAACGATACTTGCTGCACTAATTAGGCCTCAGAATGCACCTTGCACACACAGCCCGACACAAGAGGCTCAGCAGCAATGGTGACAGCTGTCCCTCGGGGACTAATAGATGTGAAGTTGGTGACAAAATAGAAAATCTATTTTGCTTGGGTGGCGCAGTCTGTTAAGCGTCCGACTGTGTTTTTAAATTTTTTTTCATGTTTATTTTTGAGTGTGAGCTGGGGAGGGGCAGAGAAGCTGAAACAAGCTTCAGGCTCTGAGCTGTCAGCACAGAGCTGGACACTGGGCTCGAACCCATGAACGGTGACATCATGACCTGAACTGAAGTTGGATGCTTAACAGACTGAGCCACCCAGGCGCCCTGAGCGTCTGACTCTTGATCTCAGTTCGGGTCATGATCTCGTGGTTTGTGAGTTCTAGCCCCACATCGGGATGTGTGCTGACAGTGCAGAGCCTGCTTGGGATTCTCTCTCCGTCTCTCTCTGCCTCTCCCCCGCTCATGTCCTCTCTGTCCCTCAAAATAAATAAATAAACATTAAAAATTTAAAAAATCTGTATTGAAAGAAATATTGGGAGTTTTATTTTTTTTAAATTTTAAATGTTTAATTTATTTTTGAGAGAGACAGCACAAGCAGGAGAGGCTCAGAGCGAGAGGGAGACACAGAATCCGAAGCAGGCTCCAGGCTCTGAGCTAGCTGTCAGCACAGAGCCCGATGCGGGGCTCGAACCCACAAATCGTGAGATCATGACCTGAGCCGAAGTCGGACGCTTAACTGACTGAGCCACCCAGGCGCCCTGTATTGGGAGTCTTAGAAACTGTACGGAAAGAAATGCTGTCTATTTTCAGGTTCCTGGATACAACCCTGTGTTTGATGTCAACATTCTATGCTAAATACACTATGAGGAAGCATTAGCCACGCAACTATATGTATGGACTTACACAAAAACGTCTAATGGAAGTAACTTTTTCCCCCAGGGAATTTTCTCAGTGACGAATCCACATCCTGAAATTTTTCTGGTTGCGAGAATTGAAAAGGTACTCCAGGGAAACATCACGCACTGTGCGGAACCCTACATCAAAAATTCCGACCCGGCAAAGGTATTTATAAAGATCGTTTGCGAACATTTCAGCATCATGTAAAATTTGCCTTTTACTGGTATTTTTAACGGTATTGTTAATGAACCCTCACAAAAACCTTATGCTCTCAGTACATGGTGTGTTCTGAAAATACCGTGTGCAATGGGAGTACACATGCTAAGCTTGACCATGACTTCTTTCCCTTTTCATTTTTGTTCTCTTTACATGACAGTCTGATTTCTGGTTGCGTATCAAAATAAGAGCTTTAGGTGGCATCTGTTCATTGACACCATATCCTTGACGATAGCGGTTCTTTATTTCCAACCCTCACTTAACAGCCCTGGGATGTCAGAGCTGGGAAATCCAGCCCACCGGTTCCCAAACGCTGGTCTGCACTGAAATTTCCTCCTGTCCCTGAAAAGAAAAGAAAGACAGGAGAAGGAGTTCAGCGTAGGAAGCAAAATGCATTCAATTCGAGGGGCTGCTCTTTATTCTGAGATTTTTTTGTTGTTGTTCTGCCTACGTTTGAAACATTACGCCGATGAGTCTTTTCGTGAAATGTTGGCATATTAAATGGTAGCGATTGTTTTTACTGTTGGATGTCTTCTGATGGCAGCACTAAAAGTCAGCAAGCCATGTAATCATCCAAATTTCTGGATCACAAAATCCCTACTTTGGCAATCTGCGATGTGGTCTTTTCCCTTGTTTTATAAATGAGAAACCTGAGGCCCAGAGAGGGGAAGCATTCATAGCACAGCTCATTAGCTGTGCTAATTTGTGTGTGTGCGTGTGGGGGGGACGTCTCCCAGATACAGATAAAGCCCTGCTAGCGTTCTGCATCCCCAGGGGTAAGCATCCAGCTGGCATTTCACAGCCTGTTGAGACTCCATGGGCCGGTAATCTTTTGTGATCTCCTAGTGCCTGCCAACAGCAGCTCCTTGCCTAACTAAATGAAGTGCAGAATTGCATCGACTCTTGGTCACTGGGCTTTTATCTTGGGAGTAGAAAGGTCAACCGTATGGAGAACAAACTTGTCCCAAGAATAATAAATGTATGGCTGCTCGTGTGTGAAAGGAAATGCACACTAGACCTGCTCAGAATGTCCCCAGTACAGGTCTTTGGTACAAAATGTGCCCTCCATCTGTTTGCATCCAACTTCTGGTATCCCGATGAAGGCTCCATTAGCGGGGAAACATAAACCTTTTAAGAAAATGCTGGTCTTGGAAGGTGGGTAGCGTTATCATGTGCGTTGGGTTTTATTTGTAGCTCTTTGGCTGGACTTTGATGTTTTACACCCATAAGTGGGGGGAGGGGGAGGATGTCCTTTTCGTGGCGAGTCTCGGGTAGTTGGAACAAATATGAGCGTGTCTTCTTGTTTCTGACCTTAGACGGCCCAGAAGGTGCACAAGACAGCAAAGCAGGTGTGTAGCCGCCTTGGACAGTACAGAATGCCCTTCGCTTGGGCTGCCAGGTTTGTGCACATATAATCCTGACCTTTCTGTTCGCTCTGCTATGTAAAATTCATGGTTGTGGTCCTGGCTGGCAGCATTAGCAGCTGGTCTCTGCCAAGCCTGTTCTGTCTGGGGATGCTCACAATGTGTCTTCGTCCATCAGGGGCTGCTCTAACAAATTCCTGGAGATGGACAGTAGGCTTCAACGACAACACATGTCTATCTCATGGTCCTTGAGGCTGGGAGTCTGAGATTAGGGGGCCTGCACGGCCGGGTTCTGGTGAGAAGCCTCTTACAGATTGTGGACGGCTGACTTCTTCACCTTGCTGTAGTGGAAAGGAAGTGAGCTTGCTGTCTGGCCTTTTCTATAGCCGCTAATCCCATTGCCAGGGCTCTGCCCTTCTGACCTCATCACCTGCTCCTAAAACCCATCACCCCGGGCTTTTGGTTTCACCATGGGGACTTGCGCAGGAGGGCAAAGACATGAAATCCCTAACGGAATGGTATATGAGAATTCTTTCTCTTAAAATGCACTGCGCATTCAAGACCCTTTCATTTCTTCATATGTCATGCCTCAGGGAAATTTTCTTTGGCTGGGGTTACTGAGCCGACTGGCCCCACTTAATGTTATTGCATTTCAAAGCAGAGCTTATTTGCTAAACTAAGGGAATTTTGTGCCCCAGAAAACCAGTGCTTGTAGGGAATTATGTACGGTGTGGCCACTATTTCACAGTTGGCTAGGTTTAGGCTTTGAAAAAGCTATCCTAGGATGTTTCTGGAAAACGTACTAAAAATCAGAAGGCAAGAGAACGCGGCTGTAAAGTGCAAGTGTGTGATTAATTAATAGGCTTGCTTTTCTAGCCCTTCGTGGGCAGTGCATCTAGAAGCATGTTCTCTGTCTCTTCTGTCGTACGGGAGGTTACATGGGTTCCCCCCCCCCACATCTTCCCCACTGTCTACGTACAGTGATGACTTCAGATGCATTTCTGGCTTATCCCCCCTTTGAAATACAAGTTCACTGGCTTGTTTGTGGTACAGCCTGGTCAGCTCCCTGGAACTTTTGGGCGTAAGGAAAGGCCCGTGTTCGGGATAATTCACTCTGTTATGTTCAGTGGGTATTGGGAAGTATCAGAAGGGGAGGAGCATCTAAGTTAGTTAACTCTTCTGTCACTACAATCGTTTCATTTTGGGGAACGTTTCAAAATGTTTTGTGTGTTGGTAGATGAAAAGGCACATTGTCCTTGTTCTGCAGACTGGTTAAGAAAATGATAGCCAAGGTTAGGTGAATGGCAAAGGGGAGGAGACGTTGCTGGGCTCTTTAGGCATTGTAGCAGTGAAGTATGGCTTGCAAGCCTGCACGTCCTTAGTGGAGACGTCAGTCGCTGCTCTTGTTAGTATTTATAGACCACAAGGCAATGGTCTAAGTGCTTAGTGTGCACCTGCCTAGGAGGTGAGGACTATGATATGCAGGCATAGCACTAAAAAAAAAAATCCTGGGTGGCTCAGTCAGTTAAGCATCCGATTTCGACTCAGGTCATGATCTCGAGGTTCCTAAGTTCAAGGCCTGTGTTGCATTCTGTGTTCACAGCTCAGAACCTGGAACCTGCTTCGGATTCTGTGTCTCCCTCTGTCTCTGCCCCTCCCTGGCTCATGCTCTGTCTCTCTCTCAAAAATGAATAAGGACTTAAAAAAAATTACAAACCTATCCATGTCCAGCTTCACATAGCATATAGCAGAGCGGGGCTCAGCCCCCGTGGCCCCTGACCTCAGCCCACTCCGGCCCACTGTATGGGCTCTAGTAGCTGTTTGAGGCCAGTTTGTCAGTAGAAAAATTAATTTAAAAGTCTTCAAAGTTAGAAGCTCTAATCCCCAGTTCTGATGAGGAATGGCCCTCTTTTTTCCTTCTGGAATTGTTTTGGGTGGCGGCGGCAGCAAAAACTCCCTCTAAAGGCTTGCCTGGGATATTTTAATGATCTATGGTAAACCCCTGTTTGCTGAAAATAAAGGACTTCTGCTTAGAAGTAGGAGCAGTGGTTAAATGCCTAGGACCTCATCTTCAGACGCTCTGCCCAAGGGAATTACGTGTCTGGTTAGAGCTGTCTCCGTCGGGCTGGGTGTTCATACGTTACTTTTCATTACTTTTTTTAATTTTTAAAAAATGTTTTTATTTATTTTTGAGAGAGATAGCATGAGCAGGGGAGGGGCAGAGTGAGACAGAGACACAGAATCCGAAGCAGGTTCCAGGCTCTCGAGCTGTCAGCACAGAGACTGATGCGGGTCTCGAACACGTGACAGGCAAGATGATGACCTGGGCCTACGTCAGACGCTCAACTGACTGAGCCACCCAGATGTCCCCTAATTACTTTTCATTTTAGCAGTAAGTAGCTGCTTACAAATGGGAGAAGTGGAAGAGGTAGGGAATAATCCAAATTCATATCAGAAACTCTGCATATATTTTGTAAGCTTCAGATAAACAGACCTTAAAGATCTAGTTTTTAAAAAAATGTTTACTTTGAGAGCAAGAATGTGAGCCAGTGGGGCAGGGAGTGAGGAGCAGATAGAGAGGGAGACAGAATCCCAGGCAGGCTCCAGGCTGAGTTGTCAGCACAGAACCTGATGAGGGGCTTGAACTCACTCATGAACCAGGAGATCATGACCTCACCTGAAATCAAGGGTCGGATGCCTAACTGGGGCTCCCCAAAGATCGAATTTGATGGTCACCAATTTTGAGATACGCTTTACCTTTGATTCCAACTCATGCATTTTATACATCCGACTTTGATGACTTTTTTTTAATTTTAATTTTTTATTTTTTTTGCCATTTGCTATTTCTTTTTTTTAATAGTTTATTGTCAAATTGGTTTCCATATAACACCCTGATGACTTTTCACAAATGGTTACAGTCTTGTAACTACCGCTCCAACCAGGACCTCGAACATGTCCGTGAACACACCACTGAGTATCCATTCGCTCGTGGGGGACTGTCTGGGGCGTTGCCTTTCGGGGCTATAACAAATGCATCTGCTCTGAACGTTTCCGTACCATATGGAAATATAGGTGTGTGCTCACCATCATGAGAAATGGCCAGGCGAGTTTCCATTGTGTGTACCTACCAGCAGTGGATTTGTCTTAACTTATCAGTACTTCAGAATTAAAAACCAAAACTTCTTTTGCTGTTTTAGACCCATTTTCAAAGATACTCAAGGTTCTCTGGATCTGGATGGGAGATTTTCTCCTTTGTATAAGCAAGACAGTAGCAAGCTTTCAAATGAAGACATCCTCAAGTTGCTCTCAGAGTACAAGAAGTAAGTGTGTCAGTGCTGTAAAGCAATACAACAGGGGGATTCTAATTTCTTAAAGTGGGAAATGTGAGTCATAGATGGGAGAGATGGAAGGCTTTGGAGCATTTCTGCGTTTGGAAGGCATTTGGAAGTTTGCGTATAGCATACCTGGCGCATTCAGTAATCATACATGTTAAGTATAAAATATTCTTATTTTACACCTAGGCCAGAGAAGACCAAATTGCAGATAATACCTGGGCAGCTAAATGTCACAGTGGAATGTGTTCCTGTGGATTTATCAAGTAAGAATCCAGGTTTTTTGTCTTTTCAATGTATTTTTTTTTTTAGATTTTTTTTATGTTTTATTTTTTTGAGAGAGAGAGAGAGAGCGTGAAAAGGGGAGGATCAGAGAGAGAGGGAGACACAGAATCTGAAGACAGGCTCCAGGCTCTGAGCTGTCAGCACAGAGCCCGATGTGGGGCTTGAACCCACAAACCACCAGATCGTGACCTGAGCTGAAGCCGGACACTCAACGGACTGACCCACCCAGGTGCCCCTTTTCGATATATTTCTTGAAGTTCACATGGTGGATGAAGTCCCTAGGGCTATTGTAAGAAAATATTACAAACTGGGTGGCTTAAGGTGACAGATTTATTCTCTCTGGATTCTGAAGGCTAGGAGTCAAAGTCCAGGCATCAGGAAGGCTGTGTTCCCCCCTGAATGCTCTAAGGAAGAATCACCAGTCATGGGAATGAGGACATGGCCTAATTCACTCGGCCCTCATCTCTACCAATCTCTGCAGAGATCCTATTTCCGAATAAAGTCACATTCTGGTGTTCCGGTGGCTGTGGATTTTGGGGGGACCCTAGTCGATCCAGTACATAGAGTGGATAGTGACAAATTCAGAACAGTATGGAGTTGATTGTATCAGATGTGGCTTCGTATAAAATGATAATGTTGTGAGTATTCCCTTGTCAGTTTCTGCTGCTTTTTGCCTTGGATAAGTCTCGTCGACTCAGGGATCCAAAAGGAGTTTCTTTTCCTCTCTAACGCCAGCAATTTCAGGTCTCAGGAGAAACATGGACAGAAGACAGGAAATGCACGTTGGAAGATATAAAACGGAGTGGCTAATGAGAACTTGAAAAATGTTCAGGTCTTAGCAATGATGCCACTAAGCAAATTAAGAGCAAGATGCTTTTGCTCCTCTGTCAAACGTGTGAAAATGTTTAACGTGAAACTGTCTAACGCAGGCACTGTCACCTGCGCTGAGTAGGAATTTGGCAGTCGACATTCACAGATGTCGGTAACTAACGCATTTCGATTCTGAGATGCTATCTATCCATTCATTCACTGAAGAAGCATTTATTAAGTAAGCATTTATTGCATACCTACAAGGTGCTTTGCAATTATGGGGATTAAAGTCTACAAGGAGTGACTGACATTAAATAAGAAAACAAGTGAGCCATTTGAATCTGTGATTGGGGTGGACTGCTTTAAAAAGGCTGGCCAATGGGGGCCTTTCTTCAGCTCCAGAACGGAAGAGCGAGAAGGAGCCAGTGTCTGGTGGTGGGGTGGGGACTGTATGTACCCGACTGAGGGCGTTACATACAGAAAGACCGTGAGGTGGAAGCCAGCTTGGTTTTTTGAGCAGAAAGGTGGGCAGTGTGGCGCTTGTGTGGTGTGTGAGAAGATCAGTGAAGATGGGAATGAAATAAGAAAAGTGAGGCAGGGAATCGTATGGACCACAGCCACTCTTTACAGGGTTGGCTTTTATTCCAAGCATAATGAGAGGTCACCAGAGGATCATCAGTAGGGAAGGGACATCCAGCTTACACTCTAAAACATCTCTGAGTTTAGTGGATTATGTTTTCCTAAAGAAATCATTTGAAACATAGACAGGAGATTGTGCACAAAGGTGTTCTTTTCCATGCTGTTTATATTGGAGGGAAACTGGAAACAACCTAAAGAGTCCAACGCCGTCAGTGTGGTTAAGGCAGTTAAGGCCCACCTACACCGGGAAACTTTAGGCAGCCCTGAGAAATGATGTTTCTAAAGAGTGCACAGGATAAAACAGTATGTAAAATGCCAAAAATATCCCAGGATAAAGTCCTGTATATACAGATCTAGTAGGATTTTTTTGTATTGTTATATTTTGTATTATTATATGGAACACATATGGAAAGGAGACCAGAAGAAAATATGCCAAAATACAAACAGTAGTTATCTCGGGATAGGAGGGCCATCACTTGTTTCTGTGTGCCTTTCTTCTGTGTCCGCAGAGAGTCTGTTGTAAGTATCGCGATAATAATTGGAGGAAACCACACACAACAGAAAATACTGTGTCATCAGGTATGACTTCCTAGGCCTCCCTGCTCTGTCAGGATCACTTGTAGCAAGGACAAGCCATCGTAGGGCTCCGTCCGTATATGAATCCCCTCTATTCTGAGGGCTACTTCACATTTTTTTAAATGTTTGTTTATTTTTGAGAGAGAGAGAGAGAGAGAGAGAGAGAGAGAGAGAGAGAGAGACAGAGCACGAGTAAAGGACGATCAGAGAGAGAGAGAGAGACACAGAATCAGAAGCAGGCTCTGGCCTCTGAGCTGTCAGCACAGAGCCCAGCGTGGGGCTCGATCTCATGATCCGTGAGATCACGACCTGTGCTCAAGTTGGACGCCTGACCGATTGAGCCACCAAGGTACCCCGTGATGACTTCTTCAATAACCCAGGCTGGCGCCCTTTTCTGAGTGTTTGTGTTTTTCACCTTTGGGAGTATTGAACTTATCATGGGTAACACATCCTAAGATCTGTTGTTTCCAAAGGCCTTCATTATTTCTTGGGTAAAAATTGCACCTGCCCCAAGTCTTTCAGAGTGACTATCCATGAGCTAATTGGAGGCATACATTCACTGTTAGTTCCCTGATACCAGTAAAAATTTGCAGTGAAAGCTAAATTGCAGCCACAGGAGGAAAAATGTAATGGATTTCTTTGCTGAGTTTAAATTTGTCAAAATTATGATGTGTTATATTTGGCAAATCACTCCACATTGAGAAGGAACTAGCAATCTGTGTCTGGTTGGGACAGTTCCACTCAAATGAGACCCAGGGTTTGCCATCTTGTCCTTCTGGGTTCTTAAAGCGGTTGTAGGACTTTGGTCAGTCGCTCAGAATTCTGTTAAATCACTCTTTATGAACACAGTCCACGTGCATTTTTATCAGTGTGGCAGTATGTTCGTCACTGCTCAGTTGTTTTCTCTTTGCCTGTTTTTTTTTTTTCTGATATAGATTGTATAACTTCTTCATATGTGCCCTTGAAGCCTTTTGAAAAGAATTGTCAAAATATTACCGTGGAGGTCGAAGAGTTTGTTCCAGAAATGACAAAATATTGTTATCCATTTACTATTTACAAAAACCATCTGTATGTCTACCCCTTGCAATTAAAATACGATAGCCAGAAGACATTTGCCAAGGTAAAACCACGTGAACTATACATTTTGGGGTATAAGATGTTATGTTCAATTCGCCAGTTCCAAGACTCATTTCGAATGGTTAATTCTTTTTAGGCGAGGAACATCGCAGTCTGTGTGGAATTCCGGGATTCAGATGAAAGTGATGCCCGTGCTCTAAAGGTTTGTTCATGACCTTGATAAGCGTGCACTTTTAGGAAAGATAAAGACCGTGGCACTTGGTGGTGTCCTAGGCTAAGTTTAATTCGTTTAAGCGCCATAAAGAAAATGTACGAAAGTGACAATGGTAGTATTGCTTTTTATGCCCTTACACCTTAACTGCAGGGTTAAATATTAAAAAATAACGAAATGAGGTAGGAGCATGGGTAGCTTTAAAAAATGGGGTAAGCATCACATATCCAATTTTTGCCTTTACTCTGCTTTGATTTTGCATGGCTTTGATGTGCAATCACAAGGTCATTTTCTCCTATGACCTGACAGCTTATACTGGTATCATCAGGGGACTGTAAACTCCTTTCTCCTTGAAACCTGAACAGGCTCTGAGCAAACAGAAGCACAGCATGACTGCTTTGATCTGAGATAGGACTTCTCTGCTGTGACATGACAGGCCAAATGGTGCCTCCAAACTTGCATTAGCGGCGTAGGAAGAGCAGAATCTCCGTATTATCTGATAGAGCAATCCTCAAATACCTATCCCTTTACATTTTCGCTCTTTAGCACATTAATCAGAGGCCTCAGAGAGAAGTCCGAGAACATCTCGCCGTCACAAATTGTTTTTCTGGCTCCCCGCTTCTCTAGCTTGAGCCTAAATCAGACAGATGGATGGCTAAGTCTTCCACTCAAACCTCCTGGGGAAGGAGGCTGGGGGCCCCTGACTAAGTCATTGAATGTATAGAAACCCCTACCTTTGAAAAGAGATGTTTTTTGTTCTTGTGTGTGTGTGTGTGTGTGTGTGTGTGTGTTTGTCCCTCCCCGCCCCCCCAGGAAACCTAAGTTAAGAATTAGTTGGCTCATATTAGGTGCGTTGTCCCTGATTCTCCCTTCACTGCAGATGAGAATAACTAATCGTTTTCTCTGCCATGCAATCTCCCGTTTGTATATTTCAAGATTCTGACGTTACCTCTCAGCAGTTCTTGCAAATTGCCTTCAGAACTGTGTTTAGAGGCGAATTGTCGATCTTTTCACATGGAGTCTTCATTTCATTTCGTAGCTAGCCTAGAGGCTGGCTCTGAAAGTGACAGGGTGAAGCAATTAGTCCCTTGGCATGCTGACTCTGTATTTATCCTTGAGCTTATTAGACCCTATGGAAGTGAAAAAACCCCATCAGCAATGAAATTGGATCTTTTCATGGAACTATAGCAAGCCTTGCATTTATTTTATTGGTATAACAGAAAGCTGATGACTTTTCAAAGGTGGCTCGTAAAGTGAGAGAACAGTGAACTTGTCTGTAGCCTAATGGACGTTCAAGTTTTAATTCCTTTAGGCTATGAATGTGTCTGCTGGTTGTGTGTGTGTGTGTGTGTGTGTGTGTGTGTGTGTGTGTGTATTAATCCCTCACCTGGCCCACCACACAAGGAACATTCAGGAAATATTGCTAACTGGGGCTGGGGGAGCCTTTTCAGTTAAGAGATGCAAGTAGCATCAGAGACATAAACTTTCCAGATCCGGTTTCAGAGTGTTTCCTTTCCAAGTGATTAGCCATGTTTGACTCCTTGCTGTCAATGAACTTGGAAGTGCATTTCTTTGATAACTGGAAACCCGGCACTATCCATGCAGCCAAGTTAGGCAATGTCTGGGGGTGGTCGCTGGAGTGCGGGTAAATGATCCGGAGTTTACAAGTTCACAGTGAGAGCTGAGGGGGCTTGGCCGTGGCCTTATGCTCACAGATGACTCTGCCGGCATGTGGTTCCATTGCAGTGTGTGTAAAGACCTTTTCACTGAGATCAGTGACTCAGTTTCCTTCTTTTGCAGTGTATTTATGGGAAACCCGCCGGGTCTGTCTTTACCACAAATGCTTATGCTGTGGTCTCACATCACAACCAAAACCCAGAGTTCTATGATGAGGTAAGAATGCATTTTTTTCTGATGTTTATAAAACAGAGTGGTGGTTCTTTTTTTTTTTTTTCCTTCCTTTCCATCATTTTATCTGCCCTTGGAATCCCTTGTCCCATGAAAATAGAAAATGTCACACCAAGATGAAGGGCCCCCCGTGCCTGCTCGGTGCCCTTTGATGACAGGAGAAGATTTGCTCACAAATTGGAGGGGCTCTGGCACAAGGTAACACTGTAACCACAAGGTAACAAACGCGTGACCAGAGCTAGGATTCTAGCCCTAGCTTTGACAACTGGCTCCATGACCTTGAACAAGTCACTTTCGCTTTCTGAGTCTCCATTTCCTCAACTGTACAGTAAGAAATTCTGGGGCCCCTGGGTGGCTCAGTCGGTTAAGTGTCTGACTCTTGATCTCAACTCAGGTCATGATCTCACGGTTTGTGAGTTCGAGTCCCGCATCCGGCTCTGCACCGACGGCACAGAGCCTGCTTGGGCTTCTGTCTCTCTGTCTCTCTGCCCTTCCTCTCCCTCAAAATAAATAAATAAACCTAAAAAATCAAATAAATTCAGAACAGATAGCTCTCAAGGACCTTCTGTATTTTTCTTCCTGTGGTTTTGCGTGGGGTTGGGCGTGCAGCCTCTCTGTAAGTGAAAGGCTTTGGGAGACAGCAGCATGTGAGGGCCATCAGAATCCCACCAGCTGCTCTAATGCCTCAGCGCAGTGTAGACAAAGGGGACTGGTATGTCTCCCTGGCTCTGTGCTCCCCACTCGGTCTACCTCTCTGGCCCTGTCTCTGCCTCCCTTTCCCCCTCCACCTCTGCATCTCTGTGTACTTCCCAGAGTCTTGCTTAGTGTCTCTGTCACAGCCTCTTCTAGTCGGTGTGTCCTGGGCTTATCCAGATCTGCAGACTGGATTTGACTCCCACAGGTCTCCACAGACCTGAATATGCAGCCCAGGTGGCGAGCACTGCCGTTTCTGCTCCTTGGGGCTGTTTCTCTGATACTCACCCCTCACTGCTGTTATGATTTGCCCAGGGGGGACGGCGTCACCTTTGTGGGTTAGCCACCCAGGGAGAGAGGATGCCCACATTCATGTGCAACAGACCATTAGATACCCAGATGGCCTGGATGCTGTGAATAGGCTGTGGCGAGATCCACCGACGACAGAAATCAGTTCTAATGCCAGAACCACGCCTTGCGTGAGTGATCATCCGGCCAGATGTCCAGCACCGAGCTGTAGTCAGCGCGAGTCGCTGCAGGAAACTTGATCAGGTAGAAGTAACCCACGTTATTTTTAGGATCCCAGAAAGAAGCAGGCAGTCATTCAGTCTGTGGTGGCCAGGACTTGGAGAGTGAGGGACGTTGCATGTATTTCTGTGCAGGTAAATGCATGTACATCAAGTCAGTTAAGCCTATAGTTTGTTGCTTATAAACTTCCAGGAGGCATTGTAGGTATTTGGTTAGGTCTTGATTGGAAAATCACTCCAGGCTGGGGGTTTGTATTAAAGTCTTCATTTGTTAGGGGTGCCTGGGTGGCCCAGTCGGTGAAGCATCTGACTCCTGACTTTGGCGCAGGACATCATCCCAAGGTCAAGGGATTGAGTCCTACGCTGAGCATGGAGCCTGCTTAAAATGCTGTCTCCCTCTCTGTCTCCCCTCTCCCTCATTCATGCTCTCTCTCTCTCAAAATAGTAATCCTAAGAAAAGAGTATTCATTTTTAGGATTAAATTCATGTGTCAAGGCTGAGCATAGTTATTTCTTTCTTTAAAAATTTATTTATAGGGGCACCTGGGTGGCTGTCGGTTAAGCCTCCGACTTTAACTCAGGTCATGATCTCACGGTTCGTGAGTTCGAGCCCCGTGTCAGGCTCTGTGCTGACAGCTCAGAGCCTGGAGGCTGCTTCAGATTCTGTGTCTCCCTCTCTCTGCCTCTCCCTACTCACACTCTGTCTCTGTCTCTCAAAAATGAATAAACGTTTAAAAAAAATAAAAATAAAAGTTATTTATTTATTTAGAGAGAGACAGTGTGAGTGGGGGAAGGGCAGAGGGAGCAGGAGATAGTGAATCCCAAACAGACTCTGCCCTGTCAGTGCAGAGCCAGATGCAGGGCTCCCGCCAGATCACGACTTGAGCTGAAAGCAAGAGTCTGATGCTCAGCTGACTGAGCCACCCAGATGTCCCTATAAGTCAACTTAATGTTTTGCTTCAAAAGATATTTACGTGAACCATAATTGGTGGATACCATAATATCATCGTGACTTTTTGCACGTTTATTTGCAAAGCTTACTTTTTCACAGAAAGGAGGGCAGCAATTTAGAGAAAAGAAGCCTTTCAAATTCAGTATACATTTTGGATAGATTGTATTCACTGACTCAGCCTGAGTTACATAGTATTCCTGGGCTGTGAGGCTGTGGTTTTGATCCAGTGTTCTAGAAAATTCTGCTGCAAAGTTGAGTCCAGGAGAATCCACTGGCCTCTGCAGCACAAGTAATAAATCAGGCCTCACAGCCCGGGAGAAGACTATTTTCAAATTGAAACTGACTGGAAAAGCCTTGAAAGCATGTTTAAATGGTATCTAGTATTTAATGACTTGGCTTGCCGTTTAGAAAAATATGTCATTGGGAAAGTAATGATGAAACCGAACTAAAGGTCTGACAGTTCAGCTTGACAATTAAAAACAAAACAAAATGCTGTGTGTAATTTTGCTGTCATTGCAGATGAAAATCGAACTTCCCATTCACCTGCATCAAAAGCATCATTTGCTTTTCACGTTTTATCATGTAAGTTGTGAAATTAACACAAAGGGAACGACCAAAAAGCAGGACACAGTTGAAACTCCAGGTGCGTGTACCCTTTAAATGTCTCTTTCTGCGGCTGTTTGAGATGGAATTGTCTAGAATGCAACAGGCCTCTTTTCCTCAAGGCTGCAAACCACTTCTTAAAAAGCACATTTCGGAGTTACAGAGTTCATCGGTGTAAGAAGAATTGTATGTTCATGTGACCATCATTTCTACCACATGTCGCGTCCAAATGCTTGCCTGTGCGCTTGGACTCCTGGAAGTCACGTGCAGTAATACACACAACGTAAAGTCATGCTTCTCATGCAGGGACGTGCATTGCAACAGGCGGTAGGGGTGGTATTTCTTACGTAGAATGGCCCAGCAACTAGAACGTTCCAGTCTGGCTCCCTGAAGGTGGTGACCCCAGAGCTGGGGACAGTTTTGAGCCTGAGGGGAGCCTGGGGGCCACCTGGTTCTAGTGAGAACAGAATAGAGGCCATGATCTGGAATAAAGTCTAGTAGTGAAACCCCAGTCCAGGTCCCATTCGGCAAGGCTGGAGGTAAAGCCGTAGGATGCTTCTTTAGGAGGCCACAGAGGCCCTCCCTGTAAACATGGTGGGTGCCACCCCCACTATCCAAGCTAGCCTGCATCATCCTTAAATCATTCAGGTACTCATTCACTCACCAACGACGTCTACATGCTTATGATGTGCAAGACAGGATTATAGGTCCTGTGGAGAATCAAACCTAGATCTCGTCTTAAGTGGGCATAGGGTCTAGCCAGGGAGGTGAGACCATTGTGGACAACTACAATACAAGATCAAAAGTAGTAGTTAACCGAGGAAATGGTGCCGTGTGATCTCAGAGAATACTGAGTTAGCACTTCAGTTGGTGGAGGGACGAGTGGCCGGGAATCTGAGAGGGCTTCTGGGAGGAGATGGTGTTTGGGTGAGGCCTTCAAAGGGCAGGGTTGAAATTGAGAATGCAGTGATGGCAGGAAGGTCGAGGATTCCAGGATAAAGGAGTATTGAGGGATATGGCCAGGGAACCACATGTACGTTGTTCAATACCACCAAAGCACAGAGTGTTGGGAGGCGAATCACAGGATGTCAGGTTGATAAGGAGGCGTCAGATCATGGAAAGCCTTGAATGCCAGGCTGTGCATTTGGTTGCATTCTGTCATCTATATGGAAATATTGAAGGGTAGTAATAACCAGTAAGAGCTGTTCTGCAGGAGGTCCACTGGGCAGCAAATAATGGCGGAGGGAGTCGGAGCAGGAAAGAAGAAGAAACACCAGCAAGTGGCTACTTCAGAGGTCCATTGGGAAAGGGGGCCACGCTACAGCAGTAGCAGGGGGATGATGAAAAAGCAATTGCAGGAGAAGAGATGTTGGGTCCGGTAAACGGTTGGCTACTAGAGAGATGATTCAAAGTTAGCACTGAGGTTTCAAAATTGGATGGAAGGAATTTCCAAAGTAGCAGGATCACAGGTGGGGATCATAGGTTTTGGGGGGATGTGGAGTTTGAGGAGCCAGCGAGACAGGCAACCACTGTGAAAATATCAGGAATTGTCCCTTATGGAGAGTGCGGTCCTGTTCTTTATCCCCATAGAAATCGTGGTTTGTTCAGGGCAGGGACCTTGAGGGCTGAGAAGAAATCTGGCGGAAGAGTAGGAACAGAAGACCGCAGGGCATGGTCATTCTGTGGGCCACTCATCACGTGTTACCGCCCATCCTTAAGTGGCTCCGCCCCTTTGAGCCAGATGGCGTATACTTGACATTGTACCTTTGCAGCTTCCAAGTGCTCTCTATGAGTTTTCACTGAGAGACACCTTTGGTCATGCTTCTTGATTAATTCACTGTGCAGAAAGTGTTGCCTAAGCAATTCCATACAGACAGAAGGTAGATTAGCAGTTGCCAGGGACTTGGGGAGGAGAGAAAATGGGGAGTGGCTTCTAAGAGGTGTGGAGTTTCTTTTCGGCGTGATGAAAGAGTTCTGGAATTAGTAGCAGTCAGTGGATGCCCGGCTTTGTGAAATATACTAAAGATCATTGAATTTTGCCCTTCAAGCAGGTGAATTAATGAGAGCCAGGGGAGAGGGTGATGGGCACTGAGGAGGACACTTGTTGGGATGAGCACTGGGGGGTTGTGCATAAATGAAGAATCATGGGACTCTACCCCTGAAACCAAGAGCACACTGTATGTGCCACATGTTAGCTAACTTGACAATAAATTATTTTAAAAAATTAATACACAGATGAATCCTATGGTGTCCGAATTCTATCTCAAAAATTTCTAAGGGGAAAAATTCCCCCCACGAACAAGAAAGAGATTTTCCTATTTTCGGGACTGGAAGCCTTTTGTCACCTGTCCAGTTTTCAGTTAACTACTGTGACAGAGTCCTTTTGAATGGATCTTGCGCCCATGTTACTTTCCTGTGCTCTTTATAAAAGAAGAGCTCTGGGTAAACCATGTCTGAAGCCGAACTAGTAACGATCCTTTCTGGCATGTTTCAGAGTCTGAGAAAGCCATTTAGTCTATTTAGCGAAAGCAACATATTTGTCTTCTTTTAAGAATTAAAGCAGTTGCCAAATGAAACACGTGAATGAAAACATTCTAACCAGATTTGTGTTGACTTCTGTGTTCACAGTATAAACGCGCGTGCACACACACACACACACACACACACTCACACAAAGAATTTTAAAGAATCAGGAGGCAGGGGCTTGAAAAAGTGCTCTCCAGCCAACACCCTCTCTCGTACGCCAGAACTCGGTCCAGAGCAAGCTTTTTTTTTTAGAGCTGAGTTATAAACACTTGAAGCCCAGAGTAAATCTCTATAATGGAAATACTGACACTTCAACCTGAGGCACACAGATGGCATTGGCTCTTTTAGCTAGAACATGATGAATTCTTTAGTGGAAATCCAAGAGGCTTTTGTGAGTAGAACTGTTAAGTACAGAGACTGGGGGAAATCTCTCAATGGATTCAAGTTGGAAACACGATGCCCTGGCTACATTCTGCTACTGGATTTTCTTCCTTCTGTACTAAGGAAAACTGCCGAACTGAGTGCTGCCTTGTATGAATATGGACTGTAACCTTGGCTTGTGCCCTTGATTTTCTATAGTCCCCTATGGTAGGATTGCTGTCAGAAATTTTGGAACATGTTGATGGTGGTTCGAGATTGTCCCAGACACGAGGCTCTGTACTTCTGCTGAGAACGGATGAGAGGGATTGGAATCTTTCTTTAAAAAATAAGTCTACCGCAAATTATCCCCCAAAGGGTGAATTAGATAGCGGTCCTGATGCACTTGTAAAATTTCAAAGCATTTTCATATATTAGTTCTCTTTGGTCTCTCAGTAACCATGGGATGGAAAGATTATGTGTTGTTCCCAATTTACAGCCCAGGAAATTGAGTCAATATAAGTCGTTAGTGGCCCGCCCGGGATTAGGAAGCCACCCAAATGCATTCATTGTTCCTTCCCGAGTATTTGGACGCCCAACACCTGGACTCCCATATACGGACCCTGCCCCTGCCCCCGCCCCCGGAAACATCGCCACCCTGCCCTGCTCCCCAGCAGTCAGTGATTTGGGGAGCTAATTGCATTTGCGATTTCATTTCTCATGCTTGTTCGTTGTCTCGGCAGTTGGCTTTGCCTGGGTCCCTTTGCTGAAGGATGGTAGGGTCGTTACCTTGGAGCAGCAGCTGCCCGTCTCAGCCAACCTTCCTCCAGGCTACCTGAACGTGAATGATGCAGAATCAAGAAGGGTAGGAGAGAAACCGACTTTGCTGAAGTAGTCACAGCATGGTGTTTCAAAAGGACAATGCTGGGGGCACCTGGGTGGCCCAGTCTGTTGAGCCTCTGACTCTTGATTTTGGCTCAGACTTTGATCCTGGGGTCCTGGGCTTGAGCCCCATGTTGGGCTCTGCCCTGAACATGGAGTCTCCTTAAGATTCTCTCTCTTTCTCTCCTCTCTTTCTCGCTCTCCTGCCTTCCCTTCCCTCTCCCTCTGCCCCTCCCTGTATTCTAGTGGATAGCATTCTGCTTTTCATGTTTTTGAGAGAGAGAAAGACAGTGGGACAGAGTGAGCGAGCGCAGGGAGGGGCAGAGGGCTGGGGAAGAAAGAGAAGTCAGGAACATCCATGTAAAGCTTTGATAGCAGTTTGACACAGATTACCTCTTATCTGTTGAGTCTAAGAAGCTTTAAAAACTGGGGGCTTGTATTTTCAGCATCATCCTAAACAATTCCTTTAGTTACTAGTTCATTGTTATTCTAATTTATAAAAGTGCCAGTCTGCAAAAGATTGGAAATTCACAATGGCTTAGGACCATTTACTTTAAAGGCAGATTATTTTCTCCAGTAATTCCCTGTGTGTGAAACTAACACATTTGTTTCTGGGGGGAAGAAAGTTGAAATGCGCAAAGGTGCTATCTGTCCCTTACCTGTCCATTCCCACGTTACAGAACCCCTGTCTGTACTTTCTGTTCACAGCAATCTAATGTGGATATTAAGTGGGTAGATGGTGCAAAGCCTTTGTTGAAGATTAAAAGCCACTTAGAGTCTACCATTTATACTCAAGTAAGTTGCATCACGTGAATTTGATCAGTTTTCATGTTTGAATCTATTTCTTTTAAGTTTTTTGTTCGTTTGGTTGGTTTTTGTTTGTATGTTTGTATTTGTGTTTGATTTTAGTAATCCCTACCCCCAATGTGGGGCTTGAACTCCGGACCCCGAGGTCGAAAGTCGCATGCTCTTCTGACTGAACCAGCCAGGGGCTCCTGAACTCATTTCTTGTTTAAAATAGACTGCGTTTGATTCCTGCAGCCTCAGAGAAGTTGTGGCCTCAAAGACTATCTCATTAGCGACAACCTCATTCTTAATTGTAATAGCTCAAGTTGTATAATCCCTTCAAAATCCCATTAATGGATTCAAGCCTTACAAAGCTCTGAAGGGACAGTGGAGGCTATTATCACATTCTTTCAAAAAATAAATTTTAGTTTTTGGAACAGTTTGGGATTTACAGAAAAATAGTACGGATCGTACAGACAATCCGCATATACCCTGTGCCTAGTTCCCCGTTATTACCCTCTTACATTAATGAGTATGGCGTGGGGTCACAAGAGTGCCTCCGTGGCTCAGTGGGTTGAGTACCCGACTTTGGCTCAGGTCATGATCTTGTGGTTCAGGAGTTCGAGCCCCACATCAGGCTCACTGCTGACAGCCTGTCAGCTCTTTAAAGAGCCTGCTTTGGGTCCTCTGCCCCCCTCTCCCTGCCCCTCCCTTGCCGTGCTCTCCCAAAAATAAATAAATATTTTTAAAACATTAGTCTGGCACGTATGTTCTAATTAATGAACCAGTGATGATACATAACCATTGACTAAAGCTTGAATTTATTCAGATTTCCTTCATTTTTACCTATTGATTCTATCCAGGGTAGCATATTACATTTGGTTGTCACGTCTTCTTAGGCTTCTCTTGGCTGTGACAAGGTCTCTCAGACACTCCTTGTTTTTGATGGCCTCGTTGCTTTTCAGGAGTAGTGAAACTTTGTAGGATGTCTCTCTGTTGGAATTTGATGTTTTTCTCATAAAAAGACTGGAGTTGAACACAGAAATTTGTTTTGTTAAAAAAATTTTTTTAAACATTTTATTAATTTTTGAGAGACCGATAGAGACTGTGTGATCAGGGGAGAGTTAGAGAGAGAGAGAGGGAGACACAGAACCCGAAGACAGTCTCCAGGCTCTGAGCCATCAGCACAGAGCCCAATGCGGGGCTCAAACCCACGAACCGTGAGATCATGACATGAGCCGAAGTTAGACGCTTAACTGACTGAGCCACCCAGTCTCCCTAAATGCAGAAATTTGAAATCAGTGGATCGTGGATGACTAGTAATTTCCCCTTGGCCTTGGCATCCATGAAATTTCAATCGAATATCAGTTGGAGGGCTCAAGCACAGTTTGGAAATTCACCAATGGAGAAGATGAAGTCCATGTTCCTTGGAGTGACGTATAAGGTCCTTCTCGGTTCCCCCTTGCCCACTTCACCATTTCCTAGATGAAGAAACTGAAACCCGGTCAGGTTAGATGACTTACCCAAGGTCCCGCAGAAGAGACAGGTCGAAATCCAAATCTGATATTTCCACTTCCTGATCTAGTATGTGCTGCCTCCAAAGTCCGTATATAATATCTAGGTTCTGTGTAGGACGGATGGATACTTGCTGACCGAGTGTCATGGTCAGTTGGGCATTGAATGCCTGAGACTATTGTCTGGTAGCCATGCTGCTACCTTTTCTTCACCTGTCAGTCCAGACCTCTATTCTTTCTCATTTCATTAAAATCTAGCAGTAGCCTGGGCCGCCCAGGCGGCCCAGTCAGTCAAGGGTCTGACTCTTGATCTCTGCTCACATCTAGATCTCAGGGTCATGAGTTCAGCTACGTGTAGGACTCCACGCTGGGTGGGAAGCCTGTCTAAAATGTAGAAGCGGCCCAACCTGCCCGACTGCCCTCATCAGAAAGGGAATTAAATGACCATTTGGCTAGTTGTGCAAAGATTGTGGCCTGCCCGGTATGCGTAGGTACATGCTCCGTTGGCCCGGCTTCTGCTGCTTTTACATGATGGTCCAGGGGACCATGGGACATGGGCACATGTGTTGGGCACTGCAGCTGCCAAACATAGGCGTTAGAAGACCTGGATCGGGGGCGCCTGGGTGGCTCAGTCGGTTAAGCCTCCAACTTTGGCTCAGGTCACGATCTCGTGGTTTGTGAGTTCGAGCCCCATGTCAGGCTCTGTGCTGACAGCTCGAAGCCTGGAGCCTGTTTCGAATTCTGTGTCTCCCTTTCTCTCTGACCCTTTCTACTCACTCTCTGTCTCTCCAAAAAATAAATAAATGTTAAAAAAAAAAAGAAGAAGAAGACTGGATCGATTGGCTTGCAAGATGCAGATGGGGGAGGACGGAGCACCAAAGCGCCTGTGTTTGAGGGGTAATGAATCAGATTTCATATGGCTGTGACCATCTGTTTTTCAGGATCTGCATGTGCACAAATTCTTCCGACACTGCCAGCTGATTCAGTCGGGCTCCGTAGAAGTTCCAGGGGAGCTCATTAAATATTTAAAGGTAAATGGTTTGTTTTCCATGGCTTTCTCATTGCCATGTTTTGATGAGGGGGAAGGGGAATGAAACAAACACCCTAAAATCGTTGGGGTTGCGTGTCCCCAAGAGAACACATCCTGTAACGTGCTTTTCTCTCAGTTGCCGATTTGGAAGCAGACAGCAGACTTGCCACGTTAGGAAGAAACTGCTAACAGCCAGATTCTGTCAACATAGTTTTTGAAAATCTCATGAAAATGTTTACTTGGGTTCCATAAAGTGGTTTTCATGGGTCTTTTCTCTTCTTGCTGACTTCCCAGTAACGGTGGCAGCTATTGTGGGGAAAAGGGTCCGGAGACATGGAGGGCATCCCTTTTGCTGGGAATAAAAAGACCGGGGTCTCTGGGTAAAAGATTCTCAACAGGGTCAGGGAAAGAGCGAAAAACCCAGTTTCCACATGATGCATGGGAGAGAGTCTTAAGAAACACCATATTTATTTAAATGTACTCAGAACCCAAGGCTCTGTTTATTCCCTAACACGGTGGGACTTACTTGCACATCATGGGACCTCGCTGGGAGCGACCCTTCTTTCGGTTTCTACCGTAAACCTTTCATAGGAAGATTTCGTAGATCAGCCTTGGAAAGTCTGAGGTGTTTTTATTTTGTTTGTTTATTTTGAAATTTTAAAATGTTTGTTTGTTTATTTATTTATTTATTTATTTATTTATTTGGAGAGAGAGAGAGAGAGCAGGACAGGGACAGAGACAAAGGGACACAGAATCCCAAGCAGGCTCCACACCGGCAGCACAGACCCTGACTCGGGGCTCGAACCCACAAACGGTGAGATCATGACCTGAGCCAAAGTCGGACGCTCAAGCGACTAAGCCACCCAGGCGCCCCCAAAAACGTTTGTTTCTTTCAGAGAGATAGTATGACAAGGGATAACATGTATGGGTTCTGGAATCATGTCACCGATCTTGTGTCCCAGATCTGTCCCCTCTTAGCTCTGCGATTGACCATGGCCACAGTTACAGAACTACTCTAGGCCTTGGTTTCTTTATCTGTCACATGGGGGGTAACCTGTGATGGCAACTCGGAGGGTGGTCGTGAGGCTTCAGTGAGATAGCAAACGTACCACCTCGTAACCATTCAGTGTGCACTTATTTCTTGAGTGCCTTCTTTGTTCAGACATCATTCTGGGGTTTGGAATATAAGGGAAGAAAGCAAACACTGTCCCTGTTGTCAGGGAGCTTACTTTCTTGTGGGAGCAGATGGACAGGAAACAAGTAAGTGACCGTGTTCTATAGATATATATGTAATATCTTCATTCAGGTGGTAATAAATGCCACAAAGAAAACCCCGAACATAGAGTAATGGGGGGGGGTCTCTCTTATAGATAACGTGTCAGGGAAGATCTCTGGTACATTGACATTTGACAGAGACCTTAAGGAAATGAGAGCGTCAGCTGTGTGCACTTCGGGTGGAGAGCTGGGAACAGCAAGTGCAAAGACTCTGAGCAGCTTGCTTGGTGTGTTCAGGGAACAGCAGGACTTCCAGAGTGTGATGAGGAGTTTGAATTATACCTTAAATAGAGATGGGAAGCCTTGCAGGGCTTTGAACAGAGGAGTGACATAGCGTGATTTGGGTTTTTTTTTTTTTAATGTTTATTTTTGAGAAAGAGAGTGCGGGTGGGAAGGGGCAGAGAGAGAGGGAGACACAGAATCCGAAGCAGGCTCCTGCACAGGGCCCGACATGGGGCTGGAACCCACAGACCGCAGGATCGTGACCTAAGTCAAAGTCGGACTCTTAATGAACTGAGCCATCCAGGTGCCCCTGAGGCGGCTGTTATTCTTAATTATCATTAAGAAGTATGATTGTCATCCAACTTTCAAATCCTTTCCTTGGGTAATGTCTAGAATGCCAGCTCTACGTACGAATGCTTAGTCTGTTAAGATCTTTGGCTTTTCTTCCAGCAGGGAAGTTTTATAAAAGTTTTAGCAGAATGGAATGAAGCAGAGCATCATTTTCATCTACTGGTATTCTTAAAATGGAGAAAGAGAAATACACTCGTATTTGTGTTTTTAAGGGTGTGGAATTTCTGATATAAATGTAACCTGTGCCCGCCCTCTAGTGGCAGTGAGTGAAATGCCACATGATTACAGAAGGAGCCGAACTACTGTTTGGACCCTTTGCACTGAAAGGGAGTCTTGAGATTTTTGACAAGGAAATTGAAGCCCAAGTAGAGGGGATTTGCCTGTGGTCACTCAGCTGGTCAGTAACAGAGCTGAGCTGAGCCGGCGACACGTGGGTCTTAACTCCTGGTCTCGTGTTCTCTCTATCAAACCTTGCTATCTGTTGTCCCTGTAAGTGATCTTGCGTTAGCAATTCACCTAACATCTACTTATAGATGGAATATTTTCCCCGATGCTGCAAGGCTTGCAAAGAAGAATAACTGAGGGTCACTGCCCATGGGGATCTTAAGAGCATCCAGAGAGAAAGGACATACATAAGTGAACTGACAAAGAAGTCACCAGCACAAATGAGAGTCCAAAGCAAGATGTGATAGATCCCAAATGCGTGCTATAGGCTGGCATGCTGTGGGTTCAGGGAACTTAGGAACCACTGAAACAACAGGCCTCCCATCTTTATTGGCTCATTTTATTTACAAAGAAGTTTATTTTTGAGAGAGAGACAGAGTGCGAGTGGGGGAGGAGCATAGAGAGAGAGGGAGACACAGAATCCGAAGCAGGCTCCAGGCTCTGAGCTGTCAGAACAGAGCCCGACGTGGGACTTGGACTCCCGAGCTGCGAGGTTGTGACCTGAGCCGAAGTTGGACACTTAACCGACTGAGCCACCCAGGTGCCCCTATTGGTTCCTTATTTCATTCATTGATGCAGTCATTCACCAGATCTTTACTGAGCACCTCGTACGGTCAGATGTTGTGGAGGGCAACAATATAATGGGGAACAGTTCAGATTACATACCTGCTCTAGTTGGGGTAGAGAGTAGATGTGAATAATTTTCGATCAAGATGACTGCTGTGAGGCAAAGGGAACAGATTAACGGGGTCCGACAGGAGTGTGCTCTAGACGGGGCTGTCAGGGCGGGCTGTCTGAGGAGCTGATGCTTCAAGCGGAAAAGAAATCGAGAGGAAGACAGGCCTAGGTGATAATGCTGTGGCAAAGGAGAACGGATACTGCGGTGGGTGGAAACACCTCGCGGTGGCGTGTTTGAAGGACAGAAGAAAAGACGGTGTTGCTGGAAGACGGAGAGCAGCTGGGGGAGGGGCAGGTGGCATGGGAGGAGCTTGGAGAGGTCCGTGGGGCACATGTAGGCATGGGGGGCTCTTGACAGCCTTTTGTTCATGATGCCTTGTTTTTTTTGTAATGGGGGTGGGGGCCAAACACTCTAGTGCTGCTGCATTGAGAATAGATGACCGAGGAGCAATACTAGATCGGTTTTGCGTTGAATGCCTGTCTCTCTTTTCCTGATAGGATCCCACTTCCCCTTTAACTCTCCTCTTCTCTGAAGCTTTATTGGACATCCCTTGCCCATTTGAAGACTTCGTTTTCTTCCTTTGTGCATTTTGTATAGACCGCTGTTAGTCTATAGATTTTGTTCCAGGTCTTTACCGCCACCCGCCCCCCGACAACAGACTGTGACCTGCTTGATGGTGGGGACCAGGGTTGTTTTTGATGTGCTTGGCACTTGGAAGTTCATTCTGAATGTCTTTGTTGAATGAGTGGAATGAGCAGCTTCACCGAAGTAAGGATTTGAACTTGAACTTGGAAAGGTGGCTGGGGTGCAGCTAAAAACTGAACAAAAGCACCAAGGCAGGAGTGCCTGTGATCTACTCACAGAGCAACCAAGGTACCAGTTGGCCTTGTAAAGAGTGATGAGTACTAGGGCTAAAAAACAAAGGTTAGGTCTTAAGTAGTCTTGAACCCCAGGCCAAGGTTTCTCGGCCTTGGCAATATTGACACTTTGGACAGGTTCATTGCTGTACGTGGCTGTCCAGTGCACTGGTGGATGTTTAGCAGCATTGGTGGCCTCTGCCCCCTAGCTCCCCCGAGCTGTGACAACCCCAAATGGTTCCAGACATGCCAGGATGTCCCATTGGGTGGCAGAGTGGCCCCTGGTTGCCGAGCACTGCCCTAGGTAATGGGGAGGTATCACAGACGGGAGGTGGTCTCCTGTAACCCAGCGGGAGGGCAATGAATTTGGAAATGAGAGGTGGACGTGTGGGGAGTAAAGAGAACACTGCAGAGACCTGCGAGAAAATGATGAGACTGTTTTGGTTGTAGGTTAAGAGGGGTGATGGCAGTGAGGCTGGAAGACGAGGGAAAAGGAAGGAAAACCTGGAAGGCTAGGCCGTGGCTTCCTTGAGCTTGATCTCTTGCCCTGTACGTATAATGGAGGAGCATCTGCCCAGAGATCTAAGAGGTCACTGCTGCGATGTCACATGTACCGATGATCAGATCGTGTCGTGAGCAGGGATGGTGAGGATGGCGATAGATGGAGCAAAAGTCAGGCGGCCTGGGAAAGAGAAAGAGTGAGTTCCTTAGGTACAGAGGCTGGTCTCCTGCATCTCTGTATTTCCCAAAGCGCGAAACCTTGACTGGATGTCAAAGGTGCCCAGTGAGACTTGTTTTCACCTTTTGGTTGGCTGGCTGATTAAATGATTGAGTGAACGCCTGCGTGAATGAAGGAACGCGGAGAGAAGGGAAGGAAGGAGAAAGAAATTTTACAGATTCCACTGCTTCTGTTGTTTCTACATCTATACGAACACGTTGCTGCTTTTTGCTATTAACACACCTACCACTAGAGACAGGGTGCTAGAACTTGGAAGAAATGTACTTAGGAAGGTGTCTGAATGTAGGCTGTTTCATGGGTGGGGTCAGTGGAGAGTCGGTTCTATCGAAAAGTGCACTGTATTGAATCCCGCTTCTCAGCAGCGTCTTTATTCCAAAACCCGTTTATCCCAGATACACGTTTTTATCTTCAGTAAACAAAGTATTTAGGGGCGCCTGGGTGGCTCAGTTGGTTGAGCCTCCGACTTTGACTCAGGTCATGATCTCACATTCGTGGGTTCGAGCCCCACATCGGGCTCTGTGCTGACAGCTCAGAGCCTGGAGCCTGATTCGGATTCTGTGTCTCCCTCTCTCTCCGTCCCTCCCCCGCTCATGCTCTGTCTCTGTCTCAAAAATAAATAAAACATTTAAAAATTAAAAAAAAACCAAAGTATTTAATACGAAATAAACTAACAAAATCTGAGTGCCAAAATAGAGATGTGGATAAAGGAATTAACCAAAGTGCCCTGTCTTATGAAGCCCAGGTTTGAGTGAGCTTATATTCTAGTGAGTATCTGTCTCCTGAATTATTTGTTGTTTCCCATTTACAAGTTCTATTCCCGTTCGTTTCTGTAACTAACAATGACTTGTTTTAGTGCTTGCATGCCATGGAGATCCACGTCATGATCCAGTTTCTGCCTGTAATTCTGATGCAACTCTTCCAAGTTCTCACAAACATGACCCACGAAGATGACATTCCGATCAACTGTACCATGTGAGTCTCGGCGTTATGATACGACGCAGCAACTTTGGTTTCTTTTTGTGTGTCTGCATTTTAAATACAAATGTACCTTCTGCATGAGAACCCAAAAGCAGAACGCTAATATCCATTTTCTCTTGTTTCATGCTTCTCAGACTGGGGGTCCTTGTATCCCCAGGGATAGATGGTACCAGAAACCATAGGAGAAACTGACTGTGATTTCCTCGACCAGGGGTTCTAAAACTTTACTGCACATTAGAATCACCCAGGGAGCTTTTCAAGATATGTGGAACCAGACCACATTTCATACCAAGGAGACCAGAATATCGAGGGGTGGAACTCAGCATCAGCTTTTTGTTTTTTTAAAGTTTTCCAGGTGATTCCATAATGCAACAGAGTTTGAGAACCATTGCCCTAGACCAGTGTTGTCTGATGGAACTTTCTCCAGACATGGAATTGTTCTCCACGTGTGCTGTCCAGTATGGTAGCCATTAGCCACATTTTGCTACCCAGCACTTGACATGTAGCTGGTATAACTGAGGAACTGATTTTCTTTTTAATTTAAATTTTAATTAACATGCCGCGCAGTATTGGTTTCATGCCCGTCGCCTGAATTCTACTCCTGAAACCAATACTGCGCGGCATGTTAACTAAAATTTAAATTAAAAAGAAAATCAGTTCCTCAGTTATACCAGCTACATGTCAAGTGCTGGGTAGCAAAATGTGGCTAATGGCTACCATACTGGACAGCACACGTGGAGAACAATACAACAATTGGCCCATCTCCCATCCCCGCTCCCTCCATCAACCCTCAGTTTGTTCTCTGTATTTAGTAAGAGTCTCTTATGCCTTCTCTCCTCTTCCCTTGCCCCTTCCCCTATGTTCATCTGTTTGAGGAACTGAATTTTTAACTGTAGTTCATTTTAATTAAATAGTCACCAATGGCTAGTGGCTCTCGTGTTGGACAGAGTCTCCCTGAACCATGAATTTTTACTCAAAAGGATAAGGGAGTATTTGTTTTATAGAAACTAACAAGGAACTCTGGTAGAGTCGAATGGAAAATGCACTGAATTTTGAAACTAAAATAGGATAATACAGAAAACATCGAGAGCTCGGTGCTGGATGTTTCGGGGTTTGCTGCTGCTGCTGTTGCCATGACCTGTCCCAGCGGGTCCTCAGCTACCGTTCGCTCTGCTGTCGGGGACAGTTTGCTGAAAAATTTCAGAAGCGTTATTCTAGTCCAGCGGTTGTCTCATTTGGCTCCCGTACCATCAGTTTCACCTGGCAGCCGAGGAGAAAACAAAACACAAACAGACAAAATCCCTCATCATTGAACGTCACCCCAGAACTAAAAAGTCAGAAACCCTGCCAGAGGCGCCAAGCAATGTGTCCTCCACGTGATTCTGATGCACGATAAAGTTCGAGAACCACTGTAGTGTTGTATATGAATTCTGTATTTACTTGGCATCCCCGGTCCTGTCATTATACCTGTCCGGTCTCTCTCCTTCCTTTCTCGCCATCCGTTGCCATGCTTTCCATTTTCTCTTTCTCTTCCTTTCCTTTGACTCGCTGGGGGGCGGGGGGGGGGGGGTTTCAGTATTTACATCACCCGAAGTCTTTTCCTATATCATAGCCACGACCATATTTGAAACGTGTGCAAAACAGAGTTGAGGCATTTGGGTTGCCAACACTGGTGTTTTGACCCGGGAAATGTTGTGCAAGGCCCTGAGCAAGTTAGCTGCTGAGATCTTGGTTGGGCTATCTTAGGATATCTTCTGCAATCCCCTGGCTTTGAATTCTTCAGGCGCCATGGAGGGTGTTTGGGGGGCTAGACACCCCAACTGTGGTAATTCATTGTAGCCTGACATGCTGTTGTCTCTGACTGTGTTTACAGGGTTCTCTTACATATCGTTTCCAAGTGCCATGAAGAAGGCTTGGATAATTATTTAAGATCTTTCGTCAAGGTTTGTGGAGTCCGCTTTCTCTGGGGGCCCTTATTTTATGCGAGGATTTTGACTTAGGGCTACATTTTCTTTCGTTTGTAGTATAGCTTCCGACCTGAAAAACCGAACGCCCCTCAGGCCCAGCTGATACATGAAACTCTGGCCACGACAATGATCGCAGTGTTGAAACAGTCTGCTGACTTTCTTTCGATCAATAAGCTGCTGAAGGTACGGAGGCAGGGTGCAGCGGGGGGCAGAGGCAATCCCAGATGGACCTGTTTGCCACCTTCCTGTTTCGGTTCTAGTCTTTTCGTCATTTGCTCATGTGACCCTCCCATCCCCTTTTTTTTAATGGTTTTTTTAAAAATTTCTTTTTAACATTTATTTATTTTTGAGAGACAGAGATAGATCATGAGCAGGGGAGGGGCAGAGAGAGAGGGAGATACAGAATCCGAAGCAGGCTCCAGGCTCTGAGCTAGCTGTCAGCACAGAGCCCGATGAGGGACTCGAACCCACGAACTGTGAGATTGTGATCTGAGCCGAAGTCAGACGCTTAACTGACTAAGCCACCTAGGCGCCCTGAATAATGTTTTACTGTATGTATAGGCTACGATTTCTTTATCCACTCAGGCACCTCCTTGTTTGTTTATTTTTGAGAGAGAGAGAGAGAGAGAGAGAGAGCGCAGGGGAGGGGGCAGACAGAGAGAGAGCGACATAGAGAACCCAAGCAGGTTCCATCCACACTATCAGCCCAGAGTCTGATATGGGGCTTGAACTCCCAAACCCTGAGATCATGATCTGAGCCGAAGTTGGACACTCCACCAACTGAGCCACCAGGGTGCCCCGACCCTCCCTTTCTTTACCACTCTGCTCCTGTATCCTTTTCCCTCTCACTCTCTGCAGAACCTTCTTCATTCTCTTCACCTTTTCTGCCCACCCTGTCCTCAGTCGAATGTGTAATAGAAAGAATCGTATAACAAAAAGACCCAGGTTAGAATTCACCACATAACAGTTCTGTGACCTGGATTAGCTTTGAGTGTCCAACTCCTTATTTCTAAAATACAGGTAAAGCACTTCACACTTCATTGCCTGGCACATGGTCACTCAAGTGGTGGCTCTTATTTTGGTCGTATTTACTATTTCTGTTAATGTTAGAATTTCAGTTCCAGGCCTCTTAGGATATATCCACCTGAGGCTTCTCTGTACCCTTCCGATAGACTTATGTGAACACCTCTGCTCCTCGGGCTGGCCCCGGTGTGGTACCAAGGGCAAGGTTAGATCCTCTGCTGGGTGTAGATGCTAGGAAGATTTATGGTCTGTAGAGAATTTTTTTTAATGTTTATTTTTGAGAGAGAGAGAGAGAGAGAGAGAGAGAGAGAGCGAGTGAGCGAGCATGTGTGCAAGTAGGGGAGGGGCAGAGAGAGGGAGAACCCGAAACAGGCTCCAGGCTCCGAGCTGTCGGCACAGAGCCCAACGCCGCGCTCGAACTGTGAGATCATGACCTGAGCCGAGGTCGGATGCTTAAACGACTGAGCCACCCAGGCGCCCCATCTGTAGAGAATTTAAGAGCTATCATAAAATAAACTAACAGTTGGTTTCCTCTCAGCACCACGTGCAAGCAGATCCTAACAATGTCAGTAATAAGATGCCCCTCCCCACGCGGGCAAGCATTCCCACCACGTGCCCTTTGCACCTCCCGAGCTCACGATATTCCCTTGTAGGCAACACAGTGTGAAGGTGTATTGTGCACCTTCGATAGTGAATTGCGGTCACTTTAAAATGTTGTTAAAGCTCTGTTGAGCTTTGCTAAGCTTCACGATTTGGGTAACTATTAGAAATTGATTCTATGTATTTGTTTACTTTAGTACTCGTGGTTTTTTTTTGAAATCATCGCAAAGTCTATGGCCACATACTTGTTGGAAGAGAATAAAATTAAGGTAAGTGGGCTAAGAATAATCTATGTTTGAAAATATTTATTTTGAGAGAGAGAGAGTGCACGAGCAAGAGCGGGGAGAGAGAGAGAAAGAGTGAGAGAGAGAGTCCCAAGCAGGCTCCATGCTGTCAGTGCACGGCCTGCGATAGGGCTTGATCCCATGAACCATGAGATCCTGCCCTGAGCCAAAACCTAACTGCCTTAGCCACCCAGGTGTCTCAAGGCTAATTTTTAGCACAGGCTAAAAAGGCTATTATTCACAGGTAGCAGTAATGCCCAGATCCTCTAATCCGGAAGGGCTCTTTGCCCTTGGCTTTGTCAGTTTTGCCTAAAAAAACCAAAACCATTGGATATATTTCATAAATCTGAGATCTGACAGTTCATACCTTTTCAAAGCCCCCAGAGGCTTATTCATATACATTCTTCCCTATTATCTCATAGCTTAAAAATGTCTATGTTGAAACATTCATTTGGAGACCACATACCAGATCAGAAATCACCTTTCTCTTACAAAGGTCTGAGGCATGTATAAAGTTCAAAATATCTTTTGTAATAGATGTGTTTTTGGAATGTGGCATATACATTTAGTTGTACTTTTAAATTTTCCTTGATGTACAAAGAAATTTTTTGAGTTCTGGCAATTATGGAATTAAGGTTTGTGAAATAAAAATATTCACCTCCTATTTACCATTTTTCTCAGACTTTTTGTGGAATGACTTTACTGAAATTGAGAAGCATGGATGAATATATTCTTTGTGTGTCAGGAAAAAAACTGGAATGAAAATCTGGGATGTGGGTATATCTCAGGAACATAATTCTAAAGTTGGGTTTTTTAAAATTATTTTTAAAAAGATTTTTTAAACATTTATTCAGTTTTGAGAGTAAGAAAGAGCATGAGCAGGGGAGGAGCAGAGAGACAGGGAGACACAGAATCCAAAGTAGGCTTGAAGCTCTGAGCTGTCAGCACAGAGCCCGACGCAGGGCTCGAACTCACGGCCCGTGAGATCATGACCTGAGCTGAAGTCAGACGCTTAACTGACCGAGCCACCCAGGCGCTCCCCTCACAATTTCAGTCCTTTCATAATAGTTCCTCTAATGATCTGAAGTGTATGTCGAACTACTGGTGTCCTCTTTAAGTTGGGAGGAAAGTTACACTCCAGTTAAGAAAAGCCACATTTATATCTACAATGTGTTTGAAAATAAAAGTAGCAATTGATTTCGACCTTTTGCAGCTGTGACTTTTTGCTACATCTGTTTAATTTCAGCTTCCCAGAGGCCAGAGGTTTCCTGAGACATATCATCATGTCTTACATTCATTGCTTCTGGCAATAATTCCCCATGTGACGATTCGCTATGCCGAGATTCCCGATGAGTCCAGAAATGTCAATTACAGTTTGGCTAGCTTCTTGAAGGTGAGTTAAAGGCAGCCACAACATGGTAAGGAGCTATTCTTCACCAGTATGGTCTTGAAAGCCAAAGAGAAAAACTACCCACTTTTTAGACATTCAGCTAGGTCTTTGTAAAATGCGGGAGAAGCTTTTGACTGAATTCGTCCATCAATTGAGTAAGAAATACCACAGAGGTATGTAAAGGACAGGTGAATGACAGAAGGGGTGATCACCGTGGCACGGGTTTATCTTATCTGTCTTTACCATCGGACGGGGGTGAAGACCATGTCCTATTCACCTTTATATTTCTCTAGAACACCGTCTCAAACCCAGTGAGAAATGAGATGCAAACAGCTGGTTAATCACATACAGAGTTCCTTTTCTTTCACAGGAAGAATCTAGGCACTAGGGATAACATAAAGAAAGAGAGTCTTCCTATCGTCCTATGTTGGTAAAAGACATAAGGAAATACTAAGTAAAATACAAGCTAGTGTAGAATAAAAATGTTTCAAGGGACTTGTGGGCCAGGGAGGCAAAGGAGGATGGGATTTCATCCAAACATGGATGACATTTTTTACGTTTATTTATTTTTGAGAGAGAGAGACAGAGAGTGAGCGAGTGCAGGGGAGGAGCAGGGAGACAGGGAGATACGGAAGCTGAAGCAGGCTCCAGGCTCCCAGCTATCAGCACAGAGCCTGATGCAGGGTTTGAACCCCCAAGTGTGAGATCCTGACCAGAGCCGAAGTCAGATGCTTAACTGACTGAGCCACCCAGGCGCCCAAAGGTAGTTAACATATAGTGTGATAATGGTTTCAGGAATAGTATTTAGTGATTCATCACTTATATATCCCAACAAGTGCTGTCTTTAAATGCCCTTCACCCATCCAGCCCATCCCCCCTCCACCTCCCCTCCAGCAACGCTCAGTTAGTTGTCTGTATTTAAGAGTCTCTTCTGGTTTGCTTCCTTCTCTTTTTTTATCTTATTTTTGCTTCCCTTCCCCTGTGTTCATCTGTTTTATTTCTTAAATTCCACATGAGTGAAATCATAAGATATTTGTCTTTCTCTGCCTGACTCCTTTCGCTTAGCATAATACATTCTGGTTCCACCCACGTCATTGCAAATGGCAAGATTTCATTCATTTTTATAGCTGAGTAATATTCCAGTGTGTGTGTGTGTATCTCACACCTTCTTTACCCCTTTGGGCTCTTTCCATACTGTGGCTCTTGGTGGCAGTGCTGCTATAAATATTGGGGGACATGTGCCCCTTTGAAATAGCACACCCGTGTCCCTTGGATAAATACCTAGTTGTGTGATTGCTGGGTCACAGGGTAGTTCTAGTTGTAATTTTTTGAGGACCCTCCATACTGTTTTCCAGAGCAGCTGCACCAGTGTGCATTCCCACCCGCAGTGCAAGAAGGTTCCTCTTTCTCCACAGAGGAAGGATGTTTTAATAGGCCAAGACTTCATAGAACAGAGACAGAACCTTATCTTTGGGTCTGAAATGTTTACACAGCCAAACCCCACTTTTAGTAGCTAACTGACCACCGTACATTTCACCTAAAGCTTTTTGAATTGGCCAAAATGAGACTCTGTAGCTCAAAAGAGTACATATATATGTGCACATATAGGTGCATATGTGTTTGTGTATATACATACTTATATTTGTATGCTTATAAATATATATGCACTTAGGCATGTACATATATATGAAATTACACATATATGAAAATACGTATATGTGTGTATATATGAAAAAATATATAGTTGGGACCCAATTCCAACAATAAATCACTTGCCTTTTATTATCTTCTTTCGGGTCACCTAAAGTAAAATTGTGAACGCTATTACCCTATTATCTGTAAAGTGAGAATGTCATGTACTTAAGGTGGAACAAATTTTAAGACATTAAAAAGCCATAGTAGACAGACTTCTAGAATTATGTCACTGTTCCTTTTGTTTTGGTCTCTATAGCGCTGCTTGACACTAATGGATAGAGGATTTGTTTTCAATTTGATAAATGACTATGTATCTGGATTCAGCCCCAAAGATCCTAAGGTAAGTTATAAGGACGTAACCCTAGCAGCCGTCAGACATTAGAGCTTGAGACCAAGAGTGACATGTATTCCCTGGAAGATTTGGAAGTCTTTGTGTTTGTACTTGGCGGATGTCTGTACCTCGAAGCAGGGGATATTGGATGGTGTTTTGGGAGTCCCCATGACCACCCACGGCTCAGTGGTTACCTGGAAGGACTCAGAGGACTCAACTCTCTCCAGCCCTGGAAACGCAGCCACGCGAGTAAAACAGTTCTGTTCGGGGAAGCCCAGTTGAGATTTGGAGTTGAGGTTTTCTTCCTGAGGGCTGGTCATGTATCAGAGACTGGTCCACATTCCAGAGTCTGGAAAGGAAGAGAAAGCCATAAATCACATTGTTTATGCAACTACTCAGAACAGGCTGGCAGAGGGCACAACCTTATCACGTAGGGAGCGTTTCAAAATCCAATTTCCCAAATGCCAGCCCGCAAGCAGCCTTACAAGCAGGATTTTTTTTCCCCCTAAAGGAAAGCAGTCTTGGGCTTGCTGTGTTAACACTTCCCTACGTAGGTCACATCTCAAGGTGTACTTAAACCACTGAACACGTCTGTTTTGGAAATGAATGCTCTGTGTTTCGTTATTAAAATAGGAAATGCTTACTAATAGGAGTTCATGTATAATTTCTTCTCTTTAGGTTCTGGCCGAATACAAGTTTGAATTTTTGCAAACAATTTGCAACCACGAGCATTACATTCCTCTGAATCTGCCAATGGCATTTGCAAAACCTAAACTCCAGCGAGTTCAAGGTATGTATTTGCATTTTCTATCACTTGAGAACGTGATTTTTTTTATTTTCTTTTTCTTTTTCTTTTTCTTTTTTTGTGTTTTTTTTGGGGGCTAGAACTAGCATAGTATAATGTTTTCTAGGTAAACCCATGAATTTAAAGGTAACCTCAGAATTGTTAGCTATGTGAAGATACGTTCATTAGCACTATCTGCGATTTCTTCCTAGCGTCAGTGATAGTATTCATGGCGTGGAGAGAGCAGGTGTATTACGTAGATTGCTGCTTAAACAAAGATGTCCGATACCAGTCACATTGCTTTCTGGAGTAGTGTTCGGACTCTTAAATGAGACCGAATTAAGGAAAAAAAAACCCATATGAATGCTTCTCCACTGCAAGGAGCATGTAAAGGCAGAATGGAATAGGAATGTGTATGTATTAAATGTTATCTCCGTTGCTAGTTTTATTGAATGCTTTGTTGTATAGCACTATTCTTATGTTACTATGTTTTTTATTTGTCCCTTTTCTTTTCATATATTAATTAGATTTTTTTTCATTTGCGGTGGACCGTTTGACTTCAGTAGGTAGGTTTAACTCGGTTCACTCTAAAGTAGTTAACTGTCTTGAAAAACCATTGATTTGATGGATGGCTTAATAAGATGGATGGTGGGGAGGGCGGGCGCCTCGTTCGCTTATCCATATTCTCCCAGCCGCACACGGTGTGGCGGACGAACTTAGAAAACCTAGGAGGTGGTGTTTGAGGTGGTATATTTGTTTCCTCTTAAAATGGGCTTGAACACTGATTGCTTGAAAACAAGTTCGTGCTGAGGACAGCACAGGGACCCGGGGGTGTATCTGTCCTTAGAGCGAGTGCCCTCTGTCCCAGGCTTCCCTCCCGCCTCTGTGACCCTGTCTAATGACTATTTGGCGACACTTTTGAAGGTGTGGATGAAACTACCTGATTGGATTTATTCAAAGCACTGAAGTGAAAACCTTAACCGGCGTGGCAAAATCTCCCCACATCAAGCCCCCCGGGTCAGTCATTCCTGGCCCTCGTGCACAGAAAGTGCTGGGGGTTCACAAAAGAGGGTGACCAGTGGCAAGAAGAAAATGAACTGCCTTGGTCTTCAGGGGAAGAGCTGCTGAGCAGTGGGTTTAGTCATTGAATTCTAGCCAGTGAAAATGAAGAAGACACATTTAGGAAACCAAGCTCCCCCGCTCAAATACTTCCCCGCGGCTTATCGGTAGTTATGAGGAAGTCCGAGAAAAGAAGGGGTAGACAGATCATCAGGATTTAGGATTGAATCTGACTATTCACATGTAGCATTATATTAACTGCCGAAGAGGAGGCCAAAAAAAAAGAAAAAAAAGAAAACATATCCTTCAGCTTTATGGCCTCGTTCAATTCAAGGGTAGAGAGGAAGAAATACGGATTGTAAAAATCTGCTGTAGAAATTACTAAGCTTGATCACAATCCCTTGTGAGTAGTTATAAGGCAAGTCCCAACCAGGGTATTGGCAGCGGGGACTTAAAATGGACTGAGGTCTAAAAGGGATGAAAGACCTAGTTGGAAGTGATTTTATGAAATCAAAGCTCTGTACTTGTATGCTGATGGGAGGGGGGGTGTGTGTGACATGCATCCAGGCCAGTAGGTAACCTTTACTAGAACAGTCCATAGTTAATACCATTACAATGATTCAGTTGTCTTTGTCTTCTTTTTCCTACTTTTTTACAAGTGTAAACGGATCAGTAATTCAAGTATTGTACGGAATCAGTCCAATTTGTAGCTGTAACTAAATCTCTTCAGATCTGAAGAAATGTGTGAAGACATTGCCAAACACCATATTCTTTCATTCTGGGTTCTATCTTAAGATGCCTAAAGAGTTAAAAAGAATGTAGGAAAAAGAAATCTAGGGGCTCTCTTACTCACTGCAGTGATCATTAAGGCTACCACGTACCCTAATTATGCGTGTGCCTGTCTTGTAAAAATTTTGCATGCTCATTCTGTATGACAAAAGAATTGCTTACATTTGTTCATAGCAAAATGATAGCTCTTGCGAGCATGGCCACGTGTTACTAAGTAATACATATGGTGTTTTAATGTTAAAGCAATTTTTTATATTTTTGTAAATGGGCTTTACATTTCATTGTACTGCAGATTCAAATCTTGAATACAGTTTATCAGATGAATATTGCAAGCATCACTTCTTGGTTGGTTTACTTCTGAGGGAAGTCTCCATTGCTCTCCAAGACAATTACGAGATCAGATATACAGCTATCTCTGTCATAAAGAATCTTTTGATAAAACATGCATTTGACACGAGATACCAGCACAAGGTAAGGATGTCCGTATAATCAGTATCGCATTAGTCAATTTCTGCTGAGATATTACATTAAAGATGAAGTTTTCAGTAAGGAGCATACTGTGAGCATTGACGAGCTTACTTTTGTAAATAAGATTTGTCTCAGTATCAAATGGTTAGGTTTTAAATGTTTTTAATGTTTGTTTATTTTTGAGAGAGAGAGAGAGAGACAGAGTGTGAGCGGGAGGGGGGCAGAGAGAGGGAGACACAGACTCCGAAGCAGGCTCCAGGCTCTGCTCAGAGCCTGATGCGGGGCTTGAACCCATGAACCGTGAGATTATGACCTGTGCTGAAGTCGGACGCTTAACTGACAGGTGCCCCTCAAATGGTTAGGTTTTAAAAATATTGTTCGGTAGGAGGCAGCTGGCTGGCTCAGTCAGTAAAGCATGCAAATCTTAATCTCAGGCTTATTGAGTTCAATCCCCATGTTGGGGTGTGAAGCCTGCTTTTTTAAAAAAAAATTTTTAATGTTTATTTTTGAGAGAGAGAGAGAGAATGAATGACCACGAGCGGGGGAGGGGCAGAGAGAGGGAGAGACAGAATCCAAAGTAGGCTCCAGGCTCTGAGCTGTCAACACAGAGTCCGATGCGGGGCTCAAACTCACAAATGGCAAGATCATGACCTGAGCTGAAGTGGGATGCATAACCAACTGAGCCACCCGGGGGGCTGTGGAGCTTACTGTAAAAAATAAATAAATAAAAATAAAATGCTGTTCAGTTAACTATTGAAGAAAAACACTCGTTTCTCAAATCGTATGTAAACAACATAACTGCTATGATTGTTACATAAAGTAATGATTTTTAAAAACTCATACATGGTTATGGCCATGTGTGTTCTTTCAAGTATAGATGTTAATGTATATGCTCAAGTCAGTTATATTATGGATTAAGTGATTAACAGTAAGACATGTTAACTATGCCAAATACGAAATACGGACTATAGAGATACCCTTCTTACTGAAAAAGTGTGGTGTGGCTCTAAACCTTCGACACATTACACCTGGTCTATGTGTGGGCCATGGCTATCGCTGCCGTTTGCTGCACCTTTAACAAATATTTTCTGATCTTATTACTATTAAACCTTATGGGCTTAAAAAAGCAGATTGCAGGGGCGCCTGGGTGGCTCAGTTGGTTGAGCGTCCGACTTCAGCTCAGGTCATCATCTCACAGTTGGTGGATTCAAGCCCTGCATCAGGCTCTGTGCTGACAGCTCAGAGCCTGGAGTCTGCTTTGGATTCGGTCTCCCCGTCTCATGCTGTCTCTCTGTCTCTCAAAAATAAGTAAACATCAAAAAAAAATTTTTTAAGTAGATTACAAACTGTATGGATTTAGAGTAACCTAACGTTCCTGGAATCAGATGCTCAAGGTAACATCCTGCTGTTTCATAATTGATCATTTGTCCCTTTGCCATTTTCGATAATGGAGCTAGAGTATATTATGCTAAGCGAAGTAAGTCAATTAGAGAAAGACAAAGATGCAATGATTTTACTCTTATGTGGAATTTAATATCAAAACAGATGAACGTAGGGGAAGGGGGGAGAGAAGAGAGGGTGAACAAACCATAAGGGGCTCTTAACGCTAGAGAACAAACTGACGGTTGATGCAGGGAGGTAGGTGGGGGTGGGCTGGATGGGTGGTGCGCATCAAGGAGGGCACTTGTTGTGATGAGCGCTGGGTGTCGTATGGAGGTGGAGAATCACCAAATTTGACCCCTGAAACCGGTATTGCAGTGTATGTCAACTGACTAGAAAGGAAATTTAAAAAAACGTAAAAACACGGTTTTTTTTACATAGAAAAATAATATTCCTTTGTCTTCACGTTCAAAGACAAATGCAGATTAAGAAATCATTTATTATTATAATCACTTTGGAAAGCTGACTTGGAGATGGGGCTTAATTCTTTTTCTACAGGATTCCTGTTGGTCCTTAGTAAACCGAAAATGCCTGGGGTGCCTGGGTGACTCAGTCCGTTCAGTGGCTGACTGTGGATCCTGGCTCAGGTCACTAGCTCACAGTTCATGAGTTCCAGCCCCCTATCTGCGCCATCCGCACAGAGCCTGCTTGGGATTCTGTCTCTCCTTCTCTCTGCCCCTCCCCCACTTCCGTGTGTGCTCGCTCGCTCACTCTGTCTCTCTCAAAATAAATAACAAAATGCCTGCCAGCTATAGCCACTTGTATTTCTGCAATGACAGCGATTTTGTTTTGTACTTACAGATTTTGCTGATTTTCTTCATGTGACTCTACCTTAAAGTAGATTTTAAACTCAGCCTTAAGATGTGATTTGTTACCGCAGCTTACATTGGTTTTTGCCCTGTTGTAATTCTAGTAACGCATTCCCACTTAGTGTACTTTGCTCCATTATGTGCCATTTTCTTGTTTGTGAATGTCAATGTTGACCTCACACAAGTTAACCGGTGTAATACATCTAAAAGGAAAGATCTCTCAAAAGTCAGCCATTCCGCCAGACTTTGTCAACCCTTTAAACCTGCTCGCTACCACTGCTGCGCATGCCTCGGGGGACAGAAGAGGATCTTGTGCGATGTGGAAGAAAAGGTCTTAGCCATGATTTCAAAGGATTCACGGGAAAAGTACAAAATGAAGCAGGAAGTAGTGCTTTTTACCCCTTCCTCTTCAGATGAAACTGAAAGGAAATGGATTTCACTAGTGTCTTACCTAGACATGGGATTTTAAATAGTTTCTCTCACCTATTTGGTCATTATTTCCTTTTCAAAATTCTGAGAACAGTATATGTACACAGGTGCGCCTGTAACTATTGCTACCTGTGAGTTCAGCGCTATGCCTACTTGAGTATTTGAGGTTCTGGAATATGGGAAAGATTGAAATGCTAAGCTCATTACCCTTTTAGAAACTTCTAGAGCCTTTTTCTCTGTGTTCAAAGGCTTTTAAATAGCCATTAAAAGACTGGAATTCTCTCCAGTAGAAAGAACTTTGCTTCATGGGCCTGGTTAACCAAAGCTTCAATTCCTTTCTCTGCTGGGTCCAGAGAATTCACAGATGGCCTGACGAAACAAACATATTTGTCAAATACATTCAAGTAAAGCAGGTTCACCATTAATGATGATGCCAAGATAAAAATAGAGAGGGAAGCATTAGGCTCCCATAATTTTTTTAAATGTGTCCTTTGTTTGTTTTTAATATTTTTTTTTGAGAGACAGAGAGAGAGAGCATGAGCAGGGGAGGTGCAGAGAGAGAGGGATACACAGAATCTGAAGCAGGCTCCAGGCTCTGAGCTGTCAGCACAGAGCCCAATGCAGGGCCCGAACCCACAAACCGTGAGATCATGACCTGAGCCGAAGCCACCCAGGCGCCCCTGTTTGTTTGTTTGTTTTTTTTTTTTTTTTGAGAGAGAGAGCGAGCGAGCGAGCGCGTGGGTTGGGGGGGGCGCAAAAAGAATCTCAAGCAGGCTCTGCTCTGTCAGCACAGAGCCTGACACAGGGCTCAATCTCACGAACCTCAAGTTCATGACCGGAGCTGAAATCAAGAGTCAGATGCTCAGCTGAATGAGACCCCCAGGCTCCCATAATTTTTATTGGGTCTCCCAGAGTGAGCCCAAATAAATACACAATCGAGGGAAAAAATCGCTTCCAATGGAAAGGCTGCTTCGAGATCCCCTAGCCCCGCCGGCCCCGCCTCACCATGTTGCTGCTCCTCAGCCTCTCCTCTAATGAAATTTTCGAGATGCCGCTCGTTCCTATTACGTGCTACTCATAAACGGCGTTGGGAGATCTCCCAGCTCGTTACAAGTACTGTGAGACCTCTTTCCTACTCAGAACAGAAATGTCTGATGACTGACGTCTCTTCCTGTCCCTGTACCCACAGCAAATGATGTCGACACCGAAGAGGGTTGCAGTATCTACCTGGGCGGTGGGCAGGTGGTTTTTCCGGTCTTCCTCTCCCTCCCTTGCCCCCCACCTTTTTTTAAGTAATCAATGTACATGGTTAAAAAAAAAAATCAAAATGCTTCCCTCCATTCCTTTTCCCTCAGTTCGTCTCTCTAGACATAGCTACTGTTGTCATTTTTATCTACATTGTATCTGTGTGTGTGTATAATTGGAGGCCATTATGCATTTTTCTTTTTTTATTTAATAATACATCCTGAAGATTATTTTTAAAAATCTTCATATTATTCTACCATGTAGATGGATATACCATATTTTATTTATTTTTAAAGTAGGCTCCACACCCAACGCAGGGGCCTTGAACTCACAACCCTGAGATCAAGAGTCACGCTCTCCACCAACTGAGCTAGCCAGGCACCCCTGGCTAGTACCTTATTTTAAACCATCTTCTAGTAATAGATTCTTAGGTTGTTTTTTGTCTTTTGTGTGGACAAGGCTTGATATGTTTTGCACTGACTGTATTTTCCTCTGTTCCTATTTCCCTGAGAGAATTATAGTATCTCCTTCCCTAGTGATCACTCACTATTGAACCAAAATGGACTTCCATCTAGAAGCTAAAATATTAATAACAGCACTTGAGGGCGCCTGGGTGGCTCAGTCAGTTAAGTGTCCGACTTCGGCTCAGGTCATGATCTTAGGGTTTGTGAGTTTCAGCCCCACATCGGTCTCTGCTGACAACTTGGAGCCTGGAGCCTGGTTCGGATTCTGTGTCTCCCTCTCTCTATGCCTCTCCCCCATTGATACTCTGTCTCTCTCTCAAAAATAAATAAACATTAAAAAAACTAATAATAGCAGCTGAAATTTATTGAGGACTTGCTACATGTCTGACAGTGTATTAAATGCCTCATGAAATAATATCATTATTATTATCCCCATTTTACCAGAGAGAAAACTGTGGTTCAGTGACTTGATCATAGTCTAGTAACTAGTAACAGGAGACCTGGAATTCACATATGTCTAAATTCCACAGTCTGGAGCTCTTGGGTGGCTCAGTCGGTTAAGTATTCAACTTTGACTCAGGTCATAACCTCACGGTTCATGGGTTTGAGCCCCACATTGGCTTTCCATTCTCAGCAAAGGGCCCACTTTGGATCCTCCATCTCCCTCTCTCTCTGTCCCATCCCAGCTCAAACGCATGTGTTCTCTCTGTCAAAAATAAACATGTATAAAAAATATATTTTTATAAGAGGTACCACATTAAGACTAGTAGTGGCCCATGGATAAATAAATATATTTATTTACAAATACATTAATCTCCTAAGTCTTACAAGTGACTCAAGAGGCCAAGATCACATTATATATACTTTTTAATGTTTATTTTTGAGAGACAGAGACAGAACATGAGCGGGGGAGAGGCAGAGAGAGGGAGACACAGAATCTCATGCAGGCTCCAGGCTCTGAACTGTCAGCACAGAGCCCCACGGGGGTGCAGGGGGTGTGTGTGTGGTGGGGGGGTGGGCGGCGTGTTGAACTTGTGAACTGGGAGATCATGACCTGAGCCAAAGTTGGATGCTTAACAGACTGAGCCACCCAGGCTCATTAACTTCATTGCTTTGATTTAAAAACAAAAAACAAAACAACAACAACAAAAAAACCGTTTCCTTAAGGAACAGAGTAACTCACTATTTTTCACTTCTTCTGTTTAGTCATCCATTCAGCTAATGGGTATTGGCCATCTTTTCATCTGCCCAAGCAGTGGGGTTAAAGCAGTAAACAAGACAGACACGATCCTTGTGCTCATGTAAACTCAACCGTCCCTGGCGTTAAAGAATAGGACTAATACTCTGCTTTAGAGGTCAGCTGCCATCTTTAAAAGAATAAACGTTAGCCCTGTACTTTGTGTAGTTATGTTTTAAGGATGTGCTTTTGACTCTGTATCGTGTGGGAATCCAGAGACCAAGAAAGTTCTGTTAGTTACTTTTGAGGCTGTAATTATAAACCGACTCGTGCTTCGCTTCATTTGTTGAGGCCGTCGGCCCACGTGGAGTCTTGAAACTGATAGATGGGGCCAACTTTGTTTGTGATATATGCATATTCTATGCCTATGACGCTTTTGATCATTCTTTTCCAGAACCAACAAGCCAAAATAGCACAGTTGTACCTCCCATTTGTTGGGCTGCTTTTGGAAAACATACAGCGATTAGCAGGTCGCGATGCCTTGTATCCTTGTGCAGCCGTGACCAATTCTGTAAGTAGCAATGTTGTTGCCACTGGCGTTTTATCGAATGTGTCTAGAATTGGGGTCCTATGCTCTGTGGTCTCTATCTTCCCCGTTCCTTTTCATTCCATTTTTACAGCTACGCATATTTTGTTCGAGAGCCGTGCTCCTCAAACTTTGACGGGCATACGATCACCCGGAGAATTTGTTATCACAGAGATTTTAATTCACTAGGCCTGGGGTGGCGTTTGAGGCTGTATATGTCTAACACCGTCTTGGCTGCCTCTGGTTCAGGGACCACCCTTTGAGTAACAGGCTCCCAGAGAATACCGAGGACCCCTTGTAACCAGTGTTGGTTTTTAAGATTCGCTCTTTGCCTTCATATATGTATTCAACTTGAAAACTGAACAAAAATATTCCTCATTTCCAAAATGTTAGGCGCCAGGGGTCCAACTGTATTCTTTGCTTCTCCCTTCCCAGGATGTTCCTTCCTTCTTGGTGAGTCGCTCTTTGCTCAGCCCAGTTGGTTTGTGCTTTTTTCTCCCTTTGGAATCTCAGCATTCAAAGGAACTTTGGAGGGTGGTCAGTCTCCCATTTGGCAAAAGACCATTTTATCATTGTAATAATTACAACTGTCCTTCTCATGTTAGGCCTACAAGGTTCTCTTACCGACTTGCCCTATTTTGCAGGACACACCTATCCCCCCCTCCCCAGGATCCCCCTTACCCAAGTGCCTTCTAGATTTTTCTCCAGGCCAGGTATCTCCACTTCATCACTTGTCATTCTAAAACCTTTTACAATCTTGATTTCATGCTTCTGGATATGCTCCATTTTACCGATCACTCTATTAAAATGTGGTGCTCAGGAGTGCCTGGGGGGCTCAGTCGGTTGAGCGCCCAACTCCTGATTTCGGCTCAGGTCATGATCTCATGGTTCTTGGGATCAAGGCCCACATCAGGCTGTGCGCTGGTAATGCGGAGCCTACTTGGGATTCTCTCTCTCCCTTTCTCTCTCTCTCTCTCTCTCTCTTTCTCTCTCAAAAATAAATAAACTTTAAGTAAGTAAATAAAACGTAGTACTCAGAATTGTACACTTTATAGCTTGCCCAGTGGGGCTATTAAGTCCCACCCTGCCCCCACTCCATGTTCCATCCGGCCCAAGATCACCATCACACTTTCAGTAGCCATGTCATTTTGTTCAGTGGCAGGTGAAACTGTGTCCTCGTCCGATTTGTCCAGCCTGCCTTGGGTTCCTGAGAAAGCTGCGTCCTGCTCCCTGATGGCCCATTGCCTAGAGCTAGCTGACTGCGGAAGTGAGTTCAGTGCGGGCCGCATTCCGCGCCTGGGTTACAGGCTGCTCTTTCTTCACAAAGGCAGTAACTCGTGCTTAGGCTCACTCCACCGCATGGGACAGTGACGTCTGCAAATATTTTACTTATCTCTTCTTTTCTTCTGCCGGCTCCAGCTCCCCTAGGACATCCGGTCACGCCCGCCCTGCTAGCGTGGCCCCAGGTTCCAAGGAAAACTGAACCGTGATCAGATGTAGCTTTTACCAGCCATCTAGAGTTCTAGGACTCAGTCAGAGGTCATGCTTGTGACACTACACTGGTGCCCCGTTTTGAAAGAGATGTCCCCTCAATACCAATAGCAATACCTGATTTCGACTTTCACAGTGAGCTTTGTTTGATATTAGGGTCCCATCTCCTCCTGTTCGTTCCGATTTCTCAGCCCAGTGGGCACGTTTGTTTCAATGACCGAGTTATCGTGCTGTGTTACAGGGGTCCAGGGACGAGTTCACCTGCGGCTTCACTTCACCTACAAACAGAGGGAGTCTGAGTGCTGACAAAGACACCGGTAATTCAGTCCTTTAAAGATTATACATCGCGTGGTTGTTTAGAAATGCACCCTGGGATGTGAGGGCGATCTGGCTGCAACATCTGTCACCCCATTGATCGCCAGGGTTGATTCGGCTGATCTGGCTGGCTAGGCGGGTGTCCCCTTCCTCCCGCACCGCTCCACGTGCGTCCCTCCCGAAGCTGCGCGCTCGGTCGAAGAGGACGACCATCCCCGATAGAGGAGGACCGTTCTGCGGTCAAGGGTATACGAGTAGCTGCGCTCCCCTGCTAGAACCTCCAGACAAGCTCTCAAGGTCCATTTGTAGGAGAACGTAGGGTAGTCAAGCTTCCAAGACTCCAGACACATCCAAATGAGGCGCTGCACGTGGCAGTCTGCCTTTCTTTAAAAAAAAAATGCACCCTGTACTTCTCTGGTTTTTATGGGGTTTTTTAATACTTCATAATAAAAACTCTACATAGCAGGATCTCTACTAAAGTTTAATTAAAATCGGACTCACATTTACGGCCACTTTTTTTTCCTTACGTTTTCTTATCTAAGCTTGTTTAAAATGGAGCTTTGAGAGACCAACAGAAGAGAGGATAATGAGAAAAACACTGCTTTCTGATCCTCTGATCTGTCTCCAGTCTTGGACAAGTCTCCTTCTGTATAAAATTATCTCTAAAATTGTGTGGCTTTCGTTCATTACTTCCAAGGAACTTCATGTAGCTTCATACATACTAAAGTATTTCAAGAGGTTAAAAAAAAATCACCCTTTGTAAGGTTTATAGCATTTTGATATAATAGAGAAATTTTACATTTTAGATGACCAAGATCTAGTTCCTAAAATCTATCTTTATTTAAATTAGCCCAGTACATACTTTTAAAAATGTCTTTTGAGGGATGCCTGGGTGGCTCAGTCGGTAAAGTGTCAGACTTAGGCTCAGGTCATGATTTCGCAGTTCACGGGTTCAAGCCCCGCATCAGGCTCTGTGCTGACAGCTTAGAACCTGGAGCCTGCTTGGGCTTCTGTGTCTCCCTCTTTCTCTGCAAACCCCCTCCCCCACGCACACACACATTCTCTCTCTCAAAAATTTAAAAAAAAATGTTTTTTGACCGTCCTTCCTGTTGTTAATAAGGACTTGGCTTTTTTCCAGCTTTCGGGGCTTTTCAAAATGGACATGGGATAAAGAGGGAAGATTCAAGAGGTTCCCTCATCTCTGATGGAGCAACAGGATTTCCAGATCAGAGCGGAACTGCTGAAAACGTAAGAACCGGAATATATAGGATAGCCCTAGTAACACGTTAGGCTACGACAGTCTTTCTTTTTATGTAAATAAAAGGCTTTCCACTGCCCTGCAGTCCGTCTGTCCTGGATCTGTGAAAGGCATCCCATAATAATTCTTGGATGTCGTGGCAGCTCCTTCCTGTCATGGCACTGCTGCCTGGATATGTACAATCGTTTCTGGAAGATAAGGCATTCATCCTGAGGAGTTCTAACTTGGAATACCTCCTTTAACCCTCACACACCGTAACCTGTTCTCAAGAGGGAAGGTTTCAGTTTAAAATATCTAGTGCACCTTGTCATTTAAATCCCTTCCTGGCAGGGTTAATTCCGCCTGTCTTGCTTTTGTAGTAATTAACGTAGGGGAAAAGCACATTAGGTCCTCAAACTGATGATCTCCGTGTCCCAGCACCACTTAATCTGAATAGAGTCTCTAACATTAAAGTTTGGGATAGGTCTGCCTTGAAACAGAAGAAACCTCATTTTAGACCAATACAGCCTTGTCTCGTTGCTACATAAAATTGTAGAAGCCTATAAAATTAGGGTTGGAAGGACGCATAGAAAGAATAGATTCCAGCTCAAGTTACAAATGAAAACTGGGGTTGTGACTTAGGACAGCCACACAGCTGTGGCAGGCCTGATCTGAACCTGGGTTTTCTGATTCCAGCAGGGTTTCTCCTGTACCGTGGCATTCTTAGGGTGCTTCAGAATCCTGGCGGGCGGGGGGGGCGCTTAATAAAATCAGATGGCTGGGCCTCACCTCCAGTGCGTCTGATTCGGTCCGGGGTAGGGCCCGCTAATTTGTATTTCTAAGTTGCCACGTGATGCCAAGCTGGCTGGGAACCCACTCCCTGAGAACCGCTGGAATAGACTTCCTTGAACCTTGGGGGTAAAATAGTACATTATTCACAAAGCTTCCTATTTCACATCATTTAGAACGATGTCAACAGGCACGATCATAGGTAAGGCTGACAAAGGACAAAGAGGTTAAAGCAACTTGTTCATAATCTGTGGATTATTAATATTCTTATATAAATCCCCAGATAAGTCGGATCTTGTCATGCTTAACAACTGATATTCTAACCAAAGTCATTAAATAATAGGAACGTCACTCCTCTGTAAAAGTCCTAGTTTTGAAGTATTACTGGGTTCTTCTTGGAGTAATGATCTTGTAATATTAGTTCTTTTTAAAAAATGTAAATTTCCTGGGGCACCTGGGTGGCTCAGTCAGTTGAGTGCCCGACTTCGGCTCAGTAAGAACCTCGAACTCATGGCCCGTGGGTTCGAGCCCCACGTCAGGCTCTGTGCTGACAGCTCAGAGCCTGGAGCCTGCTTCGGATTCTGGGTCTTCCTCTCTCTCTGCCCGTCCTACCCCCTCCGAACGAACAAACACAGAACAGAAAACCCAATAGTTACGGAGTTAAAGGCTATGGGAAACTATAGTCTCAGGACTATTTCCCACAAGCCCTGTCTTTTGTGTTACAGACCCGACAGAGCTCTGCAAGGAGCAGCATCTCCCAGTGTAACCGGCTGGATCAGTACGAGATCAGAAGCCTCTTAATGTGCTACCTGTATATAGTAAAAATGATTTCTGAAGGTGAGTTACCCTCATATTAAGCACGATCTCTACTAGCCACCCACCCTCACGGGTTCATGCACCAAATACCACCTGCACCGTAGATCTAGATCTTTGAAGACCGTGACCTTTCCGTGTTCCTGTAATCTTAATTTCAAATAGGATCATTTGGGTCCAACAGGTGTGATTCCTGGACCTATTTTTTTTTTTAATTGAGAGATTATCATGCAGCACTTAACATGCATTAAATGACCACCGTAAACAGAAAGAAATCATAATAACCAGAAGTTATATTTAACACTTTAACTTTTATTTGACCCAGGATTTGGAAAACAAAAGCAAAAAAAAAAAAAAAAAAAAAAAAAAAAAGGGAGGGCTCTCTGAGGGGGAGCGCAGTGTTATGTTCACAGAACCGTGGGTGGGACTGGATGGCGGCGGGCTGTCTCAGGCTCCGTTCTGCTGTCTCTTGCTGTACAGCTGTCGTACTGTCCTCTGGACTGTCCTGGTTCTTTATGTGATAGAATAGCCACAGGATTTTCATAAACTGCGCATCCTCTGGAAATAAAATCAGAAAGTTATCTAATTCCAAAATACCACATTTATTTACACAATCCCTTCCCTTTTCTTCCTCAGTATTTTTACTAAAAAAAAAAAAAAAACCTGCATGCAGGAATGAAGAACATAAAAGCACCTGGGTTCTGATTATTATAATCATTATATTTTACTTATTGTCTATTTATTGCTTTATTCGTAGTCAATATTACTTTAAATCTTCTTATAAGTTAAGCTATAAAAACATAAAATAATTTGATAGTTAACTAGCTAGAGAGACCTTAAAAATTAGCGAAAGGGTTGCCTGGGTGGCTTAGTTGGTGAAGTGTCCAACTTCGGTTTCAGGGCATGATCTCACAGTTTGTGAGTTCGAGCCCTGCGTCGGGCTCTGTGCTGGCAGCTGGGAGCCTGGACCCTACTTCGGATTGTGTGTCTCCCTCTCTCTCTGCCCCCCACCCTCGCTCATGCTCTATCTCTCAAAAATGAATAAACATTTAAAAAGTTAAAGAAAAATAATAACTAGATGTGGCATACCTGGGTGGCTCCAATCCGTTAAGCACCTGACTTCGACTTAGGTCACCATCTCACGGTTTGTGAGTTCCAAGCTCCACACTGGGCTTTCTGCCGTCAGCACGGAGCCTGCTTCAGATCCTCCATTCCCCTCTCTGCCCCTCCCCTGCTCACGTTCTCTCCCGCTCAAAACATAAATAAAGCATTAATGAATGTAGTTAGGTATGGAGCACCTGGGTGGCTCCATTGGTTAAGAGTCCTTCAGCTTGCTTTATGATCTCAGTTTGTGAGTTTGAGCCCCGCATAGGGCTCTCAATGGTAGCACAGCACCCACTTCGGGTCCTGTTCTCTGTGCCCCTCCCTTGTTTGCTCTCTCTCAAAATAAAGAAATAAAGAAATAAAGTAAAAAAAGTAAATAAATGAGCAAGCATTAAAAGTAGCCAGATATTAATAAGTTAATAATAAATTACTAATAAAGTAGCTAGAATATATTAATAAAACAGCAAAACCACTATAATCGTTAAATTCTAAGAGTATATAGAGTAAAAATCAAAAGCTTATACTGAGACTATATGATGTCCTCCCTTGTTTTGGGAAAGATGCCAATAAAGGGAGATCCTTTTCAAGCCTGGTGGTATTTCATTCTAAGGAGGAATGGATTGGTTAGCAGCTACCACCACAGCTGTTTTTTGTCATCCCCACAAGGTGAAAAGTGGGCACACATGGAAAGAGACTGCTGTGTGGGGGCGGGGGGTCTCTATTCAGGGTAATGACAATATTCTAACACTGTGAGGAGGGTGTTCTGTCTCTTTGAAAATACTATAAACTGTGCTCTTGTGCACTGTTTGAATGGGCCCTTTGATATGGCACATAAGTTTTCTCAATAAATGTTGGGGAAAAAAAAAAAAGAAGGCCCAAGAGACACATGAAAAAAAAAAGTGTTGAAGGGGAAGGGGGAGGGGGAAAAGAGGTGGTGGTGATGGAGGAGGGCACTTGTAGGGAAGAGCACTGGGTGTTGTATGGAAACCAATTTGACAATAAACTATTTTAAAAAATAAAAGTCCAATCACAAAAAAAAAAAAAAAAAGTTGTTGAATACCACCACAGCCTAGGGAAAGTAAATTGGGGGGTGGGGAAGGAAAAAAAGGAGGGAGAGAGGGAGTGATGACTGGTTCTCCTCTCCTCCACTCTGGTGGCATGTGCATGAACATGCATGCACGCATGCGTGCACGCACACACACACCACTGCGGTACCAGTGACAGGCATCTGGCCACCTTTTAAGTGTCAGGGATCAGACCAGAACTGCTTTGTTTCTTGAGAACCTCATAGTTGCTGTTTCTCTTGTAAACGTTGACCTAGCTTGTTGAATAGCCGTGGTCTTTGTTCATTGGGTTTTTCTCTTCTGCTCTTGCTTTTGGATTTTTAAATGCACATTTTTCATAACTACTATATGGTCTGTGTCATCCCTCTTCTTTATCTTTTGTACATGTAAAGTCCTATTTGTTTTATTCTGAAAAAAGTCCACTTGTGGGTCTTTCTCAATAGACATGTCCTGGTTATGTTGTCTTGTCCGGTAAATATTTTAGTCAGTCTGTATGCATGTAAATGTTGAACCTCTTAACAAGTCCACACCCTTCAGGTCCTCTCTTGGCTTTCTTTATTGGTTCATAAACAGTAGCAACTTAGGTTCAACAAAAAGATGGTAGACCTCAACATTTTTATATGGAGGTCAAAGGATTGTAAAGAATTCTCTATTTGTGGCTGAATTTTATTAACTGGCAACAATTCACCGTCTCAAAGTCTTAGTCATTTGCCAAACTTGTTCTGTTCTTGTTGTCTTATTATTTCCTAAGAGATAGAATCAAAGTCGGGGGGTAAGGAATGGAATCAGAGTCAGGGGTATTCAGTTACACAGTCTAAAAAGCATTTTTCTTGCGAGGATGAAGGAAAGCTACTTCCCCTTTCTTTTCAACTGTGTGTTGACATTTCTTTTGATTCCACAGCCCAGCGTGACACTTTGCATGTCACCCTGAGGCTTCTCGGCGCAATTTCCCATACCTGAAGATTCATTAGTAGACTTCTTTACAGCGGATTGTTCAATGGGAGGTGCCTGGTGAGTGCCACCTCTTCCAGAAAACACAGGGCTGCGTTGCACACCAACCGTCCATCTTCTTTTTCCACCTTTTGCAGTAGAGTCAAGTCCAAATGAAGGGGAACCTTCCTTTCTCTCCTTAAAGGAGGAAAATAAACTTGTAGGCTTAACAGACATATTCTTCTCGGCGGTTTCAGACATGATGTAAGTCGGTATGTTTTCTGTCTCAGAACTGGAAAAGCTCCAAGAGAAAGTCATTGGAGTTGCACACTTTTGTGTGAGTATCTTCTGTGCAAAGGTCTTCTGGGTTAAGACAGATTTCTTTAGTGGCTGGCCAAGGATGTCTTCCTCACTGTCTGAATCCTCTAGAAAAAGTGCACTCCCCCTTTGAGGATCCAGTGTGGATCTTAACTGTAAATTGGCAGAGGACTTTGGGTTGGCACTGTTCTCTCTGGTAGGCTTGCTGCTATGAGAAGAACCCTTCTCAACAGAGGTTTTTGGAACCTCCAAAGGGGTTCCTGGGATCTTACAAGGGGCCTCTACCATCTTAGAAAGGGTCTCTGGCACATCAAAGAGGTCCTGACTACCCAGTGAAATCGGCGGCTCTGAACGCTGTTGCAGTTCCTTTTCATCTCTGGATTTTGGCTGGTCTTTATCTGATTCCAATAACAATATCAGGGGTGTCAATGTAGGAGTTCCATGGGTACTCGTCTTGCCTGAAGAAAAAGGCAGAGTCCCTTGGGGACCAGGAATGTGGTCCTCCTTGGTATTAAAAGAACTTTTACACTGAGTTTGCTCGTTCAGTTTCAGTTTTGCAGAAAGCCTTTTATTTTCTTCTCTTAAGTTATTCCTTTCTGCAGTAAGTTCAGCAATTAAGCAAACGTTTCGTTGCTGCAGATCATAAAATTCTTGCTGGAGTGTGTTCCTGTAGATCCCACTTACTGAACAGCGCTCACACACTTTTGCACTTAACTGATCTCGCAAGTCATGAATGGTGCTTTTGAGGACCCTCTGCTGCTCGGTCAACTCTTTAATTTTGGCTGTGGAGCCCGTCCTCCTTCCTTCTGCCAATCTCTCTTTCCTCAAACTGGTTAATTTTGTCCGTAAACGCTGTAGCTCTTTGTCATAGAGGTCTTTTAGCCTCAGCCAGGTCTCTTTAAATTCGTCAGATGACATGTCAGAGACACTAAGCTGTAATTTCTCTTTTCCCAGAGATTTCTTGCCACCTCCGCTGTTTCCTCTCCCCACATTCCCTCCCGACATCATGTCTCACCGATTTGGGATTTAGAAACGGTTGAGACGGGCCAATGGCTTGACAGCGCCTTCACCGCCACTGACAAAATGGCGGACGGGCTGACTAGAACTAGGCCGCGGCAGGAATGAGGCCTTCACCCGTTTTACAGACCTTCTGTGAAGCTGTTTCGGGGCACAGGGCTGGCACAGGGCTGGCTCAAGGCTGGGCAGAAAGTCCTCTGGTGTCTCGGTGGAGAGGAGGCACCAGATTTTGAGCGGGAAGAGCGGGCGAGCGGGGTCGAAAAGATGGCGCCTGTGCTCTGCTCCGTGAGGAGAGGCCAGAAGCGCAGTGGCTTCTGGGTTATCTGGGCTTCTCTGTGTGGAGACGCAACCAAGTGTAGGAGTGGGGGGGGACCGGAAGTGACTGCTGGGATTCTTTTTTTAAAACAAATCTAATTTGACCCTATCTTACCATTTTTCTTCTTGAGGATCCATGTTTTGTTATCATTGCTAGCTGTCAAGACTCATGGTCTTAGAAACATTTGGAACTAAAGGCAAAATCTCTACATTCCTCCACCCGCCACCCCCCTCCCTGTAGGCAACAGTGCCTAGTCTTCCATCCGGGTCTTGCGTCCGTTGTAGCGGGGCTGGCAGTTTTATTTGCCACTTTTCCCCACAACCTATATGGTTTCTACATTGAGAAGGAGAGCTAGGCCACCATTATATCTGAGTGGCATAAAAAAGGAATGGAGAGGGGCACCTGTCTGGCTCAGTGGATAGGTAGAGCTTTGCCGCTCTTGATCTCGGGCTTGTGAGTTCCCAGCCCCACCCTGGGTATAGGGATTACTTAAAAATAAAATCTAAAAAAATAATAATAAATAAATAAAAAAGGAATGGAGAGTTAAGTGGAAGCAGTCTTTCTCCTCTTACCCCCTTCCCTCTCCTCCCCCTCTTCCCCTCCTCTTTCCCTTTTATCCCCCACCTCCTCTCCTCCTCATCCCTCCTCTTCCCACCTCCTCCCCTCCTTCTCCCCCCTCCTCCCCCCTCTTCTTCTCCTCTCCCCTCTCCTCCTTCTCCTCTCCCTTCCTCCTTCTCCTCTCCCCTCCTCCCCCCTCTTCCTTCTCCTCTCTCTCCTCTTCCCTCTCCTCCCCCTCTCCTCTCTCTCCTCCCCCCTCCTCCCTCTCTTCCTCCGCTCCCCCTTCGCTCTCCTCCTCCCCCTCCCCTCCTCCTCCCCTCACCT
>NC_043717.1:81998375-82025654 GCF_006229205.1 Suricata suricatta
CTCTCCCCCTCCTCCCCCTTCCTGCCCCCCTCCTCTTTTTTAATTCTCCATAAGTATAAGTAGCTATTTGAATGCAAAGAAAGAAGCAGGTCCAAAGAGAAGTATATGTGATAGATTGTAGGGATTTTTATATCTGAAATAGTTCGATATATGTGTGTGGACATATGGTTTAAAAATATTCATATTTTTAAGAGTTTATTTAAGCAAAAATTGACTAGAATCAGGTAGCATGCAATCTAGCAGATAAAATTCCCAAGGAACTATAGAAAATGAAAGACTTTGTGGCACCTGAGTGGCTCAGTTGGTTGAGCATCTGACTTCAGCTCAGGTCATGATCTCATGGTTCGTGGGTTCGAGCTCCGTGCCAGGCTCTGTGCTGACAGCTCAGAGCCTGGAGCCTGTCTTTGGATTGTGTCTCCCTCTCTGACCCTCCCCTGCTCACGTCTCTCTCTCTCTTTCTCTCTCTCTCTCTCTCTCAAAAATAAATAAAACATTAAAAAAATTTTTTTAAAAGAAAAGGAAAGACTTTTATAGGCAGAAGGGAGCTGGGACAAGAAAGTTCATACAAGGACAGAAAACGGGTTGGTTATTGCCAAGTCCCTCTTCTTTAGGGGATGCCGGGGCTCTTCCAGGCAGGTCGCCTTCCTAGTGCTGACCAGGCGATGCCTAATTGACCAGTTTAAGAGTCCATTCCTGGGAGCATGGTAACTGGAATTGTCTTGGCTTGGTGATGTGGGGCTTAGCATAAGCAACTCCTCAGCCTGTTGTTTTGTTTTTAACCCTGTGTGTGTGTGTGTGTGTGTGTGTGTGTGTGTGTATTTACGTGTTACCAGGACGTCAGAGTTTATAACTCAAAGACAAAGAGGGGAAAAAAATCTCTCTTCTAAAGCTTACAGTTCTCAAACTTTTTGGGTCACAGAGCCCTTTGAGTAGCAGGCAAAGGTACTTGACTCTCCCTTGGAAAAATATACGTAAGCACACCCTGTTGCATACAGTTTGAAGTTCATTAACCCCCCCCCCCCGCCACGTGTTTCCCTTCCTCTGTCTTCAGGGATGATATGAAGATTAGTTATCAGCCGTCCAAAGCAATATTTACAAAGTAAATAAAAATAATTGTGAAAAGAATGACAGTTGAAGCAGTACATTTGGAAATAAGTCCACCAACTACAGCGTGTGTACCGGGCAGTGAGGTGGGAGCGGAGGGTACAGATAAAACAGCTGGCTGTGAGTGGATGGTCGGTGAAGCGAGGTCATTGGTACTTTGGGGTGCACTGTGTGCTGTTTGCTCTACTTATTTCAAGATCCACCACTTTATTTATTCCATTTTCAGATACTCTCTTAACTTACTGGAATAAAGTGTCTCCTCAGGAGCTCATAAACATTCTCATACTTCTAGAGTAAGTTATATTCATTTATTTTCATAAATGTTCTCCTTATTTGGGGGCTAAAATAATAACCCTTTTTTTTTCCCAACAGCGAATTTGCTAATAACGTAGGAAACAGTCAACTATTTTGGTAGCATCAAGGCTGGCCTGTAGGCTCTTCACACAGATAGCAGATGACATGGAGGCCAAATACTTAGGAGATCACAGAAATTAGCTAAGACTAGACTGTCCCTCAGCACAGCAGCAGTCTTGCTGCGATCTGGAAAACTAGAGGTGTCATCAGCTGTCCGAAAGCATTCATTTGGAGCGAATGCTGGCTTAAGGGAACAGCTTCAATGGCTGGGATTTGGAATTTGTACTCCTCTGTAGAGCTGAGTAATTCGACCAACGTCAGAAATGTGTGTGTGTATGTATATATACATATGTATGTATATATGTTATGTTATGTATATTATATGTATATATACGTATGTGTATATATTATATGTGTATATACATATATGTGTGTGTATATATTATATATATGTACACACACATATATAATGCATTTTCATTCCAAAGCAGTTGGGGGGAAATCCAGTCTTGTGCCCTAGGTCAGGGTGGGAAGTTGCCCTAGATTGTTTGCTGAACTATTTGTACATCCTTATTCAATGCTAAAAGAAAAATTAGAATGAAATATAAGAAATTTTTAAATACATAGCACACAGGGACGCCTAGCTGGCTCAGTCAGTAGAGCATGCAACTCTTGATCTCAGGGTCGTGAGTTCGAGTCCCACGCTGGGCAGAGAGCTTACTTTAAAAATAAATAAGTAGCGTGCATAAATGATGTTTCTTGGTGCGTGTCTTTCAAAACAAAAAGAGACTAATCCACGCATGCTTATTAAAGGCTTTTGAAATTTTGCAGATGTCAGCAAACAAAATGGCAGTTAAGGTGTTTGAAAACACTATACTGGGGCGCCTGGGTAGCTCAGTCAGTTAAGTGTCCGACTCTTGCTTTCAGCTCGGGCCATGCTCTCACAGTTTGTGAGTTTGAGCCCTGCATTGGGCTCCGGCTTCCGAGCTCTCAGCGCGGAGCCTGCTTGGGATGTTTTCATTCTTTTTCTTCTCTCTCTCTCTCTCTCTCTCTGCGCCTCCCATGCTCATGTGTGCTCTCTTTCTCTGTCAAGATAAATAAACATTAAAAAAGAACTATACTGAAACATTTACTGATGAAAATATATGATGTTGGGGGTTTGCTTCAAAAACCAGGTAGGAGGTAGGGAGAGTGGAGGGAGAGCAGGGAACACGTTCAGAGTAGATGTTGAACAAGAATGGCCATGAGTTAATAACTGTTGGAGCTGGTGGGTGCTGGGTACGTCAGAGTTTAGCGTGCAGTCTTCCTGACTGACGTATGTATTTGAGATTTTAAATAATAGAAAGCATTTTAATGCCATTATCAAAATATAGCAATTGCTCCAATTTTTAGGACTTTAGAAGCTCCTCTTTAGGTATTATTGGCTACACCAGAGATCTTTGCTGTGAAACGTTAATAGAGCACAATGTAGAATCACCCTTTGCATTAACAGGTTTTGTTAACTGTCGTTAGAATTGTATGTGTGAAGACATGGGGGCTTTTTGGTGCTAACGTGGTTGTAGCAAATAAATCTAGAAAGATGTAATATCACAAACCCACAAATTGTTACGGGTATATGTCTGTATACCAAAACATATTGCTATAATATGGTTTACGTGGACCATTCTTCGTAACACCCGAGTTTTCAGATATCACGTCTTAAAATGTAAAGTGCGGTAATATCTTACTAATGTGCTTTTTTTTTTTTCTTCTAGAGTATGTTTGTTTCACTTTAGATATATGGGGAAAAGAAACATAGCAAGGTAATTCCCACTGCAATTTCCACTTTTCCCCTTCTCTTCCACTAGAGGGCAGTCTCGATCCCAGCCTGTAAAACCTAGAGTGTTCATTTTGAGTTCACATGAAGGTACCCATGATTTATTTAATATACCTCAACTCAAAGTGTAAATTAAACTAATGCAAACCAATACTTTTTTTAAGCTTTCCAAAGGGTGACGGTGAGCCTGATACGCAGAGTTTCTGTTCTAATCCTAGAGCAGATGCTCGTCTTTTCTGAAAGAGGCGAGAACGGGCCTAGATCCAGGGGAAGGCAGGAAATCATAAAGTGGGGCAGCTGTGAGGGGGGTATTTCCAGCAACAAATTGTCAATATTGACTTCAGCTACTAAGGTAAATAGAAATCCCCAACAGCAATTGGGACCTGCCTTCTGTATCAGCTCTTTTCTTTTGGTTACCTAAGTCTTAATGAGGTAAGTACTTCAGAAAATGTGTGAGGGACCCTAAGGAAAAGCTTACTTAGTCCAGTAAGTTATATTTTAGAGGTAGAGTTAAAGAGCTCAAATAGAGTTCTTTTTTAAAAACTTTAAACTCCATGGCACTTCCAAAAACTACTTTGGGTGTCATTTCTTGCTCACTTTCATGAACATCTAAGAGTAGGTCATTCAGGTGACGATTTCCACCGTCTTTCCTCATCCCTTGGAGCTGGTGTGGCAACTACCACCGTGAGCTTTCACCACCACGATCCTGCTGATTTTCACACTCCGTTTACTAGAGGAGAGTCAAACTCCTTGTCTTCCTTAGGTCTTCTGTGACCCAGCTGTAATTTTGTTAAATGGAGTCTTAAAACTGAAGGGGAACAAAAATGGGCAGACCCATTACTAGACATGGTTACAGGGTAAAAGTTTCCGATCCAGATTTAACTCCAGTCCAGCAACAGAAGGGATTGGCATGCATTCTTGCACACCTAACCCCAGGAACTCTCCCCACCGCATTTCAACTCTGAGCATCCCCTCTCACTGTTTTCTCGGACTCCTGCCTTTCCCCACCTTTTGAGAAAAGACTGAATCTTCCTGGAGTGTTGGCCCCTTGACTCTGATGTTTTTGAGAAGGAGGGAAGTAAGAACCTTTTCTTCCCCCTCAGTTCTTTCATTATATTCTCAAAGTAAAAGCCCTTTTAAATACACTTTAAGGGGCCCCTGGCTGGCTCAGTCTGTAGAGCATCTGACTCTTCATCTCAGGATTGTAAGTTTGAGCCCCACGTAGGGTGTAGTGATTATTTTAAAGTCTTTAAAAAATAAAAAAATAAATACACATTAAAACTCCATACAGTTTCCAGTGATGCCTCATTCACACCAAGTAATAGTAGTTGATAGAAAATTGAACATAGTAGACTGTTTATGTGGCAACCTAATTGCTTATGAGTTTTTAAAAAATCTAATGAAATCTATTATTAGACTACTCCTATTTCCTAACTTTAAAATTTATTTTAAGGGTGCATGATGCCTGGCTGTCAAAGCACCTTGGGATAGACCGAAAATCGCAAACCATGCCAGCTCTGCGAAACAGATCAGGAGGAATGCAGGCCCGACTCCAGCATCTTAGTAGCCTGGAAAGTTCCTTTACACTGAATCACAGTAAGTAAAAATGTGGGTAGGATACCCATTTGAAGCATACACGTAATCCTATTTAACCTTAAAGCTCTTCTAGGTTAAATCACCAGTCCGACTGGAAATGACTTTACTTTCATGGGTATATCTGCGTGCCTTTGTGTTTATATACGGTCCTTGCACCAAACATGGATGTCTATTAAAATGTGCATGGATTTTCCAGTGATTTTAGGTCATGGTGAAAAACCACCGCTAGTTCAGTCTTAAAGAAATGAACTTTTTCTCACTAATTGCTGTTCTCATATTATTTTACACTGGATAGCATTCATTCCCACTGTTAAACTTCAATGCAAATAGTGCCATCTTTTTTTTTAAGGACTTTCTTTTTTTTTTTTAAGTTTATTTATTTTGAGAGAGAGAGAGTGCGCGAGAGCTAGCATGAGCAGGGAAGGGGCAGGGAGAGAGAATCCCAAGCAGGCTCTGAACCCTCAGCATGGAAAATAGCATCTTGATAAAATAGTATACGTAAAATCTGTTTAGTGTATATAATGTCTGTCTATTCGGTGATTTTTAAGGGATCATGCATACTGAGCTGACTGCAGGAATCGAAGAACTGTAAATACTATTTTGACAAAGGTCTGTTTCACACGGGTTGGAATATTGACGTGGAGAATCTGACTGGGAGAGAAATGTTGTGCAGCTGGGAAAACCAGAGGGCTCTGTAAATGGAAGCAATCCTCTAAAAAGCAAATAGTAATAAAAAGTCAAAGAGAAAACTTTCATTTCCATACAGCCCTCGGGAGGTCACAGAAAAGGAAGCCAGCGATGCTGGTTTCGTAATAAGGACTGATAATAAAAACAAATGTCCTGAGCAGATGGATCCTGAGCTAATAATAGACTCAAGACCTTTAAAAAAAAAAAAAGCAGCACACGTTTACAGCCTTCAGCTTTGTTCCCGTTGCTTGTAAAAATACAATGGACCCACTTCCTTCGGTTGGCCTAGTCGCTTTGTTTCCTTTCTGATTTTGAAAGCAGCCTCCTACCGTTGGCATAATTGAAAACCTCTGCCCATGGGGCCGCGCCGTATGTGATGTAGCTGCCTTTCTATTTCTCGTTTTTGTGCACATAATTTCCTGTGTCATTGCTAGTTACGTCACCGTAGCTCATCACTGAAATCTGGTCTCCGAAGACGTGGGCACGTAGTTTAGTGTCGCAGAGCTGTTAATACAGAGCTGACGTTAGAATTAGCGGAGTGGATGAAGAAGGATCGTATTTGATTAAGGAATAAATACAGCGACACTCATTACGTCTGCAAGCATCCAGAGCGGCTTTCCTTCTCACTCGTCTCCCTCCGAGTCTTCGGGGAAGAAAAAAAAATCATTCAAAACTGTCATGTGAATCTCTGCTTTGGGGCAGTTTTAATTTACTTTTCTAAACCTTAGGTTCTGCAACGACCGAAGCGGATATTTTCCATCAGGCGCTTCTGGAAGGCAATACGGCTACCGAAGTGTCCCTGACAGTACTAGATACCATCTCGTTTTTCACCCAGTGCTTCAAGGTAAAAAGGAAAAGTTAGAATTCAGCTGGTGTCATTGCAAAGAAAACAAGAGATGCCAAGTAATTAGTCAGAGGCAGCAGAGTGTAGTGAAAAAGCCCCGAAGGAACAGTCTGGAAACTTACACGACAGACCTCAGTTGCTGCTGTGTGACCTTGGGAATTCATAGAGACTCCCTGACCCCCATCCATAAAGGGAGAGGTTTGGGTTAATTTGCCCTTAAGCTTCCCTTCCGCCTCTTGAATTCTGCTGTTTGACTTTTGTGTGTTTAAAAAACCGTTTTCCGTCATACTTTTATGAATCATCTACCCAGTCATTTTTAGCACCACCTAGGACTGAGTCCGTTTGCCCAAATGCCCCTCGTGATGAGGTGCTCTGCCGGGGCTAGGTGACGTCCAGGCCAGCTTGCTGGCTTCCCTGGCCACGCGCCTAGCGCTTTTTCTCAGATGCCTGCCCCTCATATAAACCATCCTTGCCGGGACTATAGACAAGGGGAAGGTCAAAAGCCGGGATCTCGCAGGGTTGTGAGGGCAGTTAAATAAGATAACGACTAGACAGCTTTGAAGAGGGAAAATCACCTGACTGTAACAGAATGTAACATCAGTGGGAGAACTCAACATTAGAGAATCTTGCCCGTTTTTCCTGAGTTACCCGGATCGATTCTTTCCTTCCCTCTGTGTAATTCAGTTCGTTGCTTCAGCCCTGCAGATTTACCATGGAAACCTGGCCAGGGTTTTTTGGGCCGGGAATTATGATCCTTGACAACAGAGTTAGATACTAATAAGAAATAGACTACGGAATTTGTTTATCAAGGATTAAGTATGTTATGAGTAAAATGCAGCCCAAATTCATACTTCTTTCTTGACAAACGTGTCTTGGTAGAGGTCAGACATCATCTTAGGTGCTTTACAAATACTAACTCACTTTTTATTGTGAGGCTGGGGGTGGGAAAGGGGAGTGATTGCAAATGGGAGCCAGGGCGTTTTTTGAGGTGATGAGAATGCCCTAAAAGTAGATTGTGATGGTTGAACACCTCTGTAAATTTCATAAAAACAATTAAGTCATATATATAAAATAGGTAAGTTAAAAAATTTTTTTTACTGTTTATTTTAGAGAGAGAGAGAGCAGAGAGAGCACGAGCAAGGGAAGGGCCAGGAGAGAGAGACACACAGAATCCGAAGTAGTCTCCAGGCTCTGAGCTAGCTGTCAGCACAGAGCCCGATGCGCGGCTCAAACCCACGGACTGTGAGATCATGACCTGAACCGAAGTCAGATGCTCAACCGACTGAGCCACCCAGGCGCCCCAATGGGACATAAACTATAACTCAGTAAACTTAAAAATACAAATATGACATTGCGTTTCATCCTCAGAATAACTCTGTGATACAGATACTGTTATTATCCCCCTTTTAAAATAAGGAAACTAAGGCTTGCAGTCGCCTAGCTGGTCAGTGTCAGAATCAAGATTCAGATCCGGGCGAGTCTTCCCAAGAATCCATGTTTCTCACCACAGCACCCTGAAGTAGTGGACTAAGGAAAGAACCAGAAAAGTCTTATGCCATGCAGGGATTCTAGCTCTTGATGTTACCATCAGTTAGCGCTGTCATAGTTTTGTGTATTATTTTTGTTTTTTTGTTGTTACTTTGGGTCAAATTGTAACACCCTAATTAGTTTCTTCAGGGATGGTAGGCCTAGAGAAGTTAATCAGTGCTTAAAAGAAAAGAAAAGAAAAGAAAAAAGAAAAAGGTTCACAAACCACTAGTTACTTCTCTACAATTTGTTGTTTCTTTTATGTCTCTCTCTTCGAGGGGTCAACATTTTACATAGTGTGTTCAGTTGTGGTGCCCCTTATTATCTCTTTTCCAGGAGGATTTAATTTATGACCAGTAGCTAAATACATCTTGTACTAGACAAACTTGTAAAAGTAAATTGGATAATAGACTTTAAAATAGAAATGATATTTTTCTTAATTCTTACATTATTTAGCCTTCCTCAAAGAAATACAAAGGCTGGTTACCTTGTGTCCATTTTTAATTCACTGATTTCTTCATTGAGGAGCAGCCTGGTGAATATTGCATCATATTAATAGGTTAATAGGGACGCCTGGCTGTTTCATTCTGTGGCGCATGTAACTCTTGATCTCAGGGTTGTGGGTTCAAGCCCCATGATGGCTGTCGAGATGACTTACAAAGAATAAAATCTTTGGAAAAAAAATATTAAGCGGTTCGCAGAGAATACTCTTCTCTTACTAGTTCTGTATTTATGGTGTTACGTTGGAAAAGTAAGTTTTTTCACCTGTTTAAAGTGGTGGAATGAAGTGTACATGTAGGTTGTGTGGTATTTTAAGATTTCCAAGTCGAAAGATGGCACAGATGTCTTTAAGTTATATCACACTTTTTCTGGAACTTTCGGGTAGTGGTCTGATAAACAGGTGTGGGTGAGGGCTCCCCCGATGAGGGGCGCTCTCTCGTTGGGGGAGGGGCAGCATCAACTGTTTCTGCAAAATGGATTTTTGTTGTCGTTTCGCAGAGCCAGCTTTTAAATAATGATGGCCACAACCCATTAATGAAAAAAGTATTTGATATCCATCTCGCTTTTCTTAAAAATGGACAGTCTGAAGTGTCACTGAAACATGTTTTTGCCTCACTGCGAGCTTTCATCAGTAAGGTAAGGCGAAAAGCTTTCTAGCTGCTAGTGGGCTCCATCCGCGGCGTGAAGAAAAGAGGGCCACGGTGATCGTTGTGATGATGCGTACCAACCTCAGAATATGAAGCCATCAAGCGTTGCCTTTGTAAGTACGGGTGCAGAGTAGCACAACACACGAAGACGACCCAACCAAGAACCCCTTACAATCTGAACAGGCATTTTGCTTTTTTTTAAATTAAAATTTTAATTAATTCGTTTATTAAAAAAATTTTTTAATGTTTATTTTTGAGAGAGACAGAGTGCGAGCAGGGGAGGGGCAGAGAGAGAGGGAGGCACAGAATCTGAAGCAGGCTCCAGGCTCTGAGCTGTCAGCAGAGAGCCCGACGTGGGGCTCGAACCCACAAACTGCAAGATCATGACCTGAGCCAAAGTCAGAAGCTTAGCCGACTGAGCCACCCAAGCACCTCTATTTATATATTCTTTTGTGAGAGGGAAGCGTCCCCCATCCACGTGTGGGGGAGGGATAGAGGGAGAGAGGGAGAATCTTCAGCAGTCTCCACGCTAGGCACACAGCCGAGTGCAGGGCTCCAACTCACGACAGTGAGATCCAGAGCTCAACCCAAAGTCAAGAATCAGATGCTTAACCGACTAAGCTCCCCAGGCACCCCTGTGCTTTTTGCATTTTATTTCACCTTGTCATTCCTTCCGTTTATCAGCAGGCTCCTTTGCAAAATATCATTTTCAAATTACCGACTTTGCCAGTGTTTCTTGTAGTTTGCTTCTTTTGAGAGAATTCTTGAGACGTTGATGTCCTGCCTATGGGAGTCCTTCAGTCTGTGCTCAGATGAATGAATTCTGCCTTTCAATGCTAGTTGTGTCTGCGGGCTCTACGTTTTCAAGCTGCTGATGTCATTTCCACAAAAACCTCAGACCAGGCTTTTAGGAATAAATAGGACTGAAAGCGGTAGCAAAAATTGGCTTCGGCTCTGCTTTTGATAGCTTTTAAACGTAATGAAAAACATTATAACCAGGATGGAGTTAAAATGATGGAAAGCCAGCATCTAGGCCTCCACTCTGGCATGTGTACTCCAACCAGACCAAGACATTCAATTCATTGATTTGCGTAGCGGGATGGCGAAGCGTGGAAAACTTGTTTTTGTCATCATTCTTTGGATGGCAGCCTATTGCATTTAGTTGATAGAGAACTGAGATGGGATTGAGGGTTGGCTTTTTTTTTAATGTTTATTTATTTTGAGGGAGAGAGAGAAAGAGTGTGAGCAGGGAGGGGCAGAGAGAGAGGGAGACACAGACTCCGAAGCAGGCTCCAGGTTCCGAGCTGTCAGCACAGAGCCCGACATGAGGCTCGAACTCATGAACTGTGAGATCATGACCTGAGCCGAAGTGGGATGCTTAACCGACTGAGCCACCCGGGTGCCCCGAAGGTTGTTTTTTTTAATTGCCCCTCCTTAATGTAATTTTTGAATTAAGAAGTATATGGAGAACTGAGTTCAACAGAAGCACATTATAAGAAGCTAGAGGGAAGAGATTCAGAAATATTTCATTGACCACTTACTGGGTAGGTACTTGTTGGTGTCAGGTACTTTGTCAGGGACACAGTCTAAGGGCCTTTTGTCCAGTAGAGGCAAACGCATATGCACAGACGCGCGTGTATGCACATTTCACCAATACCATTAGAATAAAAGAAGTCAGTATAGGGAACCGAGGGTGCACTGGGGGAGGGGCAATGGTCTAATTTGGCAGATGTTTCCCTGTAGCAGTAGCGATAGAACTATGTATGGACTGAGCAAGAGAGGAGACTGAAGCGGTAAATGGGGACCAGATCACTGTGGACTCATTCTAGGGATTAGACTCCCCCTTTTAGGCATCAGGAAGCATGAAAGCAACACAAACAGATCTGTGTTAAGAGCAGCTTGGTGCCAACGGGGGGGGGGGGAACTCTCTCAAAAGTAGTATGGAAGGTGGATTAGTGACAATACTAAATAAAGGTGGGAGAAAGAGTTACTACAATAAGCTTGTCAAGAGAAGAGGACCTAAAATAAGGCAGTGACCGTGGAGATGGACAGTCAGAGGCAGACATAAGACGTGGGAGGAAACAGAACTGATAGGATTCGGTCATCAGGCCACCGAGTGGATGGTGGAGTAGGGTGGCTGGTGTGAGATAGAGAGAAAGAACTACATTTGGGGTAAAAGCTACGGAGTTCTGGTTTGTGGATCTGTTGAGTTTAAGGTGCCTTGAGTCTGTCCAGTTAGAGCTGTCAGGACTGGCAGTGGAATGTGTGGATCTTCGCTGTTGAGAGTGATCTGGGTTAGAGAGCTAGACTTGGAGTCGTCCGTTGGTCCATCCGTCCATACATTCTGGATGTACCAAACACCTCCTCTCTGGCACTGTACAAGTACATAGACTATGTGACATAAATAAGTAAATAAGCTCATAATTACAAGTTCTAGGAAGGAACCAAAGGTGCTAAGCTAGAGGACAAGGATTTGTGGGAGATCCCTTACGTTAGGCTGGCTCGTTCCTTGTAAAATGAGACCTTAAATACGGAAAGGGGGCAGCTATTTGAAAAGCTCAAGGAAGAACACTCTGAGAAGGATCGTGCATATATATGCAAAGGCCCAGAAATTCTGGGAACTGAAAGGCCCAGTTTCCCGGGAACATAGTGAACCAGGGAGATCAGAAGCATACAAGTGGTCATTGAAGCCGGGGAAGTGTTTTAATTTCCCCTGGAGAACATGTAGAGAAGACACCCCCACTTCCTGCCGACACACAAAAGGTCAAGAGCAGCACATTGGAGGAAAACCACATGGAAGGGGCTAGAAAAGAACTCCGTGGAAATGAGAGGGGAACAGTCACAGAAGTAGGAAGAAAGGTAAAAAAGAAGGCTCTCCTAGAAGCCAGAGGAGCAAAAAGTTTCAACATTATTATGAGGTATGGAGTGGTCTGATAAGATGAGGAGGAAAGGAAATCCGGTGGGATTGGCAGTTAGGAGGTCAGTGATGATTTCGGGCATTGCCCGCTCCGAGGAGTGTGATGGAGGTAGAAACCAATGATGGTGGATTAACTACACCGCTCCCATGCCCTCCCTTACACCTTTATTTTCATCCTAGAGAGTCCTGCCCAGCAGAATTTGGTCCAATCTGGTGAAACGGTTGATGGGATTTCCCAATCAACAATCAGAAAACGTTCATTAAACATTCATTATCTGCATAGCATTGTACTCAGTGTTAAGGCGATTCAAAAGAAATCATTCTTGGGCAGGGGAGGGGAGCACCTGGGTGGCCCAGTTGGTTAAGCATCCAACTTTGGCTCGGGTCGTGAGCTCACAGTTGGTGGGTTCAAACCCCATGTTGGGCTCTGTGCTGACAGCTAGCTCACAGCCTGGAGCCTGTCTTCAGATTCTGTGTCTCTCTCTCTGTCTCTGTACCTCACTTGCTCACACTCTGTCTGTCTGTCTGTCTGTCTCAAAAATAAATAAACATTAAAAAGAAATAGCTTCTTGGGGCACCTGCCTGGCTCGGTCGGTGGAGCATGTGACTCTTGAGTCAGGAGTTCGAGCACCACGTTGGACATAGAGATGACATTTTTAAAAAAATTGGTTCCTATAGTGTGGGTTTAAACTCAAGATGCCCAAGGAATAATGTTGAAAGGGTGGCCCTCTAGCCTCACACTCCCTGAAAAAAATCTGTTGTGTGCCCTTGAAGCAACTTCCACTTACTTAGACATATAAGCATGGGAGACTGTAAGAAGCCTGTGTTATAGTGAGTAGTTTATCTTCCACAAAGCAGACCGATACATTTTCAGACCACTTGGCCGTTTTGACAACTGAGCAGAACTTTTGTACACTCTTTCTAATGCCAAAATGTGTCTTACTCAACACTATTTATGAGTAGAAGACACCGTGTTTATGTTTGTGGGCATACCCTTTGCTTATACCCCAGTTTGTTAAAACATCAACTTTACTTGCTGAATAGATTCCCACGATAATTATCTCAGCATTTGGGAGTTTATAATATAGGGAACTGTTGAAATACAAAACAAAAGAGTAAATAATGCAGGTTGTCCTTCCCATTGTCAAAGCCCAAAACTGAGACCAAGCAATCATTCATCATTATTGGGGTGCCTGGGTGACTCAGTTGGTTAAGCGTTTGACTCTTGATTTCAGCTCAGGTTATGATCCCAGGGTTGTGGGATCGAGCCCTGCATCAGGCTCTGTGCTCAGTGTAGAGCCTGTTTGGGATTCTCTCCCTCTTGCCCACTCTGCCCATCTCCTATGCTCACACATTTTCTCTCTCTCCCCCCACCTCAAAAAAACAAAAAAAATAATGCAACAAAAACAAAAGAACCTACTTATCATCTTTTCCAGACCATCGTGAACTCTACTCAGATCTGTAGCATTTATGGTCCATCCCGCACATTTGTGTCGTGACCTGTCCACCGACTTGAATTGTTCTGTTATTACCGCGTGCCAGTCTCTGGTTCGCCGGAGCAGAGCCCCAGCATTACATTGGTTTTGTATCCTCAAAGCACCCAGTACAGTTTTGAGTAAGAAGGTCATAGGTGTTGGATAGACGAGTGATTTGGGGGCTTGGGCCTTCAGGTACTTACTTCTGTTTTTCCTATTCTTTAGTTTCCCTCGGCCTTTTTCAAAGGAAGGGTAAACATGTGTGCCGCATTTTGCTATGAGGTTCTGAAATGCTGCACCTCGAAGATCAGCTCCACCAGGAATGAAGCGTCTGCACTTCTGTATCTCCTGATGAGAAACAACTTTGAGTATACCAAAAGGAAAACCTTTTTGAGGACACATCTGCAGGTCAGTGAAAATCAAAACTCCTCTTCTTTCTTCTATCCTGTCTTTATCGAAGAGTGAGTGCAACAAAGCAAAATACCTCCATCGTTTTATATCCACTCAATGTTGACGTGATAGTTTGGACGTAATTGAGTTAAGTAAAATATATGGACTTGCACCTGTGTCTTTTTACCTTTTTAATGTTTTTTATTTATTTTTGAGAGACAGAGACAGCACGAGCAGGGGAGGGTCAGAGAGAGAAGGAGACACAGAATCTGAAGCAGGCTCGAGGCTCTGAGCTAGCTGTCAGCACAGAGCCCGATGCGGGGCTCGAACCCACAAACTGTGAGATCATGACCTGAGCCGAAGCCGGATGCTTAACTGACTGAGCCACCCAGGCGCCCCTCTTTTTACCTTTTAATGTGGCTCCTAGATACTTTAAAATACATATGTAGCTCACCTCTTTCTGTTGGACAGCACTGCTCTAGATTGTAGATGTTAAGAGTCCAGACTCTAGTTCGGATTCCCAGATTCCCACTCACTGTGTGACCTTGAGCGACTTCCTTAGTCTCTCAGTGCCTCAGCGTCTTCATAGGTTAAAGAGTGGTTAAATGTCTGTACCTACCTCATAGGGTTTCATGAGGATTAAATGAGCTGATGAAATACCAGACAGAACATTTGTTAGAGCAAAGAGCTGGTTAGGTCCCGTACGGTACCGTGACAGGTCACTTAGTTGTTTTTCACGTCCCAGCATGCCCGGTTCGTAAAGAATGAGAGACGGCTCAAGGTTTAGTGGAAAGCATGGGCTTTGGAATCAGACCTACCTGGGTTTACATCCTAGTTCGGCTACTTGCTTCCTAGGTGACCCTAGGCGAGTTGCTCCATGTGCCTTTAACCGTTTGCCTCATCTGTAACATGAGGCCACGCGAAGTTCACCTTGTGCGGTTCTCACGAGGTGGGTGCAGGGCCAGGGACGGGGCCTAGCGTGCACGTAGTAGACAGTGCATGGTGGTTGTTACTAAACATCTACATTTCTGGGGCACCTGGGTGGCTTAGTCGACTAGGTATCCAACTTCAGCTCAGGTCATGATCTCACAGTTCGTGGGTTCGAGCCCCACATCGCGCTCTCTGTTGTCAGTGCAGAGCTTGCTTAGGATTTCTCTGTCCCCTTTCTCTCTCTGCCTCTACCCCCTCACACACACTTCTGCGCCCTCTCTCTCTGTCACTCAAAAACAAACATTAAAAAAATTATTTCAAGGCGCACCTGGGTAGCTCAGTCAGTTAGGCATCTGACTTTGATCAGGTCATGATCTCGTGGTTCATGGGTTTGAGCCCCACCTCAGGCTCTGTGCTGCTAGCTCAGAGCCTCTGTGTCTCCCTCTCTCTCTCTGCCCTTCCTTGTTCATGCTTGCTCTCTCTCTTTCTCTTTCTGTCTCTCCTTTTCAAGAATAAATAAGCATTAACAGTTTTTTTTAATTTAAAAAAAATTTACATTTCTTTTGCTTATTTGATGACACAGCTCTGAACTGAATGACAGTTAGGACTTCTTAAACACAGTAGGCATATTTGTGCCACGGGCAGTCCTCGGCCACGTTTCCGTCATCACTGCCATAGTCGGATCCGTTGAAGTTGTTGATTGGAGTGTGGGCTATAAATGGGAAACAACCATAAGCAGCTTTCTAAAAATGTCCTCAGTAACGGGACAGTCTGATAGAGGTGTATGCTTCCTGTCGAAGTCTGCCATGTAGGGGGGCAGCTGGGGGGCTCAGTCAGTTAAATATTCAACCTCGGCTCGGGTCATAATGTCACAGTCTGTATGTTCGAGCCCCGTGTTGGGCTCTGTGCTGACAGCTCGGAGCCTGGAGCCTGCTTCTGATTCTGTGTCTCCCTGTCTCTCTGACCCTCCCCCACTTGCTCTCTCTCCCTCTGTGTTTCAAAATAAAGACATAAAAAAATTTTTTTTAATCAGCCATGTAGGACCTTCTGGATATAAGGGCTGGCGTTACATATTAGGGCTTTGACTCTTTGCTTTTATGAGATGTCACTCAAATACCACTTTCCCCAAAATGGTTCTGCAGTAAAGATGCCGCTAATGCCTGAAATTCCCCACGAAGGTCCATTCTTCTGGGTCAGAGCATCAGTTCGTGCAAGTCACTTGTTGAAATGTAAATGAATAAATGTGAAGAGTTCATACCATTTCTGGCATATAGTAAGTGCTCAGTAAAGAGTTAACTCAGAGTCCGATTATGTCTCTTCAGTCCTCATAAGGGCTCTCTCAAACAGTTATTGTCATCACCCCCATATTACAATTGGGGAAAGTGAGGCACATAAGGGTTCCATAACTTCCTGAAAGTCACATGGTGAGGAATTGATAAAGTCAAAATTTGAACCGAAGGCAATTGGACCCTAGAGCTTGCGCTCATTGCTCCTACAGAGGCCTACTTCCCGGGAGTGGTCAACACCTTAAGTGGATCATTTAGGTGATCATCCAAGGGAGCTTGAGAGATTAAAATTCCCATCAGAGGCCCTTCTGTCCTCCGCTGTCTAAGCCAGTCAGACCTCCAGTCCAAAGCCAAGAAGGGAGCTGAGGTCCTGGAGTTGCGAGTGTGACACATTGAAACACCAGTGAGGGGCGCCTGGGGGCTCAGTCGGGTGAGCATCCAACTTCGGCTCAGATCATGATCTCACGGTTCGTGGGTTCGAGTCCCATGCCGGGCTCTGTGATGACAGCTAGCTCAGAGCCTGGATACTGTCTTCAGATTCTGTCTCTCCCTCTGTCTGTCCCTCCCCTGCTTGTACTGTCACTCTCTCTCTCAAAAAATAAATAAAACATAAAAAAGTTAAAAAAAAACGATATTGAAATAGACCAGTGAAAGGCAGTGAGAAACCATCAAAGACAAATGTCATTTATTCCTGGCTAGGCCAGACCTACTCCCTGGCAGAGCATGTTCAGAGTGGGGGCCTGACCACCATCGTTACTAGGTCATGATTTGGAAAACCATTTCAGATCAGGCTGTTCAGCTCTAAACCAAGAGAAGTCCCCATATCATTTGTAACCAGGATCTTTGTCTAAAGTTTTTTTTCTGTTTTTTATTTATTTTTGAGAGACAGAGAGAGACAGCACGAGCAGGGGAGGGTCAGAGAGAGAGGAAGACACAGAATCTGAAGCAGGCTCCAGGCTCTGAGCTAGCTGTCAGCGTGGGGTCGAACCCATGAACTGTGAGTTTATGACCCAAGCCAAAGCCAGATGCTTAACCGACTGAGCCACCCAGGCGCAGTAACCGGGACCTTTGGAGTTGGTCTTGTACTAGAAGAATTTAAACCCCTCCTGTGTGAAGAGACTAGATTAGGATGGAACTGTGGGGCATTTAAAATTTTTTTTAAGTGTACTTATTTATTTTGAGAGAGAGAGGGAGAGAGAGGATACCAAGCAGGCTACGCTCCATCAGCACGGAGCCCAATGCAGGGTTCGATCTCCCAAACCATGAGAACATGACTTTTGCCAACATCAAGAGTCTGATGCTTAACCAAATGCACCCCTGTCGGGCATTTTTAAAAGAAGCACTTGAGGGGCGCGTGAGTGGTTCAGTCATTCAGGCATCCAACTTCGGCTCAGGTCATAATCTCGAGGCTCCAGCCCCGCCTCGGGCTCCCTGCTATCAGCACAGAACCCACTTCTGGTCCTCTTTCTCCCTCTCTTTCTGCCCCTCCCCTACTCATGCTCACTCACTCTCTCTCTCTCAAAAATAAATAAACATTTAAAATTTTCCCCCCCCAAAAAAAGCATTTCATACGGGTACTTATGGGCTCCTACAGAGATGAAAATCGGCAGCATTTGTTCAGAAGACATTCGAAAACCACCATGTGCTTCCTCCCACAGATCATAATCGCTGTGAGCCAGCTGATCGCCGACGTGGCACTAAGCGGAGGACTGCGATTTCAGGAGTCTTTATTCATTATCAATAATTTCGCCAACAGTGACAGACCTATGAAGGTATGTGCTCACCACAAGTAAGAAACTAGGACCACATTCACTGTCGGAGAAGTTTACCCTCCTGCCTGACTCATATTGGAGTCACGGCTTTTGATGGCACAGGGTGTATACACAGTGTGAATTTCATGAGTCAAGGCTCTGTCTTGTACAGCATCCAGAACCTTCTCTTCCATCTAGCACCATCAGTCTGTACCCCCAGAACACTGCCTGGTACATAGCAGATCTTCAGCATTAGTTGACTGGATGGATGTATGACTATATTGTGTATACATAGTTGTTCGAGCTGGTAGGATTGGCCTTTTTTCCCAAGCTTGGTTTCTACGCTTGCTCAGAAAATCCATGGGTTCTTTTTTGACTCTCACTTGGCTACTGGTACCATGTATAGTATTGGTTAACGAAGCACTGAGTTTGAACTTTCACAAGATCTCACGTAGAGGAGCCAACAGCTAACTGCCCCATTGCCAATAAAGGAGGAATAACCCAGAAGGGATTCCTTACCCGATAGTCTTCTGAGTCTCAAGAATGATCTTTGCACCTATGATGGCTTGCTGTATATATGTTTTGGCAAACCCAAGGCCAAGGCTGTCATTCTCTGACAGCTGGCTGGGGCCAAACGCAAGACCCTGACCACTGTTCCTTTTTCTTCCCCCGTGTATTTAGAACCTAATGCATTGTAAAAATTCTATTGTCTCGGGGCACCTGGGTGACTCAGTCGGTTAAGTATCTGACTTTGGCTCAGGTCACGATCTCACAGTCCGTGGGTTCAAGCTCTGCATTGGGCTCTGTGCTGACAGCTCAGAGCCTGGAGCCTGCTTCAGATTCTGTGTCTCCCTCTCTCTCTGCCCCTCCCCTGCTCACTTTCTATGTCTCTCAAAGTAAAATAAAGACATAAAAAATTTTTTTTAAATGCGATTGTCTCATTGCATGGAAAACAGGTTCTGATCTTCCGTGATGCGTACGTGCAAGAGCAGAATCTTTTGCCTGTTGCAGACTTTCCCTCCCCAGGGGGTCATCCCCATTCTTGGGAAAGGTCATCCTCCAGGATAATTTGACAATATTGTGAAAAACCGTAAGGAGAAAATAAAAAGCTCACAGTCACAGCATACTTGATGTTTGGGACGTGTAGAATCTATGTACCAAAAATAATTCCCATAGGAACGTTGTTTAGACTGGGAAAAAAAAAAAACCCTCGGCAAAAAGAATGCTGAGTAGTGCCAGCCGTTCTCAGTCTGGGAAAGTTTGCTTTTCAGCCAGTTCTACTGGTTCCCCGGGAGATCAGCATATGCTCTAACTAATCCCAGGAGCACAGAAATATTTTCTGTCATTTAGGATCTTATACTCAGAGAGTTTATTTTACCACTGTGACCATTCTTAATTCCTTGGTACATAAAATTTGGCTTTTTCATGACTCATTTCTGAAATGACCTCACTTTATTCTGGTAAGGCTGTCATCACTAATAAACCCTGTTACAACAAGTTTGCCTTCACCCCGGTAAATGAGATGGCTATCAGGGTGTAAGAAGGAACTCGGTTATATATAATTATTATTTCTGCAGGGAGCAAGAAGACACTTTGAAAAACCACACTTTGAGAGAAGCTGTTATTAACTCTTTAGGGTTTTCTGCAATTCACAACCTTTTAGCTGTAGAAGTGGAAATTGTTATGATATTGGTATAAGGTCTTTACCTTAGTGTGTGTGGCAGTTAGTGGACAGGATAGGTATGTGTGGACGGAAAATTGGCTAAGATCATTCACTCTGGAACCAGAAGGTCTGGGTCTAAATCCTGTCTCTACCACGTAAGCAACTGTGATGCTTTTGCCAATCCATTTACCGGCCATGTGCCTCAATTTTCCTTTGTCAAATGCTACTTATTTCATAGGGTTGCTACAAAAATAAAAACCTGTAAGGCACCTAAGACTGTTGCCTACTACATAGTGAGCTGTCAGTGTTGAGTTACCATTGTAACTAACATCTCCCGAGAATGGCGAATAACTCTCCTGGCTGTCGAATTTACTGTGGACCAGTAATTGTTCAGTACTTTCCAGTACCGCTGGGAAGCTGGAGTTCTGAGCCAGGGAGTCCGGCTTTAGAATCCATGCTTTTAAGGCCTTTGAAGCCAGAGCTAATGGGACATTTTGAAAAGAATTAATTTAATTTAAACGTCTTTAGGGGTGCCTGGGTGGTTCAGTCAGTTAGGCGTCCGACTCTTGATCTCGGCTCAGGTCATGCTCTCACAGTTCGTGAGATGGATCCCCGTGTTGAGCTCTGTGCAGACAGTGCAGATCCTGCTTGGGATATTCTCTCTCTCTCTCTCTCTCTCTCTCTCTCTCTCTCTCTCTCTCTGTCCATCCCCTACTCACGCTCTTTCCCGTGCACGCATGCTCTCTCTCAAAATAAATAAGTGTTAAAAATAAAGCTCTTTGGGGCGCCTGGGTGGCTCAGTCGGTTAAGCGTCCGGCTTCGGCTCAGGTCAGATCTCACGGTTTGTGGGTTCGAGCCCCGCATCGGGCTCTGTGCTGACAGCTAGCCCAGAGCCTGGAGCCTGCTTCGGATTCTGTGTCTCCCTCTCTCTCTGACCCTCCCCTGCTCGCACTGTTTCTCTCTGTCTCTCAAAAATAAATAAAAAGCATTAAAAATTAAAAAAAATAAAGCTCTTTATCTTTTTATATTTATTTATTTAATTTTAGAGAGCATGAGCAGAGGAAGTGGCAGAATGAGAGTGAGAGAGAGAGAGAAAGAGAGAGAGAGACTCTTAAGCAGGCTCCGTGCTCAGTGCAGAGCTCAACACGGGGCTCGATCCTAGCATTCTGGGATCTTGACCTGAGCCGAAATCAATAGTCCGATGCTCCACCAACGGAGCCACCCGGGTGCCCCGTAAAAAGAAGACAAAAAACAAAGCTCTTTAGACGTGTGATGCACCAAGAACTGTAACAAGGAATATATAGGTCATGTGATTCCCAGGATTGGGTGCCAGGGCTTAGAGCACATGGGTAATATTGATAAACATGTCTTCGTTTTTGTTTGTTTTGAAATTAGGCAACTGCTTTTCCCACAGAAGTCAAAGACTTGACCAAGAGAATCCGTACTGTCCTTATGGCCACGGCTCAAATGAAGGAGCACGAGAAAGATCCTGAAATGCTAATCGATCTGCAGTATAGCCTCGCCAAGTCCTACGCAAGCACCCCGGAGCTCAGGAAAACCTGGCTTGACAGCATGGCCAAGATTCATGTCAAAAACGGAGATTTCTCAGAGGTGACCACTTCAGACGTTTCCTAAGCACACCCCTACAGAAGGCTCTGGAACGTGTTTTGACCGCTCTTTCTTTGTCCTCCTTTTCCAGGCAGCGATGTGTTACGTGCACGTGGCAGCTCTGGTCGCCGAGTTTCTTCATCGAAAAAGTAAGAGATTTCTGTTCTAGAGACAGGGCGGCGCTCCGCAGCCTGGTAGTTTTTCTCCTTGGAGCTTGAGCAGGATATACCATTGAGCTCCGAAAACCGTGTTCACCTTGAGCCGCAATCGGTGTTCAAACAGAAGTTGTTACAAAAGAAAACTGGCATATTCGTTTTGCCTTCTGCTTTCATTGAGAGTACAAGAATAAGTTAAGTCGCACAGGGCCCGGCATGACGCCCACTGTTTATTTTCCAAGACTGTCTCCCTGGAGGACAGCCACATATCGAATTCTTCTCAGGGCTCATGAGAAGCTCTGGTTAATACAGCTCCCTTGTTTTCCCCTCGTCTGTCTCAGCTTCACCAGAGACTGCACACAGGTTACATCTCTGTAGCCCCTCTAGTGCAGCAATACTTTGGTATTAAAGGGGAGTCAGGGGGCGCCTGGGGGACTCAGTCGGTTAAGCGTCCGACTCTTAGTTTTGGCTCAAGTCGTGATCTCATGGTCCGAGAGTTCAAGCCTCGCATCGGGCTCTGTGCTGCCCATGTGGAGCCCACTTGGGAATTCTCTCTCCCCCTCTCTCTGCCCCTGCCCTGCTCTCCCGTGCTCACTCTCTCTCTCTGTCTCTCTCTCGCGCGTGCTTGCTCTCTCTTTCTCTCTAAAAAAATAAACCTAACAAATTAAATAATAGGGAGTCAGCACATCAAGAAAATGTTCCTGTATTCCCCCCCTCAACAATTTGGCATCTGTCCGTGGACAGAAGTGCCTCTGTGGGAGCCGTGGATCCAGCACGTGTCGTGGCTTGTCAGCTGGCCCGAGCCCTTCTCAGCTGTGGTCTGCGAGCCCCTGGAGAGCCCTGTCTTCGATAACCATCCACAGACCAGAGGACCTTGGTGGACACGTCCAGGAGGCCCTTTGCAAAGCTCCAGTGTGCTGTCGGAGCAGACCAAATACAAGTTCAGATGCATCGCAGAGGGCGAAAGGAACAATTTGACTTAACTCACGTCACCCCTTCCCCAAGGGGGCACAGCTCCATGCTCAGGGAGACCTTCTTGCCCATGATTCCTTCGGCGGAGACCAAGGGGGTGCATGTGAGTGGGCACTGGGCATCTGCAGCGGTACAAGGCCTGCCAGAGGGGCACATCTCTCTCTCGCCCCATCTGGGGTACGGCTCATGAGCTGCATGCCGAGGGGCAGGGAGAGGTGTGAGTACATCACACTCCTAGAGGACCTTAAAGAGACATGGGTCCTACTAACTGCATTGCAGGCTCCGTCTAGAAGCCTGCCGGCAATGCACTAAGGACACGGAGCTCATGGATTCCCCCACCCCCACCCAGCCCACGGGCACCTTCAGTGCTCTGTGCATCTAAACCCCGCACGTACTTTTATCCTAGAGCCAGTTCCCTGCGTGTGCTCCTGATGGGTGATGAGACCAGGCTTTGGCAGACGACTAGAAAGCCATCCAGAAGATGTGGGCCACTAAGAGACCACAGCTTGAGTGTTAGCACTTTGGCCCGGTGTGTTGCATGATGGGGAGAAGGCATACAAGCTTCAGCAATCTGCTGCAAAACAGGCGCCTGGGTGGCTCAGTCGGTTAAGCGTCAGACCTCAGCTCAGGTCATGATCTCAGTTTGTGAGTTCGAGCCCTGCATTGCGCTCTGTGCTGACAGCTCGGAGCCTGGAGCCTGCTTCGGATTCTGTGTCTCCCTCTCTCTCTGCCCCTCCCCAACTTGTGTGTGCTCTCTTGCTCTTTCGCTCTCTCACTCTCACTCTCGCTCTCTCTCAAATAAACATTAAAAAAGAAATCTGCCACAAAAGGGAGCAATAAGTGTGAAGCCAGTGTAACCATAGGAGGTCCGTGAAAGCCACAGACTCCCTAGCAGGACAGATGGAATGTATTTCTCTCCCAAAGTCAGTCAGTAAACATGGTTGGAGGTGACTGCTTTTTCAGATGCAAAGATGGCCATGCAAAAGACTTCAGAGAGCAGGAAAAATGAAGGAAACCTGGCACCACCAAAGGCTCCCGATAATCTTCCAGTAGCCTGTGCCAAAGTCCTAGAGATCTGCAATTTACCTCATGAAGAATTCAAAATAGCTATTTTAAGGAAGATTAATGAGCTATGCTAAGACAGAGAGTTCAGGGAAACCAGGAGAACAGTACCAGAACAAAACAGGAAGTTAAACACAGGAAATTAAAAAAAATTCTGGCATTGAATACAACGGATGAAGTGAAAAATTCAGCAGCATTGCAGACAGAGTGGATGGAGCAGAAGAAGTAATCTGTGAAATACAAGCTGGGACCTTTGATTTTTTGTCCTCAGTGGAGAACAAAGACAAAAGAAAGGGAAAGCGTGAAGAAGCCTCCGGGCATGATCTTTGGGATAGCATCAAAAGAAGCGAGCTGTGAATTCTTGGAGTCCCAGGAGAGGCGAGAGAGGCGACAGAAAACTTTTATTTCAAGAAATAATGGTTGAGAGTGTCCCACATCTGGGGAGAGCTTTGGACATCCACATTCACGAAACTCATAGATCCCCAGATCACTCAGAGAGCTTCTCTAAGACAGATTTTAATAGAACCATCAGAAGACCAAGAACCCCAAGGCAGCAATCGGAAAGAAGTTGGTCACTGGCAAGGGAGCCCCCATAAGGCCATCAGTGGATTTCTCAGCAGAGCCTTGCAGGCAAGGAGAGAGTACGATGAAGCATTCAAAGAGCTGAATGAAGGAAACTGCCAGCCAAGAGCACTCCAGTAAAGGTGTCCTTCAGAAATGAAGGACCGATAAAGACGTTTCCGGGCAAACAAAAGCCGAAGGAGTCCATCCCCACTACACCTGCCAGGCAAGAAAGGCTGAAAGTGGTTCCTGAAGCTGAAATGAAGAGATGCTAATTATAACACAAAAACATATGAAACGGACCGATCCATAAGAATGGATAAAGAACCTGTGGCACATATACACAATATTCAGAGAGAAGGAAATCTGGCCACTTTGGGCAATATAGATGGACCTTGAGGGCATCATGCTAAATGGAATGAGTCAGAAAGAGAAAGACCAACACTGTATGATCTCACGATCATGAAGCACCTAGAAACTCACAGAGGCAGAGAGTGGAATGGTAGTTGCCAAAGGCCAGAGGATGGGGGAAATGGGAAGATGTTGACCAAAGGGTACAAACTTGAAGTTAGAAGAGGAATAAATTCTGGAGATCTAATGTACGGCACAGTGATTTTAGTTAATACTGTATTACATCCTTGGAAGTTGCTGAGGAAGTGGATCTTAAGTATTTTCATCACCCCTCGAGATGGTAATTACGTGGGCGGGCATTCATTTCACAATATACATGCATCAAATCAACACACACCTGAAACTGACACGGCGTTCTAATTCAGCTGTGTCTCAACCGAGCTGGTGGGGAGGTGGGGGTGGAGAAGGAAACAAAAAGGGAATCAGTGATCTTGAAGGGTTTCAGGGTTTAGATCTAATGCAAGGATCTGCCCAAAAGCTTCCCTTTCCCAAACCAGTATTGTCAACTACTGTAAAACTATTCAAATAGCAAAACGGTGGAGTTAGCAACCTTCCACTATCTAGCATAACGGCCGAGCTGTTTCCTTTCTAGCAGTTGAATGAGTAACATTAAGGCGAAATGAAACCATCCTTTGGGAGCCCTGTCACTCTGGTTTGATCTATGAGAACACAGCCGTGTTTTGTTTTGTTTTGAATTCCTACAGTTAACATAACACATAGCTTCCATTTTACATCTAAGGCTCAGTTTTTCATTGCCTCATATAATAATACCACCCATGTGGGGGGAACCTCTTTGGGCAAAGAGTCATCCCAAGCACGGTGTCAGGACTAAAGTGTAGATTCCTTTTACTTCTATTTTTTTATGATTTTTTAAATGTTTATTTATTTTGAGAGAGAGGGAGAGAGAGCGTGCACGAATGGGGAAGGGACAGAGAGAGAGAGAGAGAGAGAGAGAGAGAGAGAGAGAATTCCAACAGGCCCAAGGCTGTCAGTGCAGTCTGACTCGGGACTCGACCTCAGGAACCTGAGGCCTGAGCCAAAATCAACTGACTGAGCCACCCCGGCGCCCCTTTTTTACTTATATTTTAAATTAACACTTTCTGTTTGACACTGAAATATTTAACAATCCATGTGTTTGGAGTTGGTATACTCTAGTTTTCTCCTTTGAGTACCTGGACTTGGTTTAAAAAATTTTTTTTTTTATTTTTGAGAGACAGTGCGAGCAGGGGAGGGTCAGAGAGAGAGAGAGAGAGAGAGAGAGAGAGAGAGAGAGAATCTGAAGCAGGCTCCAGACTCTGAGCTAGCTCTCAGCACAGAGCCCAACGCGGGGCTCAAACCCACGAACCGTGAGATCATGACCTGAGCCAAAGCTGGACGCTTAACCGGCTGAGCCACCCAGGCGCCCCTGGACTTAGTTTTAAACTGGAACAATAATACTTATTAAACAAGGACCCATTTGAGGTTCTTTTCCCTACATCACCAGTCTGCCTGTGAAGTTAGTCAAAATCAATATTGAAATTGTCCACCTGCAGTTCCAAATAAACTGATATGAGAACTGTAAACACAGTAATACATTTTGAGGCGTCATTTTCAGACACATGAGGGCTCGTATTATCTCCTCTTTTGAATTAGAGAAAGCTGCGAAAAGATTTTTATGTCCACAGAGTATGAAACTACACCCTTTAGATACTGAAAATTGTTAAATATATTAAAATCTTTCTTCCCTAGATTGTTTTTCCCAGAGGTCCAGTAGGCCTTAAAATTAAGCAAAAATCAAGAATTATTCATCTTCATTATCAGTCCTTAAACTTGGAAAATATAAGACTGGACAAAATAGCAACTGAAATAGAAAGTAAATATTGCTGCGGTTTGTTGGACATGGGCTGGAGACAGGCAGGCTGAACACCAAAAAAGTGTGACGTTTTCAGTAAGTGGAAATAGTGCTCTAAAAAAGTTGGTGGTGTTTTTTTTTTTTAAGTATAGTGGACACACGATGGTACATAGTTTTAGGTGTACAACATGGCATCGTGATTCAGCTTCTCAGTGTGTTGCGCTGTGCTCACCGCCAACTTGGCTACCGTCTGTCACCCAACTTGGCTACCGTCTGTCACCGTACAAGGCTATTACAGTGCCACTGACTATGCCCTGTGCTGTCCCTTTGATTCCCTGATTATTCATTCCGTAGCTGGAAGCCTGTATCTCCCGTTCCCCTTCACCCATTCTGCCCCTCTCCCCATTTAAATATTTACTTCATAACACCCCAAGGTGTTTAAGAGTTTATCTTTCATATAAATCAAAGAGCCCCTCTCCGAGTAGGAAAAAATGTTTTGCATTTACCAAAACATGTTAACTTTTGGAGTTCATGTATTTATTTATAGGCCCCCATCTATTTTTAAACCTGGAAAATCCTTCTTGCTTAAACCAGCAGACCTTATTCTAAGGGGCGCCTGGGTGGCTCTGTTGGTTAAGCATATGATTCTTGATTACCGCTCAGGTCACGATCTCACGGTTCATGAGTTCGAGCCCTGGCGCCGTCAGTGCAGGGCCTGCTTGGGATTGTCTCCCCCTTCCTGTCTCTGTGCTCCCTCCCCTTCTCTTAAAATAAATAAACTTAAAAGAAATTTTAAATGGTGGTAGTAGTAAAATGCTCAGGGGCCTCCCACCCTCAGCTTTAGTCACTCAGATGATCCAAAACACCTTCCTTTGGTGATTAGTTGATTAAACTATGATAGTTATACCGATATACACTAGTAATTGAAAACACAAGCTCAAAATTTAATCTGTTAACCTGTCATCCAGCCTGAGAACTTCATGGTCTAGATGAGAGCTGGCTATTTACAGAGTAAATACAGCGCTGGGGGAGGAAAGGTTTTATTAGCACTTAAGACAGACTGACTTCACAGAAATTCTTGAGCCATTCCCCAACCTGATGTGTTCTACTGTTAAGCATCCTTTGACAATGAAGACAGAAGGGAAGGACAGTTAGAGTGTATTTAAAATCTTGGACGATGTGGTATATATA
>NC_043717.1:82025754-82077557 GCF_006229205.1 Suricata suricatta
TGCACTCATAGGTCTAACAGGAGAAACCTAACAGAGGACCACAGGGAGAGGAAGGGGGAAAGAGAGCTGGGGAGAGTGAGCTGTGGGATTTGTGAGGGGCACAAATCATGAAAGACTATTGAATAGTGAAAACGAACCATGGACTGAAGGAGGAGGGGGAGGGAGGGAAGGGGGTGAGGGTCATGGTGGGGGGCCCTGTGGGGAAGAAGCACTGGGTGTATTATGGAAACCAATTTGAAAATAAACTTAAAAAATAAAATAAAATAAAATCTTGGATGTACGGGGGTGCCTGGGCTGCTCAGTCGGTTAAGCATCCAGCTTCAGCTCAGGTCATGGTCTCATGTTCGTGGGTTCGAGCCCTGCATTAGGCTCTGTGCTGAGAGCTAGCTCAGAGCCTGGAGCCTGCTTGAGATTCTGTGTCTCCCTCTCTCTCTGACCCTCCCCTGCTCACACTGTCTCTCTCTGTCTCTCAAAAAAAAAAAAACATTAAAAAAATTAAAATCTTGGACATACCAATTGCAAAATATTGTTTTCTCAAACTCCTATGCCATTTCTCTTGAAGTCATTATAAAATGCTTCTTTCAATCAAGATGAAATGAAATACTATTTACCAGCTGACATATTGGAGACACATGTTCTGATGAGAGTTGTTTTTTTTTTTTTTTAAGAGTTTGTTCCATTGGACGGTTGCCTAAGCAAGCAAAGGCTTGGGCCCCTGTCCCCCAGGACTGACTACAGAATACTGGTGATGGCTTATTTCTAGATCCTTCTTTTTTTTCATGTTCTAAGCACTGAACTGAAAGGGAAAGGGGAAGGAGATGTGCAGTTTTCCCTGTCCCCCCATCTTTTATTTTATTTTTTGTATTTATTTTTGAGAGACAAAGACGGAGCACAAGGGGGGGCGGGTCAGAGAGCAAATGAGACACAGAATCCGCAGCAGGCTCCGGACTCTGAGCTGTCCGCACAGAGCCCGATGTGGGGCTCAAACCCACGAACCGTGAGATCATGACCTGAGCCAAACTCGGATGCTTAACTGACTGAGCCACCCAGGCACCCCACCGCCAGTTAGTCAGCCAAAGCTCTTGCTCTTCCTCCCAGAGAGACCTTAAGGATACCCTTCTCTTCTAAAAGAAAAAAAGGTCTCAACGTCCCTATTTCTGTTCTGAGAACCCCCAGGTATTCTAGATCTCAGTCTTTGGAGGCGAGGTGAGATGTACCCCTCCCTCTTCCTGCGAGAGGGCACGACTGTTCTAACCCAGGGAAGACGAGAGTCAGGTGTCTGTGCCTTTCCATTACCACTTGGCATCCAAGGTCAGCAACTTGGTCCTAGAGTCCCGCTCCCCCCCACCCCAACAGCCCCAGATAAAGGAATTTCCTTTCCCATAGAGTCTGTTCCTTTCATTCCTTATAGGGTAATACTGCTCCCTTTCTCAAGAATTTTTACCCAGGACCTGATAGCTTAAGTCCTGCAGGCTTTTTGTTTCCTGACTCCTTGCCAGTCACAACCCTCCCCGCCTTTTGCCCCCCCCCTTCAGGACTTTTAACCTCTTATCCCTCTTCTGACTAGCAGTCTTATTTTATTAAGGGTTGAACTGTCTCCCCACCCTCCAAACTCCTCCCAGCTTTTATTTTTTTCCTGGGACCACTTGTGCTCAAGATAGTGGTCCGTCCTTGGATAGTTTGCTTCTTGCTTTCCCTATGACAGCAGTCAGGAGTACAGAAGCTATAGCTATGAAGGGCAAGGTCAGGAATCCAGGTCACATACCAGAAAGATGGGTAGCAGACTCTTAAAGACCACCTTCTATAATACCACAGAGCGCCATGTGAGATCCCTGAAATACGTGCCTCCCTCTCTTGGGGTACATACACCGGCCACTTCTAGATTCAGCAACTTGTTTCATCTAACAGTCTTGCCCAGGGCAGCTGGGTGGCCGACCTCGGCTCAGGTCACCCTCTTGGGGTTCACAAGTTCGAGCCCCGTTTCGGGCTCTGTGCTGACCCCTCAGAGCCTGGAGCCTGCTTCAGATTCTGTGTCTCCCTCTCTCTCTCTCTGCCCCTCCCCCACTCATGCTCTGTCTCCCTCTCTCAAAAATAAACAAACATAAAACATAAAACAAACATAAAAAAAAAAACCTTTAAAAATCTTCCCAGGACTAAAGGCAATCAGAAATTTCCCCATTTTTAAAGACCCTCACAACAAAAAGCTTAACCGACTGAGCCACCCAGGTGCCCCTTATTTTCATTTCCACCTCTCCTATCTTCACGGAGATCCACGGACTGTTCTGTGTTTCTTGATTCTTGAAAAAGCACTTCAAGAATCTTTCCTCTCCAGAGGTCCGTCCGTCTCCCTCATAGAAGTGTGGCGCTGATCTGATAAGTCATGCTCTATCTGGCATTTTACCAGATGGTGTATGTATGGAGCCTTCATTTAGACGGGGCGGGGAGCAGCAAAACCCTGATACCCGACCTTTCTTTCTACCAGGATTCTGAGAAATCTCTTAAATAGGAAGACTGACTCTCTTAAACCTTCCTTCTTCTTTCCCCAGGAGGGTTGGGACAGAGAGAATGCGTAGGGCAGCCACGAGGCCCCTTCTATACCCAGACTCTTGTTTGAAAGCAAACAGTTGGTCCACGATCCCACAGCAGCCGCTCTCAGCTTGAGCTCACTTGCTGCCTCCCAGAGGGCCAGCTGTTAGACTCACCGTGCCAGCTGGCCACAATTGTCCAGCCCTGGAAAAGCTCACTTATTTATTGGTAACTTCGGTTGTTGAGAATTCATTCAACACTTCTTATATTCTGGGTCCTGTTCTATGCATTTACTTAAATTCTCGTCAAGTCGCTATTCTCTCCATTTTACAGCTGGTAAGGCTTTTTACAGTTTTAGAGAGAGAAGTGTGTCTAAAATCACACCGTCAGTGATAGAACCGAGGCACTCTAACTCTGAAAGCACGGACTCTCCCGGGGCCGGTCCCCTTTATCCAAGGATGCTTCAGTCCCACCACAGGCTTTCTCTGCCTCTCTAACTAGTCCTGGGCTAGGCTTCCCCCAGCACCCCGACCCACTTCCCTTTTCCAGTTCTTCAGGAAAACCAGGAACTAGAAAGGGTTACAAAAGCTCATTTCCTGGCTGCCTGAGAAGTGCGTGTCCTTTTTGTGTAGGTGACAAACCAGAAACATACAGGATCCAAGCGTTCTGTTACACCAGGACACTTGAGTTTTACTCTCCCAGCTGCTGAAGATGATGCATGGTCAGAGAATGAAACTGACTTGTTAGGAACTTGAGCTCACTTTTTGGGAAAAAGACTGGTAGAATGTGTAATAGATGGGAGCAGTTTGCAAAATTCTTTACTAACGGAGAATTGCACTAATGGCTTTGACCGACCTCAAAATACCTGTGTTTGTTTTTAAGGGTGAGCAGTCCACATAAGGCTGTTCCTCAGAAAACACTTCTTAAAAAATACATTTACTGGGGCGCCTGGGTGGGCTCAGTCAGCTAAGCGTCCGACTTCAGCTCAGGTCATGATCTTGCAGTGTGTGGGTTTGAGCCTCGCATCAGGCTCTGTGCTGACAGCTCGGAGCCTGGAGCCTGCTTTGGATTCTGTGTCTCCCTCTCTCTCTCTGTCCCTTCTCCACTCACGCTCTGTCTCTCAAATAAATAAATAATTTACTTCACTGCTTTCTATTTGTACAGAATTATTCCCTAGTGGATGTTCAGCCTTCAAGAAAATAACTCCCAATATAGATGAAGAAGGCGCAATGAAAGAAGATGCCGGAATGATGGATGTCCATTACAGTGAGGTATGATTCCAGGACCTTCAATGCCAGTTATATAAATTTAGCTTCTTAAAATGTATATTAAGAAATTATTACAGCTAACTTAATTTGTAAGGTAACCAAGCACTGATGAACCGTAAGCATGAAAACTGCCCAGGGCAGAGATGTCCCTATTTGGAATGTGGAGCCTGGCTTCTGGAATGGCTTCTGTTGTCTGGTTTTAGAGAGGCAATATTTATCATCTTCGAATTACCGTCCTGGTAACCGGATTAGGGTCCCCATGCTTTGGGAAAATCTCCATAAAGAAAGAAAGTTACCCGTGCAACCGCTGAGCAGAATATGCAGCAAAGTATTTTCTAAAATGGAAAATTTCTGCTGTAAACTTATGGACAGCAAACAGCTTCAGTCATCGGTCAATAAATATTTATTGACTTAGGAGCAAGGCTCTGGACTTGGTGATGTAAGAGCTATAAAAGAATTAGATACGGTGTATCCCTGACCTCCCCCCATCTACCTAAACAGCTAATACACCGACATGGAAATGGGGGAAAAAACACAAGACAAAACAAGACTGTGCACTTTGAATAACGGCCTTAGTGTGCTCATCACGTAAGGCCAAAGGTGATGCCTTTGAGCTGAGGTACAACGAAGGAGGTATGATCAGAGAGGGGTAGAGAAAGAGGACACCCCGAAGGCAGTCTAACAGAGGAGAGCAGCAGGGACAAAAGTTAGGAGGGGGGCGGGCCTGGGTGGCTCGGTTGGTTAAGCGTTCGACTCTTGATTTTGGCTCCGGTCATGATCTCATGGTTCATGAGTTTGAGCCCCGCGTCGGGTTCTGTGCTGACAGCTCAGAGCCTGGAGACTCTTTAGGATTCTGTGTCTCCCTCTCTCTCTCTCTCTCTCTGCCCATACCCAGTTTGCACTCTGTGTCTCTTTCTGTGTCAAAAACAAATGAACATTTAAAAAACATTTTTTAAGAAGTTAAGAGATAGGAACGTTAAGGCATTGGGGCCCTGGAACAGATCCTTCTGGCTCAGCTGGTAGGTTCACCTAGAGAATATTAGCGGTGGGGCTTTGTTCAGCAGACTGTTGAATCGCTCTCAAAGGTTTTCGAGCAGGATGATGGCAAGATGAAAGCAAGCAGGAAGAAACGGTCACTTGGCGTGAACGCGGCAGATGGAATTGAAAGCGTAGGCTAGAGAGAGCGCTGCCTGAAAGTCCAGACATGCATTGGTCAGGGTCAGAACCCACATGTGACAGGCTGAACACCACACAGAAAAGAGGAAGTCCCGCTGGCTTGGGGAGGAGAAGAGTCACAGATAGCTCTGAGCTTTCGGGTTTGGATATTCCAGAACAACAGCAGGTGGATGATTTTCCAGGGAAGATGATGAATTCCGTCTTTGATGTGTGTTGAACTTTGAAGTAGGAGCTTATTGAAGTGGAAATAACCATCAGGCCATTAGACGTTTGAGACCGAGTCGGAGGCAAGAGATCAGGAGGGGAAATACACATCTGCAAGTCATCTGTGTGAGAACGGAAGCAGAGCAAGGAGGGGAGATACAATACAGCCAGTGAAGACCAGCGAACCCAAGACGTGAACCTTAGAGACGTTTGCAAAGAATGGGAAGATGATAGAACAAAATCAGAAATTTAAGGGGTTATAGTCCTACAGAAAAACATTATTTTTTCATTTATTTTGAGAGAGACAGAGACGTGACTGGGGAGAGGCAGGGAGCCAGAGGGACACAGAATCCTAAGTGGGCTTCATGCTGCCAGCGCAGAGCCCCAGTGCAGGGCTCAAACTCCCAAACCGTGAGATCATGACCTGAACTGTAACCGAGAGCGGGATGCTTACCCGACTGAGCCACCCAGGCGCCCCCAGAAATACATTTCTTAAAGTTGTATTAAGAAACAAGGGAACAGGTGAAAGTGACAGAGACTGACTTTATTACATGCTATGAATATATTTTTTTTTAATTCAAGGTAACCTCAAGGTAACTGGTTCATTTGGCTAAAATGACATGCCTAGAAGTTTTATCTACTATTTCTATATGGATCTCCTGCCTCATTAGTAACATAAAGACAGTACCATCCCCGTCACTTCGAAAAAAACTGTGAAAGCTCTTTGTAGTTCATTAAGTGGCTACATCAACACCAGGCTCGATTGCTCACCTACTTCACAGTGACATTACCTCTTACCCCAGAACCTGGAAGAATAAATATTTAAAGCATGGTTGCTAAGTTAATTATAACTAATAATCAAGAAACTTGAATTTTAATTCCAGCTCTGTTCTTGACTGTGAAGCCTTGGGTAAGCGAATGCACTTTTTTTGGTCTCGGTTAGACTTCAGTGATTTTCCAGATCCCTCCAGTTTTTATGGGCTGATAGTGGAAGGATTCAGGGGAGTTCCTGAGAGAGAAATGGTTCAGCACAACTGAAGTTACATTCTTGTCTTCCAAATAACAGCTTCAACGTATACATAGTCATAGGTGGGTGCCCGGGTGGCTCTGTTGGTTAAGCGTCTGAGTTCGGCTCAGGTCATGATCTTGATGTCTGTGAGATCAAGCCCCGCATTGGGCTTTGTGCTGACAGCTCAGAGCCTGGAGCCTGCTTCTCAGATTCTCTCTCCCTCCCTCTCTCTACCTCTCCCCTGCTCACACTCTGTCTCTCAAAAATACATAAACATTTTTTTTAAAAAAAGGAAGGAAAGAAAGAAAGAGCCTGACTCTTTTTAATACTCTTAAGGTGAATGGTAACATTTCTTATTAGTCAAGAACTATAATCTATTTTCTGTGTAAACATGTTTGTTGGAAAAGGAAGAGCCCAACTCTTTAATACTCTGAAGGGGAATGGTAACATTTCTTATTAGTCAAGAACTGTAATCTGTTTTCTATGTAAACACATTTGTTGGAACTCTTTTGTGTAATACAGTAAAAGTTTATATATTTTATTTGATATATACAGATAGAATCCTGTTCAAAAAGAGCCTTTGTATATTTCAGCTTAGGCAAGAAGGCTTCCTCCTCATGCCCTAGCCAGGAGAAAAATAACCGACACTGATTTGTGAGTTTTCTTGAAACGAAAAGTACAAACGTTTGTCTGTTTAGGGCCTGTATTTAAATACATGAATAAAGCCAATAATAGTGAAATTTAATTTGTTTGTAAAATGAATTTCTGATCTTTGACTTTCATTAGTTTGTAAAGATATAATTAGCATACAGTAAAATGCACATTCCTAAGCAAACAGTTTGATGAACTTTGACAATTGTATACACACACGTAACTAATTTCCCATCAGAAACAAGAAAGAGAACATGTCCATTCTCCTAGAAAGTTCTGTTGTGCCCATTTCCAGTGAGTCCCCCCTTCCGCCACCATCTAATCTCTATTACCATAGATAAGTTTTACCTGTATTTTGGTGTCATAGAGACGGAATCACTCATTTTGTGTCTGGCTTCTTTTGCTTAACCTGATGTTTTTGAGAGACATCCACGTTGTTGAGTATATCAAAAGTTTGTTCTTTTTCATTACTAAATAATATTCCATTGTATTCATATCTGATTTTTTTTAATCCATTCTCCTGTTGATGAATTTTGGGTTGTTTCCAGTTCAGGGCTTTTAGGAATAAGGTTGCTTTAAACATCATTACCTATACCCTTTTGTGGACATATGCTTTCATTTTTCTTGGGTAAATACTTAGGAGTGAAATTGCTAGATCCCAGGGAAGTTGTATATTTAATTTTCTAAGAAATTGCCAAAGACTTTTTCAAAGTGAATGGACCATTTTATACGCCCACCAGTAATGGATGAAACTTTCAGTTGGTCCACATCCTCACCAACACTTAATATTGCTAATCTTTTTTAGTTTTATTTTTGCCATTCTATTAGGCATGAATTGTATCTCATTGTGTTTTTTTATTTATATTTTCCTAATAACGAATGATGTTGAGCACTTTTTCATGTCCTTCTTTGCCTTTCATGTATCCTCTTTAGTGAAATGTGCATTCAAGTCTTTCGCTCATGTTTAGAAACAGCATTGTTCATTTTTTTATTTTTGATTTGTAGACATTTTTATATATTCCAAATATACATTCTGTGTAGATATATGTGCTGCAAATTCATCTTTGATTTGTTTATTCATTTCTTAAGTGCATCTTTTATTGAACCAAAAATTTTGGTTTGATCAAGTCTAATTTACCGTCTTTAATAGTTTGTTCTTTTTGTGTCTGGTCTGAGAAGTTTTTGCTTACCTCCAGATTGTAAAGATATTGTTTTACACTTTTTTTTAAGATTTTATTTTTAAATAATCTCTACACCCATTGTGAGGCTTAAACTCACAACCCTGAGATCAAGAGTCACACGCTTCTCTGACAGAGCCAGGCAGGCACCCCTTAGATTTTCTTCCGTAAACCCTGTATATGAGTTTTATATTTATGTCTGTAGGGGCACCTGGGTGGCTCAGTTGGTTAAGGGTCTGACTTCAGCTCAGGTCACCATCTCTTGGTTTGTGAGTTCAAGCCCTGCGTCAGGCTCTGTGCTAACAGCTCAGAGCCTGGAGCCTGCTTCAGATTCTGTGTCTCCTTTTCTCTCTGGCCTTTCCCTGTTCTTACTCTGTCTCGCTGTCTCTCAAAAATAAATAAACTTTAAAAATTTTTTTTATTTATTTAAGTCTGTAATTTAAAATTCTTTTTTGAGCATGAAATCAGAAGTCAAGGTTCAAGATGGTTCACACCATATGGGGGAAAAATAAAGCTTTCCTTTTGACTTATTGAATCACTTTGACACCTTGGTTAAATTTCAGTTCTGTATATGTATGTGGCCTATTTCTGGACTGGTCTATAGCACTGACCGATTTGTCCATCTTGATATATGAATATTACACCACATCTTGGTTGTTCTCACTTTATAAGTCTGGAAATCAGGTAGTGTCAGCCCTATTTTGTTCAAACTCATCTTGGCTATTCTGCACCCTTTGAATCTCCATATAAAATTTAGAATCCTCTTTTCTGTTTCCTAAAAATAGCCAGCTGGAAGTTTTGTGGGGATTTTGTTAACTGTGTATATGAGGACATGGAAAATGGCAAGCTTAACAATATTGAGTCTTTCAGTGAACATTTATTTAGGACATCTTTAATTTCTCCCAGCAGTATTTTATGATTTTTCAGGGCAGAAGTCTTCTGCCAAATTTATTGTTAGAGAATTGATATTTTGCTGTCCCTGGAAATAGTATTGCTTGATTTATTTTTCAATTTGTTGTTGCTAATAGTTGATTTGTGTATGTTGATCTTATAATCTGCAACCTTGCTAAATACGCATTCATTCTAGTAGTTTGTTTATTCCGTAGGCTTTTCTGTATACACATCATGTCATCTGCACAGTTTTATGTTTGCCAATCTGTATGACTTTTCTCTCTTTTTCTTGCCTTGTGCTGGCTAGGACCTAAAGCCTAATGTTGAATTCAAGTGGTGAGAGCAGCCATTCTCTTTTTTTTTTTTTTTGATTAATTAATTTATTTATTTAGAGACCAAGAGAGTGCATGAGCAGGGAGAAGGGGCAGAGAGAGAGGGAGACAGAGAATCCCAAGCAGGCTCCGTGCTGTCAGCCCAGAGCCCAATATGAGGTTGGAACTCACAAACCATGAGATCATGACCTGATCCCCAATCAAGAGTCCAACACCTAAGTGACTGAGCCACCCCAGCGCCCTGAGATGTTCTTGACTCATTCTCAAATTTATGAGAACAGCATTCAGCCTATAGATTTCTCGTAGTTGCCTGTTATCAGATTGAAGAAGGCCTCGTCTAGTTCTTGTTTCCGGAGAGTTCTTTCTTAATATCATCAAGGGATGTTCAGTGTTTTCACGTGCTTTTTCTGCATCTGCTCCTGGAGGTGCCATGTGTCTCTATTATTCTGCTTTGTTCTGTGTATTACATTGAATTTTTTTTTCTAATTGTAAACCAGCTCTACATTCCTGGGACCCAGTACTGTGTCACCGATTTTTAATTCCCCCCAAAGTTCTTGCTTCCCACTGTTCCTGGAAGTTTTTAATTTGGCTATTAAATGTGAATGTGCATTTATTCAAGTAGCAACAGCTACTGACCATCTATGCCCTGTCACCATCCTAGTGACTAAAGAAACCCATAAAAATAAGATCTCATTCCTACTCGAAGAGTCACAGCCTATTTGGAAAGTCAGATACATAGGTGTTGGGCAAGTATGGTGAGAGATGCCTACCCAATGAATTGTCAGAGTTGGGTAAAAGGTATCTAGTGTCTTGCTTCTCTCTATTCATTAGGAGAAGGGTCCCAGAAGAGGTGATCTTAAAGAGTGGTCTTAAAGGGGTTAACCGAGGAAGGGCGAGGGGCGGTAAAGGGCAGAGAGCACAGGAGCAAAGGCACAGGTTAAGACAACACCATGTGGCTTCAGAAGAACTACTAGGAGTTCATTGTTTTGGAGCATAAAGTACAAGGCTGGGCATGATGAATGATATGGTCATAGAGACATGGGCCAGAATATTGCAAGTCTTGGGTGCCAAGTGAAAGAACTTGTCCTTTGCTCCGAGAATGAAGGGGTAGCCATCATGAGGTTTTACGAAGGGGAGAGGGATGTGGTCTGGTGTGTGTTTTAACCAGAAGCCTGTGGCACATAGATTGAAAAGTGCCAAGGCTGGAGGCAGGAAGATCAAGTAGGGAAATAATGACAAGGTCTTCAGCCTTAGCAGGGAGAGCAGGAGTAGAGCGGAAGGGCGGGATTGGGGAACTGGAGGAAGCAACACGGGCAGAAGTCGGTGGCGAGCTGATGGGGGCGGGGTGAGTGGAGAGGGAGTGTGTCCGTTCTCCAGAGCTGTGGTAACACATGCGTTGGGTCACAGTTCCAGTGTCTAGAGGTCTGAAGTCAAGGTGTCCATAGGACCATGTTCCCACTGAGACTGGGTAGAATCTTTCCTCGCCTCTTCTGGCTTCCGAGGGTGGCTGCTGGTCTCTGGTCCCTTGATGTTGTAGCTGCATTACTCCGGCTCTGCCTCCGGAGTCATGCGGTGGTCTCCCCGTGCATCTCTGTCTGCTTGTACGGACACAACTCCTCTCGGGTTACGGGCCCCGCTCCTCCAGTCTGACCTCACCTCAACTATCTCTCCCTGCAGGGACCCTATTTCCATAAATAAGGTCACATTCTGAGGTACTGGGGGGCAGGACTTCCACATCTCTTTTTAGGGACACAAGTCCCCCCCTCCCATGACAGGGCCAAGTCAAAACTACTCTTAGGTTTTCTAGCTAAGGGTTTATAGGGTGTCACCCCTGCCTAGAGAGAAAGGACAGGTGAAAGAACTAGGTTAGGAAGAAGCGAAGGTCAGAACTATCTAAAGGGCATATGAGGACAACCGTTGCGGAATTCAGTTCTGTAAACCTCCAGAACGTCTCTTTAAGATAGAAACAAGGCGGGGCACAAGCTGGGGCACCTGGGTGGCTTAGTCGGCGGAGCCACTGACTTCGGCTCAGGTCATGATCTCAAGGTTCATGGGTTCAAGCCCCACTTTGGGCTCTGTTCTGACCACGTAAGCCTGCCTCAGGTCCTCTGTCTCCCTCTCTCTCTGTCCCTCCCCCACTCACTCTCTCTCTTTCTCTCTCTCAAAAATAAATAAACGTTAAAAAAAAGATAGAAACAAGCTGTTGAGACTTACCAATAGAGTCAGCAGTGGGCCTCATCTTTTCATTGTTGAGATGAGGGTTCATCAAGTAATTTATAGCAGCTGTTATCATTCCGGCAAGGTCGGAGATCTCTGCCTTGAGCTATTATCATGTCCTTCTCACAAATTTTAGGGCCAGCAGTCAGGAAGGAAGTGTTGTTTACCAGAGCTGTGCCGTTTTAATAAACATGTGTCTCACCAACACAACAACTTGAAAGTTATCCAGTCTTCTTAAGACTCTATTACATTATGTGTAAATATAACTTCAATATAAAAAGGAAACAATGGACATTTATAGGCTTAGGGGAACTTACCCCATCAGACATGCAGTTTGAAACAAGCAATATACTTGGTACAATCTTTATAACATATAAAGATACTCCTTCTTGGGGGTGCCTGGGTGGCTCAGTTGGCTAAGTGTCCAACCCTTGATCTAGGTCAGCTCCTGATCTCAGGATCGTGAGTTCAATTCCCATGTTGGGCTCCACTCTGGGCATGGAGCCTACTTTTAAAAAATGAAAAAAGATACTCCTTCCTAATGGGTTCCATTTGTAAGTACAGTTAATATCTTCATTAGGTGAGTAAACCATATCCTTTGCTATTGTCCATGTTTATTTCACGTTGTTACGAGTAGTTTCAATTTCACGCATTTCAAGTATTTGATTTAGAAAAAACAGTCACACAAGCATCCTCCTTCTGTACACATCCTGTTTGTTCTCTGTGAACTTGAAATGGTGCAGAATTTCTTTGCCCAGAACTCTAAAAGCATCTCTAATTCCTGCTTGCATTTTGCCCTTAATACAGGAAGTCTTGCTGGAGTTGCTAGAGCAATGCGTGGACGGCTTATGGAAAGCAGAACGCTATGAAGTCATTTCTGAGATTTCCAAGTTGATCATTCCAATTTATGAGAAACGTCGTGAGTTTGAGGTAGGTCATTGAAACATTCGCCTCACTGGGGGCACCTGGCCGACTTAGTCGGCTGAGTCTCTGACTTCGACTCAAGTCTTAATCTTGAGGTTTGTGAGTTTGGGCCCCACATCAGGCTCTGTGCTGACAGCATGGAGACCACTTCAGACTGTCTCCTTCTCCCTCCCTCCCTCCCTCCCCCTCCCCCTCTCACCCCCCCTTTCTCAAAAATAAATAAACATTAACCAGGAGATTATAGATGCTGGCGAGGGTGTGGAGAAACGTGCACCCTCTTATACCCTCTTGGTGGGAATGTAAACTGGTGCAGCCACTCTGGAAAACAGTATGGAGGTGCCTCAAAAAATTAACAATAGAACTCCCCTATGACCCAGCAATAGCACTGCTAGGGATTTACCCAAGGGATACAGAAGTGCTGATGCATAGGGGCACATGTACCCCAGTGTTCAGAGCAGCATTTTCAACAATAGCCAAATCACGGAAAGAGCCTAAATGTCCATCAACTGATGAATGGATCAAGAAGATGTGGTTTATCTACACAGCGGAATACTACATGGCATGGAGAAAGAATGAAATCTGGCCATTCGTGGCAATGTGGATGGACCTCGAGGGTGTCATGCTAAGCAAAATAAGTCAGGCAGAGAAGGACAGATACCATATGTTGTCACTCATAAGTGGAACAGGAGAAACTTAACAGGGGACCATGGGGGAGGGGAAGGGGGGGAAACATAGCTGGGGAGAGGGAGGGAGGCAAACCATGAGAGACTCTTAATTGCTGAGAACAAACTGAGGGCTGATGGGGGAGGGGGAGAAGGGAAGGGGGTGATGGGCATGGAGGAGAGCACTTGTGGGGATGAGCACAGGTTATATGGAAACCAACTCAACAATAAACTATTAAAAAAAAAGAAAATATTGAAAAAAATGGAGGCATCCTAAAAATAGCTTGTTTCTGCCCTGACCTCAGTGACCACGCCCCCACGCCCCCCCCCCCCCCCCCCCCCCCCCCCCCCCCCCCCCGCAAACCACTGATCTGCTTTCCATCCTTACAGGTTTCCCTATTCTGGATGTGTCATTAAAAAAAAAAAAAAAGGATTAATAGAGATGTGACCTTTGTGTCTGGCTTCTTTCACTTAGCATAATATTTAGAGGTTCATCCAAGGTGTAGCATGTATCAGAACTTCGTTTCTTTTTATGGCTGAATGATTTTCCATCACGGGGTTGGGGGGGGAACGGGACACACCACAATTTGTTTATCCACGTATCCATTGGGATGGTTTTCACCTTTTGGCTGTTACGGAGAGTTGCTATTGTCTATTGTGAACATTCAGAGAGTTGCTGTTGTAAACATTCGTGTAGAAGTTTCTGTATGGCAACTATGTTTTCATTTCTCTTGGGAGTGGAATTGCTGAGTCGGGATAATTCTGTGTTTAACTTTTTGAGTAACCACCGCCAGTTTTCCCTTTTCCCTTCCCGCCAGCAATGTATATGTTCCACATTCTGACCAACACCTCCTGCTTTGGATTTTTCATTAAAGGCATCTTTGTGGATGTGAAGTGTTATCCCATTATGGTATTTGATTTGTATTTCCTTATGACCAGTGATTTTGAACATCTTTTTATGTGCTTGTTAGCCATTTGTATATCTTCTTGGAGTCATGTCTGTTCAAAACCATTGCCCATTTTTAACTTGGGTTGTATTTTTGTTGTTGAATTGTGAGAGCTCTTTATATTTTCTGCTACTAAACCTCTATCAGTCAGATCTGTGACTGGCAAATATTTTCTCCCATTCTGTAGGTTTTTTCACATTCTTAATACTGTCCTTGGCACATGTGCTCCCTTTTTCTGGGTGTACATATGAATCTGTTCTTTGAAAAGTTCTGTAAATTTGTATAAAGCAGTCCTTACTGCGGCATAGGCTCTTATTTTTGTATCTGCATATTTTGTTTATTTGTTTCTCTTGGTGGTCCGCCATATTTCTGGGGCTTCTATCTATGCCTCAGAATGGAAGGATCTCGATCTCCCTAGCATCCCAAATCAAGCCTTTCCTGATAACTCCACCCTACTTCTTCATTCAGAACTGGGAGGAAATTGCCCTCAGCTTCTGCTCTTTTCTGAGCTTGACCTTATCTGCATTTGTGTTTATCTCCAGAAGTTTTTGCACAAATTTTTAATTCTCGTCTCTGCCTTAAAGGCTCACACAAAGCATTTGGTTTCTCTTTCAGTTAGATAAATTCAGACATAAAATAGTAGTCAACACGTCTATGTGGATATTGACCATTTTAAGTTCTACCCTCAGACTTGACGTTATTGAGGAATTTCTTCTAATTGTGACAGAGGGACCATGGAGTGTGGCTGACCCCAAAAAACATTTTGAAAAGGAAATAGCATTGCTCCCCTCCCCAACCTGCGCATTTATCTTAGCCATTTAGTAATTAACCAAAAGACAACTCTGATTTGTATATTCTCATTTTTCAGAAACTTACTCAAGTCTATAGGACTCTTCATGGAGCTTACACAAAAATTCTAGAGGTCATGCACACCAAAAAAAGACTTTTAGGGACTTACTTCAGAGTCGCTTTTTATGGCCAAGTAAGTATACTCTCGTTCATAAAGTTGTTTTTCTTTTTAAACATTTACCTTTGAATTATTAGATTACGATAAGCAGCAGGCATTGGCTCCTCCCCTTCTGTCTACAGAGAGTGCCAGGCACAGCAGCCGGGAGCCTGTGGAAGTAGAAAGTTCACTCTGGTTTCCATGTCTACATCCACTAGGTCAGAGTACAACAGAGAAGATTTGAATTTTCCCCTCGGTTTCGTTTTCTGTTACACTCCTTTTTTTTTATGTCTTTATTTTATTTTGAGAGAGAGTGTGCATGTGTGCGTGCATGCACACGCATGAGCAGGGGAGGGGCAGAGAGAGGGGGAGACACAGAATCTGAAGCAGGCTCCAGGCTCTGAGCTGTCAGCACAGAGCCCGACTCGGGGCTCAAACCCACGCACCATGAGATCATGACCTGAGCCGAAGTCGGACGCTTAACTGACTAAGCCACCCAGGCGCCCCTCTGTTACACTTCTTAAGGTGTATATTTAATATCTAGTACTGAGAGCTTTCAAATACAAAACAGGTAAGTGCAACAGGGAATGAGAAAAAAACTAGCATGGAGATCTTCAGGCCATGGACATGTCCATATGACTGCGAATTGGAAAATTCTTACTTCTTTGAAGTTGAAAGGGTCAGTGCGTGCCACATGGCTCTCAGTACATCTTAAAATGTATTTCACGTATATTATCACCAGTTATTTTGTACATTGTCTTTAAATGCTGTGGTGGCTTGGGCTATTTATAAGTGATTGTATGTTTCACTTTACTGTAGTCTTTCTTCGAAGAAGAAGATGGGAAGGAGTACATCTATAAAGAACCCAAGCTCACCGGCCTCTCGGAGATTTCCCTGAGACTTGTTAAACTTTATGGTGAAAAATTTGGTACAGAGACCGTTAAAATAATTCAGGATTCAGACAAGGTAACATAGACCCTGAATTTCAAAATCATTGTTTATTCGTGTACACTGCTCCTGACTCTTTCCTTTATTAGCTGGTGGAGGAGAAGTTTGGAAATAGAGCCTGTCCAGATATTGAAGGAAAAGACAGGAGGGCCACCTGGGTGGCTCAGTCGGTTAAGCGCCCCACTTCTGCTCAGGTCACGATCTCACAGTTTGTGAGTTCGAGCCCCCTCATCGGGCTCTGTGCTGACAGCTGGGAGCCTGGAGTCTGCTTTGGATTCTGTGTCTCCTCTCTCTGCCCCTCCCCTGCTCATGTTCTGTCTCTCTCTCTCCCGCTGCCACTCGCTCACTGCTCCTTCCTTCTCTCTCTCAACAGAAAAAAAAAGAAAGAAAGAAAATAAAAGGATGTCTTCACTTTGTAGACTCACCTGTCTCTCTTGGAGACAGTTTTATGTTGACCCCATGCCTTAGCCATGCAACAGTTGATTTGCTAGTCGGTTTGGAATTCATTAATATTTGGCAAAGCTTCTCTCCTCCTTATCATTTTTGCTATTTTGTGGTGTTTTATTAAGTGAAGACAACAGGAGATTTTATCTCCTTGTAGCCAGATGGGCTTCGGCTTGCTGCCACTTAACTGCTGCTATCAGTGGAAAGTTAGTGGCAAGCCAGGCTTGCCTGTCCAGATATTGAAGGAAGACAGTTCTGCCCCTGCTGAACCGGCCCTCGAGCACTATCGGCAAGCTGCGCTCCTGTCGTTATTTGTATGCACAGGATTTGAGCCCTTCTCCGTAGCCAAGAGACGTAATAAGCAGTCGCTTCCAGGTCCTTGTTTTCTTTCTTAATATGTGAACGTAAGAATTACAAACCTGCTTTGACCTGCCAAAGAGCAAAATCTGCTCGAAGGGCACAGACCATTTGAAGAGCGGTTTGGCGATGTTTTCTAGTATTTTAAACCGGTGTTTCTTGGAGCCAGAAATGTCACGTTTAAGGTTTTGTCTTGTAGGGTGTACGCTGCTATAAAGATGTATGATGAAAGCTGGTCATCGCTGCAAACTCTGTATGGCAGAAACCTGGAAGCCATCTAAGTGTCCAGATGGCTCAAGAAATGAATGGTATTATCCATATAATGGACGTGGTACCCTATGCATCAAACAATTGAGATAGGGGCGCCTGCCTGGCTCAGTCGGTTAAGCATCCAACTTCAGCTCAGATCATGATCTCACAGCTCATGAGTTCGAGCCCTGAGTTGGGCTCTGTGCTGACAGCTCTGAACCGGGAGCCTGCTTCGGATTTTGTTGTATTTGTCTCTCTCTACCCCTCCGCTGCTCATGCTGTGTTTCTCTCTCTCTCAAAAATAAACATTAAAAACCTTTTTAAAAAAAAATTGAGATAGATTAATAAGTGTTGATTTGAACCTATCAAGATACATTATTGAGGGTAAAAGTAGGTGAAGTGTAGGATATCGTGGAAAGGATGATCACATTTGTGCAAAAATTGAAATTCACAATAACTTGTATATGCTTAGGAAATTTCCAGAATGATACATATAAAATTGTTAACCATGCTCACCTCTGAGGAGATGGACTAAGAATCTTACATAGAAAGAAATGTTTTACTTTTTTCTATACCCTTGTGTACTGTTTGAATGTGTTTTCTTTTTAAAATCCTTTTAACATTTATTCATTTTTGAGAGAGAGGGAGAGAGAGAACAAGCAGGGGAGGGGCAGAGTGAGAAAGGGACACAGAATCCAAAGCAGGCTCCAGGCTCTGAGCTGTCAGCACAGAGCCCATGCAGGGCTCGAACCCACGAACCATGAGATTGTGACCTGAGCTGAAGTCGGATGCTCAACTGACTGAGCCACCCAGGTGCCCTGAATGTTTTATCATATGTATATTTTACTTCTATAAGGTTCAAATCAGGCTTGACCTCTTTTTTATTTATTTTCTTTCTGTGTTTTGTCTTAGCCCAGATGATGACCTCACTTATCTCCTGAGGTATCTCTTAGGAGAAATCTAGCTTTTTTTTTTCTGAGTATAGTTGACACAAGATGGTACCCTAGTTTCAGGCGTCCAACATTGTGATTCAACTTCTCTGTATGTTAACGCTGTGCTCACCGCCAGAGTAGCTACCGTCTGTCACCGTACAAGGCTCTTACAGTGCCACTGACTGTATCCCTCGTGCTGTCCCTTTTATTCCCCGGTTATTCATTCTGTAGCTGGAAGCCTGTATCTCCCGTTCCCCTTCACCCATTCTGCCCCTCTGCCCCCCACCACTCTCCCCTCTGGCAACCACCAGTGTGTTCTCTGTAGAGAAATCTAGCCATGATATATTGGGAGAGAAAAGGAGATCAAGGTTTCCAGAGACAGGTTTTTGGATCTTTACATAAGAACAGATAGAATGGGTTTGGAGAAGTTACAAGATGCCATCCTCCTGTATATGTGGGGGAAAAAAAAGATAGGAAAAATAAAAGATACAGAGACTGTTTCCTGAGAGTTGTCTTTTTTATCTGGTTCAATGTTTGGTTTCTACACTAAACGCAGAACCAGGCCTATCATAAATTGCAGTGACATTGGCAAAGTCCTCAACACCCAAGTCACAAGCCAGCTGAGGTGGGAGAACACTGATAGAGGGGCCTGGGCATAGTTAAAGGGGAGGCTGATGGAGGGGAGGGCATCTGGGGCCTGCAGGTGGGAAGTCCAGCACGGACAGTTGTGAGGTTTGCCTCCGGCAGCCTCTGAACACGGAATGTACACTTTTCATGAAATGAACTACCGTAATGTTATGTCTCTGGGAGAGAACCACTCTTTCCTGCAGTCCCCTTCGGAGGACGGGAGGACCTAAGATAGGATTAATGTAGTCTAGAGCCCCCCTTCTTACAATGTCAGTCATTTCTCGTGGATGTACAAATTGGTAAACTTTTCCGTAGGGTCATTGTGTAATAGATTTCAGAATCCTTAAAACCAGGTCAGCCGTTTAACGAAGCAACGTCTAGGAATTGACCCTGAGGACTAAGGCAGAAAAAAAACACACATAGTTTGAAATACAAGGATGTTCAGGGGCGCCTGGGTGGCTCAGTCAGTTTGGCGTCCAACTTCGTCTTGGTAGGCTGTGCGTTTCTAGGAATTTGTTCATTTCATCTAGGTTATTTCATCTGTTGGCATATAGTTGCTCATCATACTCTTTATCTTTTTTAGTTCTGTGGATTTGGTTGTAATGTCCTCATTTTCAGTTCAGGTTGTAGCAATTTTGAGTGTTCTTTTTTTTTTCCTTAGTCCATCTAGTTAAAGATTTGTCAACTTCATTGATCTTTTCTTTTCAAAGAACTAACCTTTGGTTTCATTGCTTTTCTCTATTTTCCCATTTTCTATTTCATTAATCTCTGCTTAACCTTTATTTCCTTCCTTCTGCTAGCTTCAGATTTAGTTCCTCTCTTTCTAGTTCCTTAAATTATAAAATTACATGTTGATTTAAGATCTTTCCTGTTTTGTAATGTTGTGTTTAAAACTCTAAATCTCCTCCTTAGCACTGCTTTTGCTGTGTCCTGTAAGCTTTGGTATGTTTTGGTTTCATTTTCATTACTCTTAGTATTTTCTAACTTCCCTTGTTTTTCTTTGAACCATTAATTTTTTTATAGTGTTTAATCTCCACAAATTTGTGAATTTTCCTATTTCTGTTATTGATTTCTAACTTCATCCCTTCATGGTCAGAGAAGATACTTTGTATGATATGTGTACTTTTTAGTCTATTGAGACTTGATTAGTGGCCTAACATACAGCCTATCCTGGAAAATGTCCCATGTGCACTTGAAAAGAATGCATGTTATTGTTGAGTAGAGTGTTCTGGATATGTCTTTGAGATGTAGTTGGTTAATTGTGGCGTTCAAGTCCTCCACTTCCTTACTTACCTTCTGGCTGCTTGCTGTATCTAGTATGGAGAGTGGGGTATTAAAGTCTCTGACTATTATTGTAAAACTGTCCTTTGAGCTCTGTCAATTTTTGCTTTATATATTTTCATGGTCTGTTGTTAGATGTGTAGATATTTGTAACTGTTTTATCTTCTTGCTGTATTGAACCTGTTATCACTATACAGTGTCCTTTTTTGTCTCTTGTGACCTTTCAAAATTTAAAGTCTACTTTGTTCAGTATTAGTATATTCACCCCTGCTCTCTTTTGGTCACTGTATGCATGTGATATCTTTTTCTGTTTTTTTACTTTCAGCCCATGCGTGTCTTTGGACCTAAACTAAATCTCCTGTAGACCACACATAGTTGGATCATAATTTCTTACCCATTCTGATTACATTTTAATCCATTTACATTGCAAGTAATTACTAATAAGGAGAGAGTTCTTTCCTTCTGCTATTTGTTTTCTTATGTTCCTTATAGCTTTTTTGTCTTTTATTTTTTGCATTACTGTTTTCTTTTGGTTTAATTGACTTTTATAGTGGAATGGTTACATTTGCCTACCATTTCCTTTTTACTATATCCTTAAGGTATATGTTTGGTGGTTTTCACAGGGATTATATTTTACATCCTGAAGTTATACCACTCTAATTCAAATTCATACCTGTTTAATTTCAATAACATACCAAAAAGTCTGCTTCTTTAACAGCTCCATCCCTTCCTCTTTCAGTTGTCAATGTTGTAGAATTATGTCTTTATACGTTGTGTGTCCAAAAGACATAAGCTAATAATTTTGTAATACATTAGTCTCTTAAATGATGTAGAAAATGAAATTTTTGAGTTACAAGCCAAGATTACAGTAATAACTAGCTTTTAGACTAATAATTTGTAATGTATTTGTCTCTTAAATGATGTAGAAAGCAAAAAATGGAGTTACATACCATCGTTAAAATACTATTAGCTATTACAATTGTCCATGGATTTATCTTTACTGAGATCTTTATTTCTTCACACTGCTTCAGGTTACTGTTGCTATCTTTTCATCTCAAGCTCCAAGACTTCCTGTGGCATCTTATGTAGGAAAGTTCTGGTGGTAACAAACTCCCTCAGCTTTTCTTTATCTAGAAGTGTCTTCATTTCTTCCTCACTTTCAAGGACAGTTTTGTCCGATACGGAACTCTCGGTTGACAGACTTGTCTTTAGCACTTTCAATATATCTACCCACTGCTTTCTGGCCTCCAAAGTTTCTGATAAGAACTCTGATCAGTATTGAGACTTCCTTATTATATATGATAAGTCGCTTCTCTCTTGATTCTTTAAAATTCTTTGACAGTTTGATTTTATTGTGTCTCAATGTGAGTCTCTTTGACTCACCCTACTCAGAATCTTCCTGGATGGTTATAGTTGTGCCTTTTATCAAAATTTGGAAGTTTTCACCCATTAGTTCTTCAAATATTACTTCTGCCTCTTTCCATCTCTTTTCCTTTCCAGGACTCCTACAGTGTATATGTTGGTCAACTGGGTGACGTTCCCCACGATTGTTGTATCTTCAAGTTCTAGGACTATTACTTCTGTCTGCTCAAATCCGCCTTTGAAGCCTTCTAGGATTTTCATTTTACTTACTGTATTATTCAGCCCCCAAAATTTGTTTGGTTTCTTTTTAGGTTTTCTAACTCTTTATTAATATTGACATTTGTTAGTATATCATTTTCTTGACTTTCTCCACAACTCCCTTTAGTTCTTTGATCATCAAGACAGTTATTTTAAAGTCTTTTTCTAGTAGGTCTGCTCTCGGGTCTTGGGGGACAAGTATCCATTGGTTTATTTTTCTCCTTCAAATGTGCCATAGTTTCCTATTTCTTTGGATACCTTGTGATTTTTTTATTGTTGAAAACTGAACATTTGGAAACTGACACTATGATCATTCTAGAAATCAAATACTCCCCCTTTTCCAGAATTTGCTGGGTTTTGTTTTAAATGTCATAAGCTGTCTCTGTGCCATGGATCAGAAGTGTAAATTTAGGATCTTCTCGGGTCTTTTCTGAGCCTGCACCTTCCCCTGGGCATGTGTAGTGCGTTTCTCACTTCCCTCCTCTATGCAGTTGATTTTGAGTGTCCTAGTCTTCAATGTCTGGCTCCCAAGGAGGGAAAAAAGAAAAATAAAGAGGAGAGATCTTTTAAAACCCCTGGGAGTTGGGGGCACCTGGAGGCTCAGTGGTTAAGCCTGTGACTCTTGATCTCAGCTCAAGTCATGACCTCATGGTTTGTGAGTTCAAGCCCTGCATCAGGCTCTGTGCTGATGGTGCAGAGCCTGCTTGGGATTCTGTCTCTCCTTCTCTGTCTGCCCCTCTCCTACTTGCACATGTGTGCTTGCCCGCCCCCTCACCCTCCCTCCCTCCCTCCCTCCCTCTCTCTCTCTCTTTCTCTCTCTCAAAATAAGTCAATAAACTTAAAAAAATAAATCCCCTGGAAGTCACTTCAGCCAGTGGTGGGCGGTTACAAAAACAGCTATATCCTCTTTTTAGCTCCATGATCAGAAACGGCCGTTGGAGCACAGATCCCCAGTATTTGGAAGACAGGGTCCTTCTTGCCCATCCTGGCTCCTGCGAGCTGTTCCAGGAACATGTGCACAGCTGCCTGCCATGGGGCTGAGGGGTAGGATATGGGCGCCGCCGGTGTGCCAGGAGCTGAAATCAGCGAAAATCCAACCTAGCTGCGATTCTCCGTCCACGCCTTCCCCTGCAAGTTACATGCTTTCAGTAGACTCCAGAGTTCCAAAATCGTTAGCTCAGACAGATCCCGCTAGTGTAAATGTTGTCTAGGTAGGAAGATAGATTTCTGGTGCTCTCCCACCTTCTCAGAACCCTCTCCATAATCTTATTTTTATTGAGGGAGAATTCAAAGGCACAGTTAACCATTTCAATGTATTTTTAAAGAATCAGAGTACGAAAGAGTGTTTGGTATGGCCTCGGCTTTGTAAATACATACGCACAGAGAAAAGAATGAAAGGAAATACATGAAAATGTGAATAATGGTCCTTGCTGAGTGGAAGGATGACAGTTTTCATTACCTTCCTACATTCCTATAATTTCCATATAAATTCCTGTAACTTCTTTATAAGCAGAAGGAAATGATCCTTTAAAAAAGGACAAAGCTCTCCTCCAGGTGCGTGTTCAGTTGGGAGCACAATCATAATGACAGTGGTCCTCAGTTAGTCTTAGAGAAGTTTTATTAGCTTACCGGTACCTGCTCTTCCCTTCCATTGAATAATAATAATTTTTTTAAAAAACCCTAAAATTTCTTACATTATAGGTAAATACCAAAGAGCTCGATCCAAAATATGCTCATATCCAAGTCACGTATGTGAAGCCCTATTTTGATGACAAAGAACTCACAGAAAGAAAGACCGAGTTCGAAAGAAACCACAATATCAACAGATTCGTTTTTGAAGCTCCCTATACATTATCAGGCAAAAAGCAAGGCTGCATCGAAGAACAGTGTAAACGCCGTACGATCTTGACTAGTAAGTAGAACTCAGCGAGATAACGTTTGTTTGATTTGGTTCCTTTGGATACACACAAGGAGCAGGTGGCCAGCAGGAAAATGTAAACCGAAATTTTCATCCTTCATTTTTCCGCTGTTCTATCACTAGCTTGCACAAACATGGCAATGTTCTATACCAGCATGTCCCCGTGTGTAATTCATGATTGCTCTAGGGTATCTCATAAAAAGAATTTCCCCCTCAATCCGATACCCTACAGTGCTTTCCAGAGAAAGCATGGCACTGGTGGGGGGCAATTAAACATAATAGATTTTTTTCCCTTTGATTTGGCTGTCTGAACAGATGATTTGTTTAACAATAACCAGTCAATCTGAACATTTTAACAGCTTCAGACTCCTTTCCGTATGTGAAGAAGAGGATTCCTATAAACTATGAGCAGCAGATTCATTTAAAGCCAATCGATGTGGCGACTGACGAAATCAGAGATAAAACGGCGGAGCTGAAACAACTTTGCTCCTCTGCCGACGTGGACATGATTCAGCTGCAGCTGAAATTGCAGGGCTGTGTCTCAGTGCAGGTACGCAGGTGGCTGAGTGCTTCTTCAACGTTTCTTGAGAGCCGTGCTTTCTTAAAGGCACAGAGCAAGCATTAGCCGTAATCTGTGTCCTGCTCCTCCTCAGCACAAACACCAGTGCGTTGTTTTTGGTTATCCAAAAAGAATGTTCAGTGGCCATAAAATGTACGTCATGGCAGAAGACTTTAACATAAAGCCCTCTGACTGTAGCCAGGCTCTGTATTTACATAGCAAAAGTCATTAAGGAATATCATCTTTGCAGGTAATTTGCTTTAGTCATTTTTTCCCCCAAATAAGCTTATAGTAAGAATAGTAAATACCGTTCTTAGGTACAGATTTTTAATGTATTGAGGGAGCTTTTTAATTTTAAAATATATTTATTTTGAGACAGAGAGCACATGAGTAGGGGAGGGGCAGAGAGAGAGAAAGAGAGAATTCCAAGCAGGGTCCCTGTCAGCATAAAGCCCCACATGGGGCTTAATTCCACAAACCGTGAGGTCATAACCTGAGCCAAAGTCAAGAGTCTGATGTTCCACTGACTGAGACACCCAGGCACCCCTTGAGGGTTGTTTTTTTTTTTTTTTTAAAGAGAAATGCACAGGCACCTGGCTGGCTCAGTTGGTGGAGTGTGCGACTCTTGACCTTGACTCTTGATCTTGGGGTTGTGAGTTCAAGCCCCATGTTGGGTGTAGAGATTCCTTAAAAAGAAAATAAAATCTTAAAAAAATAAATTAATAAAAGAAATGTAGAAATTTCTTCTTGATTACATTCTAACAACTGTCTTGTTTTTCTGCCTTTGTCATTTAGGTAAATGCTGGTCCGTTAGCATACGCCAGGGCGTTCTTAAATGATAGTCAAGCTAGCAAGTACCCACCAAAGAAAGTAAATGAGTTGAAAGACATGTTTAGGTAAGTGCTTTGTCCATTTCCCTTGAGACCTCTATCCTTTTACTCCATTTTCTTCTTCACAGAAACCAAAATGTTCACCAAATGATATCCTTCCAAAAAAGACACATTCTCTGTTCTCTTTTACAATAGCTAAGCGACCTTCTAACAATACTTTATTTTTTTACACATTTTTAAATGTTTATTTCTTGAGAGAGACAGAATGTGAGTGGGGGAGGGGCAGAGAGCGAGAGGGAGACACAGAATCCAAAACAGGCTCCGGGCTCTGCGAGGTCAGCACAGAGCCCGACGCGGGGCTTGAATTCGGGAACGGCCGGATCATGACCTACGCTGAAATTGGACACTAAACCGACTGAGCCACCCACCACCTCTAACGGTACTTGAAGTAGTGAGGAAATGCACCATCTTTTTCTTGCTACAGGATAGTAACTGTCCTGGTGTCCCAAGAGATTAAACATGCCAACTTACTTAATTGTTTTGGATATCAGGGCACGCATGTAAGCCTACATTTACTATGTGATTTCCTCCTTTGCCTGATGGACCTCACATTATAGCATTTCCAGATTATTTAGGGTAAGTAGGGTAGAAAAGCTGAACTGGAAGGGTTGGATAGGCTTGCTCCAATCTTGTGTTCTTTTTTTTTTTTAATGATTGTTTTTGAGAGAAAGACCATGAACAGGAGAAGGGCAGAGAGAGAGGGAGACACAGAATCAGAAGCAGGCTCCAGGCTCCGAGCTGTCATTACAGACCCAGACGCAGGGCTTGAACCCACAAACCATGAGATAAAGACCAGAGCCTACACCCCTTCTATCTTGTGTTCGTAGTTCCAACTGGGTTTCTGCTGGTCCAGGGCACTCAATATCCTGGCTTGAGTTGAGCATCCCTGTAAACTAAGGCGTGTCTGAATGATCTCGCATTACAAATCTGTTTACTATATAAATAGAGTTTACATTCAGAAGAAGAGAGACGGCTGAGTAAAACACACCAAGGAGAAAGATCACTTACTACTCACTCGCTGCCGATTTCTTTCATTTACTTTTTCGTCTGTGTGTGCTGAGCTCTTCCAGGTTGTAAAGTGACCAGTCATCACTCATTCGCCACTATTTAGAAGTGCCCGGCATGGGCAGAATGAGTCTGCTAGTTGCTATGACAGGGATACAAAGCAAATGGGCAATGAGGCACTTTGTCCCTAAGACCTACACTCTCATTGTGGACATTTAAATATAGAAACACACAAAATGACGGAGAACGACGTTTATGATCAGTCATCAGCTGTCCCCACTTTTTAAAAGTATTGTAGTTGACATGCAGTGTGCTTAGTTTCAGGCATATGGCGCACTGATTTGACAATTCCGTGTATTACTCAGTGCTCACTGCGGGAAGTGTGCTCACACCATCTGTCACTATATGATGTTAATACAATATTATTGCCTCTATTGCCTATGCTGTACTTCTCGTCTCTGTGACTTACTCGTTATGTAATAGAAGTTTATACCTCTCAAAACCCTTCACTGATTTCACCCCCCCTCCCCCATCTTTGTCCCTGCTCCCAGCCCCGGGCAGATAATTCTCACCTGTAGCACCCGGCACTGTACTGGGTACATAGTAAACCCAAATAAATTACTTTTGAAGATATGACTCAGGGGCACCTGGGTGGCTCAGTCGGTTAAGCGTCCGACTTCGACTCAGGTCGTGATCTCACAGTTGGTGGGTTCGAGCCCCGCATCGGGCTCTGTGCTGACAGCTCAGAGCCTGGAGCCTGCTTGAGATTCTGTATGTCCCTCTCTCTCTGCCCCTCCCCCACTTGCTCTCTGGCTCTGGCTCTCAAAATAAAATAAAGACATTAAAAAAAAAAGGCATGACTCATTGTCTACACATGCAAATTAATATTACCACAACTTTAGCTGATACAGTATTAAGTGACTGAGTAAATAGACTTTCTAGAAGGCCTCTGTTTTGAACCAGGCTTTAAAGAAGGTAAGAAACCAGAAGGGAAAGGTGGGAAAGAAAGGAAAAGGTATTTCGGACCTCGGAAGTGGCATTAGCAAAGACACAATGAGCAAATACAGGATTCTAATCTTCCTTCTAGGCAAGTCATGGTTAAAGTGAATATCAGATTGATGGTCCGTGAGGCTTTCTAGGAAAAACTGACGAAACCCTTCTGGTCTTTGCTCTTTGTCCACAGGAAATTCATACAGGCATGCAGCATTGCCCTTGAACTAAATGAGAGGCTAATTAAAGAGGATCAAATTGAGTACCATGAAGGGCTAAAGTCAAATTTCAGAGACATGGTGAAAGAATTGTCTGACATCATCCACGAGCAGGCAAGTATGAGTGTGGTTGAAAATGCAAACGTGATCTGGGGCCCCGGAAGTGTTACCTAGCAAAATCTGGTAGTCTGACGTGTGATCCCTTGAAACGATCCCGTCTGTATTTTCACATTTGCTCCCACTGTCTTTAATCGTTTCAATGGTACAGTGCAGATCGGGTTGCAAGTAATTGTCCGAAGCAATGGCTAAAGCAATCATCCATAATAAGCCATTTTGTTCTTAGAAGTAATTAGTGGAGCCAATCGGACCTGATCTACTGTAAGCGTGGCTAAGAGGTTCTCAAGAAGTCCCAAAGAAGTGAAATGATGGGCCCACGAGCCGAATCCCTAAAAGAATATCCCTGTCGTGGCCACAAGAAACTATAGACACTATTGTTTAGGTGAGGTTCTGACGGACTTCCAGAACCTGAGAATTGTCTTAATGCCCGGACAGCCTGCCAAAACTGCTGTCTTCATAAAACTTCTTAGCATTTTCATCTATGACTGAGTGTTCCTGATGATTGCAGCCACCTTATTAAAGCCACAACCTGAAAAATAAGGAAGACGAAACTTGTCTACCACTTAGCCACATTATGTCATAGTTAAACAGTTAGGACTTTTACGCACCTGTTTATCTTAAAACCAGAGTATTCCTGGGTTATTCTCATAAGCTTCATTCTTTTTTAATGTTTCTGGGTTTTTGAGAGAGCACAAAAAGGGGAGGGGCGGACAGAGAGGGGGACAGAGGATCCGAAGCAGCCTCTTCACGGACAGCAGCAAGCCTGATGTGGGGCTTGAACTCACGAACCTCAAGATTGTGTCCTGAGCTGAAGTCGGACACTCAACTGACTGAGCCACCCAGGCGCCCCTAAACTTCATTTTTATGTCAGAGTCCTGACCACTCTATACATAGGTTGTCACTTCAAGTATTTTAATATCTTTAACATGTTTGTAAAAGTCCTAGCATTATGGTCTAGTCCCTCAGTTTACTAAGCCTAGTAAGCTTATAATTAAAGTCACCTTCATATCCTTGCTAATGAAAACACTCAGTAAGATAAATATTTGCTTCAGAAACTCTTCAAACTCTGAATTTTTAAGAAATTAAGACTTATTTTTCTTATTTTTTTATGTTTATTCATTTTTTGAGAGAGAGAGAGACAGAGTATGAATGGGGGAGGGGCAGAGAGAGAGAGACAGAATCTGAAGCAGGCTTCAGGCTCTGAGCTGTCAGCACAGAGCCTGACGTGCGGGGCTCAAACTCATGAACCGTGAGATAATGACCAGGCCAAGGTCACACTTATTCAAATGAGCCACCCAGGCACCCCAAGAAATTAACACTTCTTAAAAGAAACAAGGTAACTACAACCCTTTAGAGAATACGTTCTTTTTTTATTTATTTCATTTGAGAGAGACAGAGTAGAGTGGGAATGGGAAAGGAGCAGAGAGAGAGAGAGAGAGAATTCCAAGTGGGTTCCACATTGCCAGTGCAGAGCCCGATGCGGGTCTTGAATCTACAAAACTGAGATCATGATCTAAGCCAAAGTTGAACACTTAGCCAAGTAAGCCACCCAGGCGCCCTGAGAACACATTCGTAAAGCTGGTTCCAGAACCTTCTCTGTCCTGGTAGCTGCGTTTCAGTAACTGCTTGATGAAGGCATTCCCCCATATGAGACTGTCACACCAAGCGGGTGCTTACAAGTAAGCCAGCAGCAGTTAGTGTCCAAAGAACTGAATGGAAATGATGAGGAAAAGAGAAGAGAGATTCTAGGAAAACAGGATAGTTGACTTTGAGTCAAGCTCTACCTCCCTGAATTTATTTTGTAGTTAACACGAGACTGCATTGAATGACCAGGAGTCTTATTTTTCTTTCTTTTTCTTCCTCTTTTTTTTTTTTTTGAGAGAGAGCTGAGAGGGAGGGGCAGAGGGAGAGAGAATCCCAAGCAGGGCTCAATCCCACAACCATGAGATCATGACCTGAACCGAAATCAAGAGTCAGTCGCTTAACTGACTGAGCCACCCAGGCTCCCCCAGGAGTCTTGTTTTCCAATGATTGTAGTCTTTGGAATACGAAGAAGCCAGTCACCCAGACTTCCATTGTCCCCAGTGGGACTGGCTGCTGCAGCCTCCTACTTGCCTGTTCTGTGTGTCTGAGACTCATTGGCTTGAGGAGTCTGGAATCAGCGTTCTATTTCATCTTTTTGCCATCTTTAATTCTGTCAGCCCCTTTAGGAGTGTGTGTCCTATTGCTTATTCCTCCCTGTGTTCCACTTTTAGAGGTTCTTCTTTGTCTCCTTCCCAAAGAAGCCAGGCGGTGATCCAGACTAGGAAGATAGGAAATCATTCCACTTCCTTTATTGTCTGTGTCTCTGTATCTCTCTGTCTTTTTTTTTAATTTAAAGTTTATTTATTTTGAGAGGCAGGGGAGTGGCAGAGAGAAAGGAGAGAGAATCCCAAGTAGGTTCTGCACTGCCAGTACAGAGCCCAATGTGTGGCTCAAACCCGTAAACTGTGAGATCATGACCTGAGCCTAAATTGAGAGTTAAATGTGTAACAGCCGCTCAGGCGCCCCTATGGTCTGTGTCTCAAGCTCAGTAGCGTAGCGGTATACCTTTTGTTACCATCACTGTTCCAAGCCGTGTTTTATCAAGTAACTATATAATTTGTTCAGAGCTGTCTAGTGTATGGGTTTCTATTCTTCATAATCCATAGAAAATCAGCAAAACCTGCTTCCCAAAAGACACAACAGTGATCCACATTATTTTAAGCTAGTGTGTAGTCCGTTGCAGTTACTCCATTTGCATACAACTGCATGACTTAGCCTTGAACTCTACATTGCTCACATTGAAACCAAACTATTCAATTTACCGCTATTATGATGATCAAGATATTTAGAGCAGTCATCGTCATAAATAAAGTTCTTTTCTCCCTGAAGTATGGACCTTACAAATAGATGGTCCTGTTTCCCATCTGGCTCATTTAATTCCCATAAGCTGTGGCTATTTTATTTAGTTGTAGAGACCTGTTTTTTAGATCCTTGACATTATACATTGATAGCTAACCCAGGAAAGTCTTAGTTTCTGTTGGTGTTTACTTATGCAAGCTGTCCTGTCCTAATGTGTCATATTTAGGTGTGCTGTGTTTTGAGTAAACGTTGACTTCATAGTGAGTTTTTATAATCAGGCTTTCTTGTTAAGAGTCTTGCAAAAGAGAGCCTTTTTTTAGTCACACTTTAAGATACATTATTTCCCAAAGGAAAATAAAATCATAGAAAATAAGATAAAGTGCAGCTGTGTTGTGAAATACAAATTATTCTGTTGTGCTCTGTAAATGGTTACTTGACAAAAGATGTACGGGCTGCTTCTCCTTGGCCCGTTTTGGTGTAGTCCGTTATAGTATACCACAATGCACAGTTATTTTTAAAACTTCTTCAGGCTTTTGACTTTAAAAGGGGGATTTCTATTATCTTAAAACTATTCATTGTAGGGGTACCTGGGTGGCTCAGTCAGATAAACCTCCAACTCTTCTTTAAATATATTTATTTATGTGTTTAAATTTAAATCCAAGTTAGCATATAGTGCAATAATGATTTCAGGAGGAGATTCCAGTGTAAGCCTCCAACTCTTGATTTTGGCTCAGGTCGTGATCTCATGGTTCGTGAGATTGAGCCCCGCTGTCAGGCTCTGTGCTGACAGCATGGAGCCTGCTTGAGATTCTCATTCTCTCTCCCTCTCTCTCTCTCTCTCTCTCTCTCTCTCTCTCTCTCTCTCTCTCTCTCTCTCTCTCTCTCTCTCTCTCTCTCTCTCTCCCCCCCCCCCTCCCTCCCCCCCTCCCCCTCTCCCCCCCCTCCTTCCCTCCCTCTATCATTCTCTCTCTCTCTCTCTCCCGCTTCTCTGCCCACACTTGAGCTCCCTCTCTCAAAAATGAATAAACTCAAAAAATAAATCTGTAATTCATAGTTTAACTTTATTTTTTTAATGTTTATTTATTTTGATAGAGAGAGAGAGAGAGAGAGAGAGAGAGAGAGAGAGAGAGAGAGAGAGAGAGAGAACAAGCGGGGGAGGGGCAGAGGGAGAGAGAGAGAATCCCAAACAGCCTCCATGCTATCAACACAGAGCATGAGATCATGACCTGAGCCGAAATCAAGAGTCAGATGCTTAACCGACTGACCCACCCAGGCGCCCCACAATTGCACATTTCTTAATTAGTTAGAATTGGGGCCACTGCGAGTCTGGTCTGTTTTGTTTTCTACCCAGTGAGGCCCATATTGGTTTGTCATATCTGACAGGCATGGATAAACAATGAGTCACTCCTCAAAGCTCTGCTGGTCTTTGAAATTAATGTCACGAGTTGCAAATTTTGTAAGAGGAAATTATTGTGGAGTTTCTATAAGACATGATTTATAATAACTGCAATGGTATGACTCATTACTGTGCCCAGAGACCAGTTTGTGGGCTTAATACTGAATTTTCGAAGCCAACTTGAAAAGCAAGCATCGAAAGCTTGAGATCTAAGTTGGGATCGCGTGGTCAGGAGGTCAGGTGTGTGATGTGTATGGGATTCTTCTCTTCCATCTAATCCAAGCGGAAGCTCTGTGTTGCTTTTGATCACGCAAAATGGAAAAGTTTTTAAATATCTCCATCAATATGAATATATATGTTTATATACTTATGGGATATAACGTTTCTATTTTGTATGTATGGAGTTCTTCATTTCCATGAAAGATCCTCTGTATCGATTAGCTTATATCATTGGAGTGTAGCCTTCGAAAAGAAATACGCACTTATGACTTGACTGAATATTATTTTCCAAGCCTCTCAGGAAGGAGCATGGGTATCTTATGTGTTTGAAATGCCTTACAGGTGATTCTGAGAACTGCTGTTTAGAGCTCTTGTTACAAGTCTTCGTTAAAAAATATTTTAAAGATTGTGTTGCCTCTCACTTTTTCTTGAATTTTGCATTTTCCAGTCTTTTGTTTTTCTTAATGAGTAACCAGATCTTTTCTGCTTTTTTTTGCTATGCGGCCTTTGTAATACAGCTTTGAAGACTTACGTCGGTAATGTTATTCTTTGCTCTTTCTGTTTTATGTCATTTTAAATAGCTAAGTGTCAGTGACAAATTGAAATATGCCTGTAATTTCATATACACATACTTTCTTGACCGCGGCTATTATGCTTCATGATAAACATGTAGATGTCCTTTGTTTGTTTTAGATATTACAAGAAGACACCATACATTCCCCTTGGATGAGGGACACGTTACATGTATTTTGTGCGATTAGCGGTACATCGAGTGACAGAGGTTATGGCTTTCCAAGATACGCTGATGTGCACCTGTAAAGTGACGAGACTGACCTTTCTCAGGAATAATCGGAGCTGTGCAAATGTTAAAGTGTAAAGATGTGCTACACATCGGAGTGTTTCTTCCTGACGCCAAAATTTTCATGCTTTCAAACAGGGTGCTTACGTATTTGTAAATATTTAAGCAACTTGAAAGTGCCTGGAAAATTGCACCACTGTGCTTGGTTTGTACTTTTTTAGGTAAATCTATATACGGAGAAGCAGAGCTCACACACGTCCATTCAATTTGCTTCATTATTGCTCAAAAGAACAATGGTACTATGTAAAATTGTATCATGGAACACAATAAAAGGTAAAACTTATTTGTAATTAGAAGCGAAGGAAATAATACTTTGAACTTAGCATTTTTCTTGACAGGGAGCTCAAGTCCTGATCAGGCCAATCCTTGGAGAGCACAAAATTGTTCAGAGTTTCAGAAAACATGGATATTTCAAATTGGGGCGGCCCCTTGAAATCCTGCCTGCTAGTAGTCAAGGCAAGGCTCACGGAAATAAAAGAGTTACTTAAAAAGGAGAATTTCACAAGGAAAGGCTATACCTAGATATACCAAAAAAACAATCATTCCTTCAAGTCTTGATCCAACTGAAGCTAGGTAATCAAGGCGCTCTCTCGCCAACTTACAGGATGAGGGTTCATCTATGGCATAGGTCTCCCTAGGAAGGAGGCGTCTGTTTTCCGAGTTTTGTCATCCGGGGCCATCCAAGAAACTAGATAAAACATTTCTGCAAATTTACAGTGAGTACACCGTAAGCAACTTCAGACCTTTTAAAGTAGCAGAGGCGGGCAGGCATTTTGAAATGACTCTTTTTTTTTTTTTTTGCAGTTTGCGAGATTAGCAGGTATTTTGATAGAACTTGATGGTTGCAGCATTGTTGGGGGTCTGGGTGCGCACCCACCGCAGACTTAACAACTGCTAGCTAGGGATTACTTTGCTAATTACGGAGACGTCTCAGACTGCCTAAATCATTCAGGAGAAACCGAGATGTAAAGAACTTCTTTTGCTGGAATTAGCCACGTAATTTTGGCTGCCTTTCATGTAAAGTTTTAGACGTATTTTCCTTATATAGTTTAGCCTATTTTGCAGAGAAAAAAAAGACACTGAAATATAAATTAATTGCATGGAGCCTTGGCTTTTTAAAAATGCTTTGTGAGCAAGTAAAGCTTAGGGATGATGTTCCTGGCTGGCCATTGTTCTTTACGTGTCATTTTGAAGCTTTGAGAGGAGCACGAACTTATTTATTGAAGGTTAACTTTGTATTTTCATAGGGGATTCAGAAGTCTTCCAGAAGCCATTTGTAATTCCTTAATATCTTGGAGTAACCTGTAGAGTTAGTTTTACACTGAAAGCGGTTAGATTTGGTGTGTATGTGTAAGGAACTGTCACCTAGAATGAGGCATCTTGGGGACATTTTAGTGCTCGCTAGTCAACAGCTGGTCCCATGTCACAGCCCCCAGCACAGTGTTCTGTGTGGTGGGTAATTTTTTAAAGTCAAGTAATTGGCCAGTGCACCCAAGGAGCTTACAACGTGGGCGAAGAATCGAGATACACACAGGATTAATGTAGTATGAGAATCGACAACCTAAGATGAGAAAAGTCCTACCTGAGCCTTGCCAGTGGACAACAGTGTCCTTAACTTTCATCACGTTCAAGGAACGAGAGATCGCTGTGGCATGTGATGTTCAGGGATGGCTTCATGGACAACAGGAAGCCCTGGATGGGCGTTTTAAGGATGGGAGGGCATTCTAGGCAGAAAGAACAGTGTGCATAAAGGTGCAAAAGAATCAGCAGGAGTTCAGGGGATGGTGGGGAGAGGAGTTTTGTTCAAGGGCATAGAAGATGATACAAACCCAGAATGAAAGCTTGGACCTAGATGGTGGAAGGCCTCAAATGCCCCGCTGACAGCGTTTGGACTTAGGACTAACATGGGGTGAACTAGTCAAAGGAGTTTTAGACAGATAGATCATTTGATTAACTGTTACTTTCAGATATTTAATCGTTTACACTGCTGTCAAATGTGTCTGAGGCGGAGAGAGATGGAAACGTGGACACCAATGGGATGGCTTCTGTAGTAATCTAGTTATGAGGCCCGAACCTCCCAGATAAGATCAAGAATGGAGAAGAAACGCCAAGTACAAGAGACATATGTGGAAGGACTGGACCTGAGTTGTCGATGGCTAAGGAGAAAAAGGGAAGCATGAGGGATAATGTTGTGTCCTGTGGCCAGTGAGTCCCCTGGGTCGTGACACAGTTTCACGAGGGTTTATTTCTCCCAGCTTTCAGACGAAGGGCAGCAAGCTATAGAGAACCAGGTGTGCTATACTAGAGGAAGCCAGGGAAGTGTGTTCAGAAACCCGACCTGTGCTAGGTATTACTGTTTATACAGTCGGATGATTTCATGAAGTTATTTGGCCTCTACAAATTAACTCACATCCAAAGAATACATTTCTGCTATCCTGACTGTTTTCCAGTGAAGCTCGAATCCAATTTCAATTTCCCCTGGAAGCTACTGTTTTGGTAGTCTTTGAACATGTTGTAAAACCAGAATAAGTCATCTTTGACTTTGACTTTGACTTTGTTTATTGCTGTGGTGACAACCCAGAGAGAAAATAAGTCCATGCAAATTCTCCTGGTAACCGGCAGGATCGTCTCTGTGGACGGCGGGATTGTTATTGTTACCATGTTTATGTGATTTGCCTGCCTATATAAATCTCATAAACATCTCCTTAAAACCGAAATAGAAACCAGCCATGGTAGCATTAGCCTTGGAACCTTGACCGCCATATCGTGGAACTAGAGATGACTCAATGGTTAATCAACAAACGAAATAGGTCAGTGTAACAACCCAAGCTTTTGATCTACAAACACTGGTTTTTATCTGAGATGAAGAATCCAAGCAGTGGATGGGAGTCCTAGGAATTTCCAAACTCTTCAAAACATGAACAAGCCAAAAAGTCTTGTAGGTTTCTGATCCACAAACTGGTGGGTGATCTTCCACCTCGGTCTTACTCTCAAAGTATGCCATTTCGGCTATCAAAACACCAAGGGGAAGGGGTAGAATAAAAGCTGGTTGGGCGTGGGGAGTGGGTTTGCGTAAAAGGCTCTCCCCCATCCTGAGAGTTACATTAAAGGTTTTTTTTCTAGCCCTCAACCACCTAATGGTCACGCTCTAAGTGTATGTGTGTTTATCCAACTCCTGGTTGAAGTGGTGACTGAGTCCTTCAGAGTCATTTGCCTGTGTATGGCGTTTTAAAACATAGTCCATCCATTGTGCTTTTTTTTCTGTTTCCTCTTCATTGATCTATAATTCACATGGTCTATAACCCACTCAACATGGACAATTCAACAGTTTTTAGTATCTCCAGAGCCATGCAACCATCACCAACCACAATGAATGTTGGACCATTTTATCACCCCATGAAGAAACCCCTTGCCTATCAGCAGCCACTCTCTGATGCCGATCAGTCAGCCCTCAGCCCCTTACAACCAGGAATCTGCTCTCTATATCTGTGGGTTGACCTTTTCTGGACATTTTATATAAATGGAATCCTATAAAACATGGCCTCTTATGACTGGCTTCTTTCATTTAATATGTTTTCAAGGTTCTTTCGTGGTATAGCATGGATCAGCTCTTCATGCCTTTTTATGACTGAACAACATTCCTCTGTATGGATACACCACATTTTATCTACTCATCAGTTGATGGGCATTTGAGTTTTTTCCATCTTCTGGCTGTTATTAATGTTGTGAACACTCGCATACGCGTTTTTGGGTAGACAGGTTTTCAGTTTTCTTGGACACGTGCCTAAGAGTAGAAATCCTGGGTTATGTTGTAACTCTACATTTAACATTTCTAAGAACTGCCAGACTTTTCTTTCTTTTTGTTGCTTTAATTTTTTATGTTTTTATTTGAGAGAAAGGGGAAGAGAGAGCATGGCGGGGGGGGAGAGGGAGAGAGAGAGAGAGAGTGAGAGAGTGAGTCTTAAGCAGGCCTCATGCCCAGTGCAGAGCCCAATGCGGAGCTCGATCCCACAACCCTGGGATCATGACCTGAGCCCAAAACACGAGTCAGACATTCAACTGACCAAACCACCAGGCACCCCATGCCTGACTATTTTCTACAGTAGCTGCAGTCCTTACATCCCCAGCAAGAGTGTATAAGGATTCCAGTTTCTCGGGATTCTCGACAACACTTGTCATTATATGCTTCTTTGATTATCCCCTTCCCAGTGAGTATGAAGTGGTCTCTCCTGGTTTTCATTTGCATTTCCCAGATGACTGATAAGGTTGAGCATCTTTCATGGGCCGATTGGCCATTTTCATGTTTATTTGGAGACATGTCTGTTCAGATTCTTCACCGACTTTTAAAAAATTGGTTGTCTTTTTATTATCGAGTTGTAAGGGTTCTTTATATATGCTAGATGCAAGTCCCTTATCAGATGATTTCCATACATCTCCTCTCCTCTGGGTCACCTTCTCACTTTCATGATGGCGTCCTTTGAAGCACAAGTATTTTCATTTCGATGAAGTCCAACGTACCTCTGTTCTTTTTTGTGGCTTGTGCTTTGATGTCCTATCTAGAAGACTTTGCCTAATTCAAGGTCCTAGAGATATGCACCTGTGTTTTCTTCGAGTTCTATGGGTTTTGATCCCTTTCCATTTTTGTATATGGTAAGAGGTCGAGGGTCCAAATTCAGTCTTCTTGTGGATAGCTGGTTTTCCTTGCACCCATTTGTTGAAAAACGATTCTTTTCCCCCTTGTACTGTCTTGGCACCCTTATCAAAAATCAGTTGGCCATAAAAGTATGGGTTTGCTCTGGGGTCTCAGCTCTGTCCCTATGGATCTGTTGGTCTATCCTTATTCCAGTACCACATAGTCTGGATTACTATAGCTTTGTAGGAAGGTTTTTAATTGGCAAGTGTGAGTCTTCCAATTTTGTTCTTTTTCAAGATTTTTTTTGATATCTGGGGACCCTCGAATTTCCCTATGAATTTTAAGATCAGAGCAGCTTATCAATTTCTGCAAGACAAAGTGGGTGGGAGGAGCTGGGATTTTAGTAGGATTTGCTGTGAATCTATATAACAATTTGGGGAATGTTGCCATTTTAACAATTTTAAGCCCTCCAAGCCCTGAACACAGGAAGTTTTTCCATTTGGTTAGGTCTTCTTTAATTTCTTCCAATGATGTTTTGGAGTTTTCAGTATACAAGTTTTAGACTTTGTTGATTTTATTCCTTAGTATTTTATTCTTTTCAATGATGTTGTAAATGAAGCTTTTATTTCATTTTCAGATTGTTCATTGCTAGCTTATAGAAATACCACTGATTTGTTACCTTGGCCTTGTATTCTGAAACCTTGCTGAATTTATTAGCTTTAATACAGGGTTTTTTGGGTGGATTCTTTAGTGCTTTCTATATAAGATCATGTCATCTGAAAATAGAGATAGTTTGGGGCACCTGGGTGCCTCAGTCGGTTACGCATCCAACTTTGTCTCAGGTCATGATCTTGCGGTTCGTGAGTTTGAGCCCCATGTCATCGGGCTCTGTGCTGACAGCTCAGAGCCTGAAGCCTGCTTCGGATTCTGTCTGTCTCTCTGTCTCTCTGTCTCTCTGTCTCTCTCTCCCTCCCTCTCTCCCTCCCCTACTTACGTTCTGTCTCTCTCTCTCAATAATAAACATTTAAAAATTTTTTAAAAAGAGATAGTTTTACTTCTTTCTTCTCAATCTTCACTATTTTTATTTCATTTTCTTACTTAGCACCTCGATAGAACTTCCAGTAGAATGTTAAGTAGCAGCAGGAAGAGCAGATTTCCTTGTCTGATTACTAATTGTTCCATGAAAGGGGCGGGGCAGGCCAGGGGGTGGGGTGTATATGCAAAACAACCTCCAAAGGCTGAAAGAGCCACTTAGCCTGAAGAAAAAGGCTGACAAATCCAGCCTGACAGGAAACCGTTTATTAAGAGGACTTCTGATTAGATCTTTTGGCAGTCCCACCTTCCCATGAGACCTGCATTTATAGCCCTAGAGGCTAGGGAGTACATGTTTGGGGACCATCCAGGAGGAACCCTATGGAGCACATTATGCCCCAAGGGTGTACTTAAGGGTATGGTTACATAAAGAATGTGGGAGAAAGGGACTGCTCCAGAAGGCTTCAGGCCACAGGTCATCCAGGCAGATTTGTCCCAGAGGGCTTTAGTCTGGTTCACACACTAATTTTAAGAGAAAGCTTTCAGTCTAACTTTTTTATTAAGCTTATTTATTTCCAGAGGGGGAGAGAGAATCCCAAGCAGACTCCATGCTGTCAGCGTGGAGCCCAACGGGGTGCTTAGTCCCAGGGACCGTGAGATCATGACCTGAGCTGAAATTAAGAAATGGACCCTTAACTGACTGAGCCACCCGGATGCCTCTAACTTTTCTTTTTAGGGTCCTGGTTTTTTAGTAATCTCTACACTGAATGTGGGGCTCAAATTCATGACCCTTAGATCGAGAGTTCCATGCTCTTCTAAGCCAGCCGGATTTTTCACTTTTTAGTGTGGTGTTAGCTGTGGGTTTTTCATAGATGCTTTTTGTCTGATTGAGGAAGTTCCCTCCAGCAGTATTTTCATCTTTTCTGATCCAATTCTCCCAGTAACTATAGGATCCCTATTATAACGTATAGGGAAATAGATGACAAATGGCTAAGACATGTACTTGGGGCACCTGGGTGGCTCAGTCAGTTAAGCATTCGACTTCAGCTCAGGTCATGATCTCACACTTCATGAATCCGAGCCCCGAGTCCAGCTCTGTGCTGCAGCTCAGAGCCTGGAGCCTGCTTCGGATTCTGTGTCTCCGTCTCTCTGCCCCTCCCCTGCTTGTGCTGTCGGTCTCTAAAAAATGAATAAACATTTTTAAAAATTTTAAAAATATACTCAACATATACATCAAATTAGGGATGAGACCAAAGTAGATGATAACTCACAATGCACAGTGTTTTCAACTACTCTGTACTATTTCTATGGTCTCCTGGTACGACTTCCACTTTTTTACTGAAAAAGTAAACTCCAAGTAGGTAAAGTCTTTGTCTGATTCTTCACCTCTGTTCCCTAGAACCAAAGTAGGTCCTGGCATGGAATAGTGTGTGGACAGCCTCTAGGAAATAAAGCCAGTTTAGATAAGCAGCTACTTCTGCAGGCTGCATTATATGCAAAGCGATGTGGACAGATGTCTCAGCCCTCAGAGAGATTGTGGTTGAGGGAGATAAGACTTAGTCCCATAAAAAGATGATATGAAGAAGTCTGATAATAGCAAATCAGTGGCAATGATGACAAGTGCTTGAAGAGGCACCGACTATATGTAGAACAAAAAAGGGTTTGTGAGTGCCTGGCTGGCTCATGATGACGACTCTCATGATCTTGGGGGAATAAGTTCGAGCCCCGCATCGGGTTCTGTGCTGACAGCTCAGAGCCGGGAGCCTGCTTTGGATTCTGTGTCTCCTTCGCTCTCTGCCCCTGCCCCACTCGCACTCACTCACTCTCTCTCTCTCTCAAAAATAAACATTAAAAATTAAAAAAAAAATAAAAGCTTTGTGGAGGAGACAGGGCATGAACATGGCATTAAAGGACGAGTAGGAAGTAGTATATGTGTGTGTTGGGAAAGTAGGATTTAACAGGAAGCTGAAAATGTCTTCATTTTAATTGTTACATGAACTCTGACCATTAAAGCCAATTGCTACTACAAGGACTGTACAAATGATGCATACAAAATCAGGCAACGTTCTCCATCTTGTTTTACCCAGATTCCTTTATCCTTTGGTCTGAGACTCAAACTGAATAGATCACCCTTTGTGTTGTTGTTATTCAGAAAACTTATACCCACTTCGTTTCATTCCCCTGAGAGAATTTTTCTAGCCAACCTCAGTTGATTTCTGATCTACAAGTCTCATTCTTTATGTGCTGTAGGATTTTATAATAATCACTGCCTCAGTATATCTCTTAGGGTTGAATCTTAAGGGCCCTGGACGCAGCTTGCATGCTGACTGCACGTGCCTTTGATAGAAAACCAACAGAAGTGATCATATGAACAGCCTGGGAATTGTAGATCATTCATTATATATGTGTTTGGTAACCCATTATAAGCCACATGTATGAATGATCAAGGCAGTAATCTGCAGGCAAATAGATGGGATGTGACAAGCCAAGGGTAGTGTCTTTCTGTCACTAACTGGATTCAGTCTTCGGAATTTTTTTTAATGTATTTATTTTTGAGAGAGAGAGAATGTGCAGGGGAAGGACAGAGAGAAAGAGCGAGAATCCCAAGCAGGCTCCACACTGTCAACACAGAACCCGATGCGGTGCTCAAACTCACGAACCCCAAGATCATGACTGGAGCCGAGGCCAAGAGTCTGAGGTTTAACCGACTGAGCCACCAAGGCGCCCCGAGTCTTCTGAACTCTGGAATAGAAAGCATCGCATGTTTCTTGGAGGGATATAAATCATAGTGCCTAGCCCTAACAGATTTGAACATATAATGTTGCGAATTAAAACCAAAACCACTATAAATGTGGTTATGTTCGATGCAGAGCTGACCAGGGCCTGCATCAAAATTTCGGTGTGTTCCCATTGCATAGTGAGGATTTGAGATGCCCCCGGAGCCGCCGTCACAGCACCATAGTACTGTGCCCTCCCACCTCATCCCGGACTAAATTCAGACACACGCACAAAATAAAAAGTATGAGAGACGAAGCACAGCAGCCGTTCAAGCCACATGTAAGACATTATTCTCATGAAAGTAATTTTGAATAGCTCCACAGAATGTTTTCTTTCTGAAAAGAAGGAACCCCCGCTTCCACTCCCTCCTCTTCCTTTTTTACAGAAACAGAAATCAGTAAAAGTTTTAGCCCTGGAAGAAGAATCTTGAGGGAAAGTTCCAAGGTGATCCTCATTGGTTTAACCATCTTGTCATTTTTCTCTTTTTTTTTTAATTGCCACCACCATCATGGCCCCCAGGGATGTTTCATGATAACTGTGATTTTATTTGTTTAAGTTTATTTTGAGAGAGACAGACAGAGACAGAGAATCCCAAGCAGGCTCCACACTGTCAGGGCAGAGCCCTATGTGGGGCTGGATCTCATGAACTGCGAGATCATGACCTGAGCTGGAATTGGACGCTTAACCAAATGAATCACCCAGATGCCCCAGCCAGGCTTCTAGATGAGACTCTTTGGTGGGGATGGGCTACTTACAGGTCCCCGTAGCGTACCCAGGAGCTTTGGTTGCTCTCGAATGATGATTCTCATTTTGAGAGATTTGACATTTCTTCTATATAGCCTGTGGTGGTTAAGTGCACAGACTCTGAACCCAACTGGCTGAGTGAGAATCCCAGCCCTCTTTGCCCAAGCTGCGGGACCTTGGCTAGGTTAACCCCTCCATGCCTTCATTTTCTCATCTCTAAAATGGACGCATGGATTGTACGAACCTCCTAACATGAAAATTCAGTGACGTATGTAAAGCACAGAGAATGCTATCTGGCACATCTATACGTTACATGTGTTAGCTCTAACTATAATCGGCCCCAAAGCATAACAGAATTTCGCCGGCCACCACACCTTCTGTGTCTCTGGACCCATCTTTCCATTGTTAGGGGAAGTGGGGTAAGGACAGTGGATGGGTCAAGGTCAGGCCATGTTTACCATTTGCTGTTCCCCAGATCCCCTCTGGCCTCACTAGGTCTCGCTGTATGATGGGAGATCTGTGCCCGCTCGCAGGCACATTATTTCCTTTGTGGTTCAGGCGGCTGCCTGTTAACAAGTGTTGTCCTACTGCTGCCTCCTGGCTGACTAGCAGCCCTGCCCCTGTGTCTGTCCTTCCGGACATAATCCAGTTATTTATGGGTGCCATGCACATCTGAGCATCAGCGAGCGCTCCCTCCTGCCCCCCCCACACACCGTATGACCTCTCTGCTTAGTGCCACCTCCGACCTTCTTCCATTATCAGAACTACACAAAAGTTTTTTGTTTTTTCTTTTGAGAGAGAGCTCACACATGTGTGCGCGCACACACACACACACACACACACACACACACACACGTCTGTGAGTGGGGGGAGGGGCTAGAGAGAGGGAGAGTCTTAAGGAGGCTCCACACTCAACATGGAGCCCAACACGGGGCTCAGTCCCACAACCCCGGAATCATGACCTGAGCTAAAATCGAGAGTCAGAAGTTTAACCCACTGAGCCACCCAGGCACCCCCACAAAAGTGGTTTGGGATTAGAAATTGAACTGGTCAGACTTGCTTTGTCAATATTCCCTCTATAGAGTCTCGAACATGCTGCCTTCTTCAACTCCTTCAACTGTTTTTAATTTTATTTGTTTTGAGTGTGTCTGTGTGTGTGTGTGAGTGAGCAGAAGGGGCAGAAGAGAGAGAGGGAGAGAGAGAATCCCAAACTCCAACAGTGCAGAGCCCAATGTGGGGCTCAAACTCACAAGCCATAAGATTTTGACCCAAGCCGAAGTGCTTAACTGAGCCACCCAGAAGTACCCCCTCCTTCAACTTAGTTTAATTGATACCTCTCATTTGGATTTCCACTGTCAACACTCATAGATCACTATTCTACAGCTGTCTTGAAATAGATCAGAAAGGTTCTTAGAATTCCCCTTCCTCATCTCCTACTCATTTCTCTGTAGCTATAGAAACCCTATAGGGGAAACGTTGCCCAACCAACCTTGTTGGAAAACATCTTATTCTCACTTTGGGTGATAGGGCGTGGAGCTGAGGTCTACTGGCTCTTTCCTGCATTTTACTTCTTTTTCCTTTTTCTTAATGTTTTTTTTTTTTTTAAGAGAGGCAGAGAGAGAGGGAGACAGGATCACAAGCAGAGCCCCACGCAGTGCTGGAACTCATTAATCGTGAGATCATGACCTGAGCCGAAGTCAGACCCTTAACCGACTGAGTCATCCAGGCGCCCCACTTATTTTTACTTTTTTTAAAGTAATCTTGGGGCGCCTGGGGCTCAGTCAGTTAAGCATCCAACTTCGGCTCAGGTCATGATCCCACGGTTCGTGAGTTCCAGCCCCGTGCCGGGCTCTGTGCTGACAGCTCGGAGCCTGGAGCTGCTCCTGATTCTGTGTCTCCCTCTCTCTCTGCCCCTCTCCCATTCATGCTCTGTCTCTCTGTCTCAATAATAAATAAACATCAAAAAAAATAAAGTAATCTTGACGCCCAACATGGAGCTCGAACTCATGCTGAAATCAACAGCCACATGCTTTACTGACTGAGCCAGCCAGGTGACCCCCCTTGCATTTTAGTAAGGTGCTGGCCCCCGCCTCCTGATACCCTCCCAGACCCTGTCCTCTTCCACTTAGTTCTTTCGTCTCTTCAAGACCCCCAAGCGCGTCTGCTGTGTGCTCTCCTCACTCTAGGCTTCCCATGCCCGCTGTCTAGACCAACCGGTTTCCATATCCATGACCCGTAACTCCTGCTCAGCTCCCTTAAAGGCATTTCCGTAAGTCTGCAGCTACTGCAACTCGGGGAGACTGACATTTAGTCAGGCCCGACCAAGTGTTCACGAGGTAAACATCTTGAGGTGGAAATACTATAATTTCCCTTTCTCCACCCCGAATCTGAAATTGTCTTCAGAGACGGGTACCTTCCCGCCCTCTCCCTGCTGGGCATTCCCCAGCGAGGACTCCTTTCTTCAGAGGGCCATCAGCAAATCGGTCCCTGCCCCTGCTCTGCCTCTTCCTCCTGCGTTGATATTGAGACATCCCTAGGAAGTCAGCTACCCCACCTTCCCACCCACCCCCAACGAGGATGCAGCGGAGTGGGGGTGGGGTATGCTGCACTTCCCCTTTCTAGAAGGCCGACTGGCATGTTCGCACTGGCGCCCTCCTAACTGACCACATACACTCACTTTGGTTATTAGTTTGCTTCATGGTCTCCGATATCTTAGAGCGGTGGTTCTTAATTGGGAGTGATTTTGCTCCCCCGGGGACATTTGGCAACGTCTGGAGACGTTTTCAGCTGCCACAATGGGAAGTGGGCAGGCTACCGGCATCGAGTGAGTAGAGGCCGAGGATGCGGCTAAAGCTCCTACTATGCACAGGCAGCCCCCGCCCACAACAAAAGTTTACCCGGCCCCTGGTGTCAGTAATGCGGAAGTTGAGTAAAGGCATCTGAGAAGGACCCTTTGGCGGGTCATCCCACCAAGAAGTCCCCTGGGAGACCTCTTTCCTACTGGCAATTGCTCTTAGCCTCAGTGGCAACTATCTGCCCCTTCCCCACACGCTTGCAGTCCACAAGCAGTAGCCATGTACCTGACCTTCATTTCTCCCTCTGCGCTTAGTGTGCAGGGTTGTCTATGCACAAGGTCTGCTTCCCGACCTCCGGAGCTATTTCTTGGGTTTTCTGGTGAAGTCATTCTCCCCAGCCATGCCTCCAACTCGCTAACTGGGTCAAGCCGTTCCAATTCTACTGCGGTTGCCACCTACAAAGCACTTTAATTCCCACAATAAAACAAAAACTCAAGACCTCTTAAGATATTAGCCCTGAAGGAAAAGCACTAGGTTCAGAAGACTATCTTCTTTTTATATTATTACTTTAAAATTTTTTAAATTGTTTTCAATTGTTTAATATTTATATATTTTGACAGAGAGAGACAGAGAGCTAGCAGGGGAAAGACAGAGAGAGAGGGACACACAGAATCGGAAGGGGGCTCCAGGTTCTGAGCTGTCAGCACAGACCCCGACATGGCACTCAAACCCACAAACTGTGAGATCATGACCTAAGCTGAAGTCGGACGCTTAGTTGACTGAGCCATCCAGGCGCCTGGAGAGGACTGTCTTCTGAAGGATGTAAAAATAAAGTCCCAAATCAATAGAGACACGTACCTTGTTGCCATTCTAAAGATACGACTTCTTTCCTAAATATCTGTAAATTCATTCAATGCCATCCCAATAAAAATCCCCAAAGGATTTTTTATTCTTTTTAAAAAATGTTTATTTATTTATCTTGAGATAGAGAGCAGGGGAGGGGCAGAGAGAGAGAATCCCAAGCAGGTTCTGCACTCTCAGCATGGAATCTCATGTAGGGTTTGAACCCACAAACTGTGAGATCATGACACTTAACTGACTGAGCCACCCAGGCATCCCAAAAGGATTTTTTTTAATGTGACAAAACAATTCTAGAGTTGATCAGAAAGAATAAAAATGTAAAAATAGCTAAAAGAGTATCCCCTAAAAAAGACGAATGAGAAGGACTTGCCTCATCATATATTACAATGAACAATATAGCTAATTAAAACTGGGCATTTACAGAAGAACAAAATGGAAGGACTGACATTACCCAACTTGCAGACGTACTAAGGAGCAATGGTAATCAACACAGCCTGATATTAATGGAGAAGAGACAAAGAGATCAATGGAACGGAATAGGGAACCAAGAAATAGATCCTCATAGGGGCACCTGGGTGGCTCAGTCGAGTGTCCAACTTCAGCTCAGGTCATGAGCTCATGGTTCATGAGCTCAAGCCTCATGTTGGGCTCACTGCTGTCATCATGGAGCCCGCTTCAGATCCTGTGTTCCCCTCCCCCACCTCAAAAATAAATTAAAAACATTTAAAACCAAAGAAATAGACCCTCATAGAGTCCATTTGTCTTTGACAAAGGAACAAAGGTAATACAATGGAGCAAAGATAGTCCACTCAATAAATGGTTAAGAAATAACTGGACATCCATGTGCAAAAATAAAACAAATCAAGACACATACCATATACCCTTCACAAGAATGAACTCAAAATGGGTCATATATCTAAATGTAAAATGCAAAACTATAAAACTAAGAAAGTTTACGAGCGCCTGGATGGCCCATCAGTTAAGCATCTGACTCTTGATCTCAGCTCAGGTCATGGTCCCAGGGTCGTGGGATCATCCCCGTATCAGGCTCTGAACTGAGTGTGGGGCCTGCTTGGGATTCCCTCTTTCCCTCTTTCTCTCTCTGCCTGTGCCCTCCTCATTCTTTTTCTCCCTCCATCTCCCTCTCTAAAAAATAAAATAAAAACTTTTTTAATTAAAAAAAAGGAAGTTTAAAACTCCTAGGAGATAACAGGAGAAAGCCTAGATGATCTTGGGTAGAGTGATGCCTTTTTAGATACACCAAGAACAGATCCCTGAAAGAAAGAATTAATAAGCTGGACCTCATTAAAATTAAAAACTTCTGCTCTTTGAAAGACCATGTCAAGAGAATGAGAAAAGCCACTGACTAGGAGAAAATATTTGCAGAAAAAGAAGCATTTACAAAGATGTTCCACGTGATATGTCAACAGAAAAATGCACATTTCAATAACAATACTATGCACCTATTACAATGGCCAAGGGGCGCCTGGGTGGCTCAGTCGGTTAAGCACTGGCTTTGGCTCAGGTCATGATCTCACAGTTCGTGGGTTCAAGCCTCGCGTAGGGCTCTGTGCTGACAGCTAGCTCAGAGCCTGGAGTCTGCTTCAGATTCTGTGTCCCCCTCTCTCTCTGACCCTCCCCTGCTCGCGCTGTCTCTCTCTGTCTCTCAAAAATAAATAAAAGACATAAAAAAAATTAGAATGGCCCAAATCCAGAAACTGACAACACCAAATGCTGGCAAGGATGTGGAGCAGCAGGAACTCCATTTATTGCTGGTGGGAATGCAAAATGACACAGCCATGTTGAAAGAGTTTGGCAGTTTCTAGAAACGACACATACTCTTACTATATGATTCAGCAATCACACTCCTTAGTATTTACCCAACTGAATTGAAAACGTATGTTCACACAGAAACCTGCATATGAATATTTATAGCAGCTTGAGTCATCACTGCCAAAACTCAGAAGCAACCAAGATGCCCTTCCGTAGGTGAATAGATAAACTGTGATACCTCCAGACAATGGAATATGATTCAGTGCTAAAAAGAAATGAGCTATCATGCCCTGAAAAGACATGGGGAAAAAAACCAGGCATTAACTAATATAAAAATAGGCAGAAGGCTGTAATAGAAAAGATCCATGTATATGTAAAAATCTATATGACAAAGGTTGCATTTCAAGAAAGAAATCAGTAAATTGTGTTGGGATTATTCACTAAGCAGTGTTGGAATAACTGGCTACGTATTTGCACAAAATTTAAGAGATCCCTACATACTATTTACACAAAAATAAATTTCAAGTTTATCAGAGTCTTATTATGTAAAAAACAAGACCCTTAATAAATTGAATTGAGGGGCGCCTGGGTGGCTCAGTCAGTTAAGCCTCCAACTTTGGCTCAGGTCATGATCTCACATTCGTGGGTTCAAGCCCTGCATCGGCCTCTGTGCTGACAGCTCAGAGCCTGGAGCCTGCTTCAGATTCTGTGTCTCCCTCTCTCTGCCCCTTCCCCTCTCATGCTCTCTCTGTATCAAAAATAAATAAAACATTAAAAAATTTTAATAAAAAAAAGAAATCAAATTGAGCATGTATTACTATGTGTACAGTTTTGAGGTTGGGAAGGTCTTGCTAAGGAAAACACAGAATCCAGAAGTCAAAAAGGAAAAGCAACTAATAAATTTGATCACATAAAAGCTACATTAAAAACATAAGTAGGGGTGCCTGAGTGACTCAGTTGGTTGAGTGTCTGACTCATGATTTTGGCTCAGGTCATGATCTCACCGTTTGTGGGTTCGAGCTCCACATCGGGCTCCATGCTGACAGTGCAGAGCCTGCTTGGAATTCTCACTCTCTCCCTCTCTCTCTGTCCCTCCCACCCATGCTCGCTCGCACGCTCTCTCGCTCTCTCTCCCTCTCTCTCTCAAAATAAATGAATTTTAAAAATCATAAGTAAAGTCAAAGGAAAAACGAGTAAAATATTTGTGGCACATATGGCAGATCAAGGATAAGTAACCTTAATATGAAAAGAGCTCTTACAAATCAATAAAATGAATTTCCCAACAGGAAAATGGGTAAAGAACATGAATAGGCAATTTGGAGAGGGGAAAATGCAAACGGTTGACAAACATCCCTGTTTACATAATTTTAGTTCAGGTACTTGCCTACATTGCTTTCTGACAGTTAAACAAAATGGAAAACTGCAAGAAAGATCCTCTACAGCGATGGTACATGGAAGTCTATGTGCTTCTCCTATTTTTTAAGCTCCTCACAGTGTGAAGCATAAGCTACCGATTAGTTTGCTCCTTCCTTCATCTGGCACTGGAGACACAATATGTTAAGGGATGCCACCATTCTCTGTGATGGCCTGGGAGAAGAGAGTAAATGGTGCTCTGTAATCGAGTCCCGGTGGAAAGAACTAGAAAAACAATGGGAAAGACAACTTGAGTGCATGCTGGTTCTGTCTCACTTCAGGGGCGGCCTGGACTGGGTTTGGCCTCTTTTTTCCAGTAGTCTCTAGATGGGACATGTGGACCTACTTTAGCTTGGAGCCACACTATCTGCATGTACCCAAGACACAGCTAATCTGCAAAGGACCTTGGAAACATCTCAATTTCTAGTCCTCTGTCCTGTCTATACATTCAGTGTGGCCTTGGACAGCAGCAGCATTCTCTGGAAATGTGACCAGAGGCCAAACAACATGCATTATGTGTAATGACAGTCACCGAGTCTTGCTGGGAGCAAGAGGCATAAATCAATCTTTGATGTCACTCCTTCTATGTAAAGAAGGAAAAAGCCTTTATTTTGTTTTATTATTTTATTTTATTCATTTGTTGGAACCTAAGAAACATTTTCAGATTTTCAAAATGTTTTTTTTTTCTGTTGTTTGATAAGCCAGTTTCTTAATAAAGCATCTTTTGCCTTATGTTGGATAGGATGATTATAAGTAGCTACATGTCTTTTAATTTCAAAGGATTTTTTTTTCAGGATTCCACAGGTGGCTCAGACTCTTGATTTCTGCTCAGGTCATGATCTCATAGTTCATGGGATCAATCCCTGCATCAGGCTCCTGGCCTGCTTGGGATTCTCTCTATCCCTCTCTCTCTCTAAAAATAAAATTTTAAAAAAAAGAACCGCTTTTCCTCATAAAAGTGAGCTATGACAGCAAGCTGCTCATTGGATAATGCAAAACTCTTCCCCATGAGAAACATTTAGAAATGTTTTATAAAATAGGAGCATTTGGGTGGCTCAGTCAGTTGAGCGTCCAGCTCTTGATTTTGGCTCAGGTCATGACCTCCTGGTTTGTGGGTTCGAGCCCTGCATCAGGCTCTGTGCTGATGGTGTGGAGCCTGCTTGGGATTCTCTTTCTCCTTCTCTCTCTATCTGCCCCCACCCTGCTCTCTTGCTTTCTCTCCCTCAAAATAAATGAATGAACATTTAAATAAGAAATGTTTTATAAAATATAGTATCACAGGGGTGCCTGGGTACCTGGCTGGCTTGGTCAGTGGAACATGAGACTCTTGATCTCAGGGCTGTAAGTTCAAGCCCCACATTGGGCATGAACCCTACTTTAAAAATTAATTAAGGAATTAATTTAAAAAATATATAACCTCACGAATAGATATTATACCATTTCTAGTCTCCTCAAACCTCCAGTTTCTTTTTCACAATCTCACTGCCAGCAAATGATCATTCTTCTGATTTCACTGAAAACAAAACAAAACAAGAGGAATCAGAAGAGAAGGTCCTTGTCCTCCCGTTGCCAAATCTATCAACCTCCCTGCGGCCTTCCCTGGCGAGCTCATCCAATGTCCTGGCCCTGTATGTGCTGATGGCTCCCATATCGTATCTTCCACCCAGTTTCTCTAAACTCAAACACCCAAAAATCAGATTTAACCTGGTGGAAACACGACTCGATTTCCATCCCCCAAACCTGCTCTTTTCCCAGGTTCCCATCTCAGGAAATGGCATCGCCCCTCAACTGGTTGCTCAGGCCAGAAACCTAGCAGTCACCTCTACCGCCTCTCTCTTCCTCTCACCCCTGGCTTGGAGTCCCGCGACAAAGTTGTTGGCGCACCTTCAAAACAGAATCTTACTCTTTCTCGCCCCCTCCATTACTCCCGTCCTAGTTCAAATAACGTGCATCCCCTGCCTGGCCAACCACAGTGATCTTCTGCGTCCAGCATTTACTAACTCAACGCCATAGCTGAACTGATCCTTTTAAGACACAAGGCAAGGAACGCCTGGGTGGCTCAGTTGGTTAAGCACCCGACTTTGGCTCAGGTCACGATCTCAGAGTTTGTGGTTTTGAGCCCCACGTTGGGCTCCATGCTGACAGCTAGCTCAGAGCCTGGAGCCTGTTTTCGGATTCTTGTCTCCCTCTCTCTCTGACCCTCCCCTGCTCACGCTGTCTCTCTCTCTCTCTCTCTCTCTCTCTCTCTCTCTCTCTCTCTCTCTGTCTCAAATAAAAAAAACATTAAAATAATAAATAAATAAAACACAAGGCAGATCCTGTCTTGCCTCCGCTTAAACCCTCCAATGGCTTCTTTCCTCGCTCCAGTAACCAAAAGCCTACAAATCCCTGACTGACCTGGCACTTTGCTACCTCTGGCACACTGCTGCTCTCCCTCTGCAACCTTCCCGGTCTGCTTCAGTCACATGGGCCACCTCCTTGGCCCCTGAACATGCCATGTCCATTTCCACCCCAGGGCATTTGCACTGGCTCTTATCTCTGCCTGGAATGCTCTTGCCCAAAATATTGTCATAGGTTTCTTCCTCATTTCATGCAGGGTTCTATTCAAATGTCACCTCACCACAGAGGCCTTCCCTGAAATACCTGCTCGCTCCACTCTAGCACGTTCCATTCCCCCATTCCATTCTCCTACGACCTGCTTTATTTCTCTCCACACCACTCCACACCCCCCACAACATTATTACAGTGTTGCCTTTTCTGGTTCCTTTGTGGTCTGTGTCCCTCAACTATAATGGAAGCAGTCCTTTGCCCTGGTCCCTGCCATATCCCCAGCTCTGAAAATAGTTTCTGGCCCGTAGTAGATGCTTAAAGAAATATTTATTGGCTAAATGGCTGAAAGGCACAGTTGAGAGTACAAGAAAATCGGGTGCCAGAGAGAACAAGAGAACTAAGAGTCAGAGTGATGTGCATATAACTTGTGACCTACTGACTTGAGGTCTGACCATTGTGTAATCCCCCAACATCCATTTTTCCGTGCGTCCAATAGTAAAAGAATCCCTGATTTTCCATTGGCTGCACGGCCACCCCGAATCGTAGCTACTGTGACTGAATTCTGACCGGGGCCATAAAAGCAAATGTCTTACAGAAGCTACTGACAATCTTTCTTAAAGGACCTCGAGGGTGTCATGCTAAGCGAAATAAGTCAGGCGGAGAAGGATAGATACCATATGTTTGCATTCATAGGTCCAACAAGAGAGACCTGGCAGGGGACCATGGGGAGAGGAAGGGGGAAAGAGAGCGGGGGAGAGTGAGGGACACCGATCATGGGAGA